>NC_084945.1:16233241-16603241 GCF_949316205.1 Platichthys flesus | reverse complement strand
TTTGGTACATGCTGAACGGCTGTTGTTTCCAGACAATGCCCAGCCGTAATCCCTCTGGACGTCTCCCCCACCGTGTTTCAATAACTCCTGACTTCTTTAATGCAGTTACCCACCAGTCCCGGGGGGCCACAGCCTCAGACATACAAACAAGCCTCAGGGTTTACTGCCGTCACTGTCATCCCATGTCACTGGAGTAATAGTCCAAATTGGACCAAATGACAAAGTTTCCACCAACACCACCTGACACAATCTAACTTCAAACTTCACTCAAGCAGTGTAGGAGAGTCAGCTTTTTTTATCTTTGGTCCCGAAACAGCTTTGTGGTACATGTAGTTACATTGGGCTCCTTTGTCCTCTTACATGGCTGCAGTCTGCGCACAGAACACACAATATGGTCTTCATTGGCATTTTAACCTGTTCTAGAAACCCCAGTCTGTATTTAACAGGGGCAGTGAATATCCACCAAAACAAACAAGATGCTGGGATACAGCACACATTGTCGTCTCACCCACGTGATTGACTATTTAAATCACAGTCACTAGAAAACCCCCAAGAGAGGAGGAGGAGGAAAGGAAGGACACAGGGAAGGAGAGAAGGAGATGGATGATGTGAGGGGGGAATCAAAGAGACAGTTTTAGAGGAGGAGAGGAGGTGAAATAAAAGATTAATTGAGAGTTATCGTGATGGCTGAATTCAGCAGCACTCAGCTTACCTTCCTTTTGTACTTTAAGCTATGATATAGTATCTACTAGCTTATAGTAACCTATTTATATTTCAGATTGAAGATGTTGTTTCAAAACAAGTCTGAAACACCATTCAGTAGCACTGAGCACAGAGTGAGAGCATCTGGTCCACCTGGAACACACATAGTACCATACGGATGGCTGTGCATGTTTTATTATAACAATGTACCATTTTCTTGAACTTGTCATCAGTTTTTAAGACAGATTTCCGAACTTCCAAGCAGCCTCTGGTTTCATTTAATCTCAGGAGGCAATTAAAAATAAACCTGCAAATCCTTGAGAGTTGCTTAATATACACAATAAATCACAGTGAACAACTCATTTGTATATTCATTTATTTTTCAAAGTCACATTTTGATATTTTGCTAGAACTATTTTAATACTCGCCTCAAAGTTCCATACAACAATATTTCAGAAGACGGATAGTCGTCTGCCACAAAGCCGCTCCCTCTTTAGCAGACAGCCAGCTTTGATGGTGTGAAGAGGATAATGGTTGTTTTTCTCTTTGAAATTGTTGCTGGTCAACAACTGACTGAAAAATGTCCAGAGATCAGAGTGTCCTCAAATGCACTAATAGGAAGAGAACAAACAAGCATACAACAATAACCTTATTTTGTCAGAAAAGCCACTTTAGTCTTCACTTAGATTGATCACCAATTTCAATCACGTTTGAAGTCTGTGTAAGTTAATCAGGCACCGCTGAAAATACTGTAACACCCAAACTGTCAACGGTTAAATACTTATGATGATACACTCTAGAAAATATTCAAACATCAGGAGGAACAAGGAGATTCAATAATCTGATCAGATGTGTCTTCGTTGACCATTTTACCTGACAACTGGACTTGAAGAAATGTATTATAGTTGTATAGTGGTTATTAATGGAAAAAAACAATAAAATGGGTCGAAAGTTAATGCAGCAATGCAACAATAATCAAAAAACTAAATCAGAAGTTTACATTTTTGTCTTGTTTCAGAGGTCATAGATCACCCACCTTTTAGACCATTCCAAATTCCTGTTGCTAGCTGAATTTTAAGATAGTCTATCCGGATAGAGAACAGGCAAAATGTGTGAGCAGGTGTCTGATCTCGCTGAGCGAGAGAGCCTGGGCCTGTGTTAGAGAAAGGACGGATGGAGGGAATGTCGCAGATAATAGGTGACTCTATTTGGAGGTGAGACATGTGGAGGTGGAGAGCAAAGTGAAAGAGGACAGATGGATGGAGTGAAGCAGCGGGACGAGAGTAGATAATGGCGAGACATAATATCCGTCCGAGAGAGGAGGCAAGAAGAGGGGAGAGAAAAACAGGTTTAAGTGAGGCAAAGCATGCGAGGATGGATTGAGGGATAGTAAGGATGGAAGGGTGGAGGCAGAGGGATGAATGTGGATAATGGTCTCGGATCTAATGTGTAGAAGCAGGAAAGTCATTGACGTGATCGTATGGACCGTTATGCGTGCAGGAAAGGCGCAATGACTATAGATAATGGGCTCCATCTAATGTCTGGAGGGAGGAGAGGTTATAGAGATGGGGAGCGATAGCGAAATGAATGGACAGGAGAAGTGCGAGGGCTTTATCTTCATACCTGTGATGCAGCTTGAACACGCACTGAAAGCCCATGTATTTCCGTTAACTGATATCTTGATAGTCTTGTCCGTCTCACAGTCACAGAGGCAGACTGTGTAGGGAATGTGACACTGTGTGCTGTGACCCTGAACTCTCTTCAGTGTCACAGAGACGGATTCCGGCACATGTGTTGCCTGTGACAAATAAACTGAGTCCTGTGAGTGTACTGTACGTAGTGCAGGTAATGGGCTTAATCTAATGTCTGCAGAAGGGGGAGAGGGGAAGGATGGAGACAGGTAGAGATGGATGTGTGGAGAGAGGACTGGAGGGATGAGTGTAAAATATGGTTAGATGTAATGTCCGGAGACAGAAAGGACGAGGAGAGAGCGGAGTGCTGGAGAGAGACAGGGGCGGATGTAGGGATGCAAGAGCCAAGCATAAATAATGAGATAGGTCTGATATGTGAATGAGTTGTGAGAGGACACAGGGGAGGAAAATGGGGAGAACCGGGTGCATTGTTGGACAGGGTACGAGCAGGGATAGTGTGGAGAGAGGGAGAGATGGATAGATGGACAGTGGAGGGATGAGTGTAGATAATGGCCAAACCTAATGTCTAGAGGGCAGACATCCATCTGACTGACCGAATTATAGTCCGGCTCACTTTCTACAGACTAATTACTGGAACACAGGGTTCTCTCTCTGTCTTTCTCCCTCTGTGTCTTTGCCTCCCTCTCTGTTTCAGTACCCCGGGTGATTTTGAGGGCTTGTGAGAGGGCAGGGTGCCCATGCTGATAACACACATCTGTGCTCATCGCGTAGATCAGCTCACCTGCCCTCCTTTCTCCTTGTTAGCACACATCCTCACATGCCCTCCCTTCCTCTAACAGATGGTTTCAACCAAGAAAATGCAGTTTGAAACCTGCCCACCACCGTGCCCATTTGCCTTATTTTCCCTTTTGCCCTGCTCCCTTGTCAACTATCTGTTTCTGGCCCGATCTAAAGAGGATTAGACTTTAGACCATTAGACTTCCTGTCTGCGACCCAGCTGGTCAGGTCCCTTGTTATTCACTCACTGAAAAATAAACTTAAAGAAGAAGGTTACACAATATGTGAAGAAGCTACATGCAATGTGGAATATTTATCGTGACCCTGCTGAATGCTCCTTTGGTGACTTGTTATTGATGGAGGTTGTGGTGAAGAATGTGTATTGAAAGCGACAAAGCTGCCAAACATTTCCCCTGTTAGCTCTTGTGTTTAATAAAAGTAAGTACTGGGAATAAAGGAAATGCCGGCATAAAGTGAATTTATAAGATGTTGTGTCACCAGAGCACCATCTTTGAGCATGAATTCTTGAAGCAGTGTCTGGATTTTATGCGGGCCGTGGATACAGCACAACTCTTTTGTTATAAATTCTATTATTGAGTATTTCGAAGGCGGAGAAGTGATTCCTTCAGCTGGGCTTGATTTACGCTTGTGTTTAGTTAGATTGAGGTATCGTCTCTCCGACTGCTCTTGGATTCAATTTACCTCATTTTAAGGCCTATCAAACCAACCCCCCCCTTTTTGGATATGGCTTTTGTGTTCCTCACTTTGACAATATTTAATGCGCTGTCAAAGACATTCATTGTAGTTTGGCCACGCTTGGAAAATACAACCCACAAGAGACAGTTGCGGCAGTAAACACTTGTCTGCTTGTTGAGCACCCAGTGAATGATGACTTATCTGACCATGTGCACCATACACTACATGCACAATTGTTCTGCTTCACTTGTGTCGCTACATTTTAGGCACAATACTGTGGCTACACGCTCCAACTTTGGGTTGGAAAGCACCTGATCCAGGTTTTAGCTTCTCCAATAGTCGTTCTCCAGCATTGGTGGCCTTTGTCCATTCCTTCCCTAAATCATCTTTAAATGTGTGTAAGATCTGACAGGATTTCTCTTAAGGTTTAACTTCCTTTGTCTGTGATGTCCGATCAGGCGCCGCAGAGGTTGATATCACTGCACAAATAGCCAGGGTTATAACTGTGCAGCGCAAACCTCCTAATTTCCAGTAATTATAATCATGACAGAATTGTAAATTATGAATGACACATTAATATTGAACCTCTTGCTGCTGTATCCTTGCATCAGCATATTTATAATTATCAGTTGTGTTGTTTGCGGCCCCGCATCAAAAGTAGCTCATGCTGGAACTTCTCCAAATCAATTCTTCTGTTTTAAGGTCATACTTAAAACTCCATATTGAACTGGAACAGAGGGTTACAGACATCACAGACAAATCCACTTCATTAACTAACAGATCAATATCAGCTAATCATTTTACCAATCTATAACTCTCCCAGGGGCTTTCAGCAGTCAGTGTCTGTTTGTTTCTTGCTGCTCTTAAATGATCCATTAATTAAGACAATTATTAATTTCAAAGACTTTGGGACGTTGTGTCCTATGGCCAGCAGAACCTGCGTATATGTGCCTGGGCTGTTTTCAGGAGGCTTTGGAGAAGCTGTTATGATGTTGAAAGAAAAGAGCAAAGAGCAGAAGGGAGATTGTGTGTCAGTGTGGGTCTGTGTGTACACTGTGTTTGCTTGTGTTTATGTGCATTCATGATTTAAATGTCTCTTTGTCGAGAGAATACAACCAATATGCTTTATCTTGTATTGATGTGTGTGTGTGTGTGTGTGTGTGTGTGTGTGTGTGTGACACAAGAGAAAATTAATTCTAGCTCTGTGGTTCTACCTGTGGACATGCATATGTCCCCTAAGGACAAGCAATATGGTTAATAAATAAATTAACATAACAACACTAGTTTGCTTGCCCTGTAATTTACTAAAATTATGTAAATACAATTAAAAAATTGTTTGTACAATTTTATCAAATTCATTTGACAGGGCCGTAAACATCTGAAATGATTGCAGAGGTACAACCGAGACAAACATTTTATTGTCCAAGTGCATTAAAGCATAAGTGCAAGATGGGAATGGGAGTCAGTAGAGTGAATATCACTGCCAAGGCCCAACTGTCCTTAGATTTCATCAAGCCACAACAAATCACACACACACTCATAGACATCAGTCCTGTTAGCCAGTTTTTTTTCTTTAAATCAAGATCCCTGCATTGTTTTTTGCGAAAACCAACGAAATATGAAAAATGTATTAATTATTCCCTTATTTAGCTCCCTTAATTGAATCCCCTCTAAAAATAAAAAGGGGTTTTCCTTTACACCAAGGTTCAATAAAACAGTTTGAGTAGTTTTTGCATTATCCTATTAACAATCAAATATACAACAGTAACCAATACAAATATAAGCTCCATGTACCATATTTTTTTAAAGGCTTCAGAGAATAAAATAAGTTGTATAAAGTGCACACATGTGAAAACTGTAAACTAGTTATTACAGTACTACTTATCTTTTAGCAGTTCATAGGTAAATTTAGGTACTTTTTTCATTCCCAACACTAGTCTAGTCCAGTGAGTCTGGTGTTCAACCCCCCCTGTGGCAGGAGATACAATTGCTAAACGCTAAGTTGGACAGTAAGCTTTGCCTGGATGTTCACTCTGGTTTGTGTTGTTAAGCTGATCCTGCTCCATGCCAGGAGGTTTGTCTTGCCGTCTGCATGAGGAGTTCAGCATTAATATTCTGTTGGTCGGTTCGACCGGAGGTAGCAACAGAGAAGGTCTTCTTAAAAAATGCGGCCCTGTGTCTTCCTGTGTAGTTTTGCTGGTGTAGATGCAGCATCTCCTCTGCGAGAGTTGCTTACGATGTGCTCTGACATTCATTCCGCATCTGAGCCACTGCTCAGGATTTCACAGCCTCCGCCTTGTCGGCTTTGATGTTGTGGCTCTTGAACTGAGGATCAACCAGGGATGCCATGTTTAGGAGGTCATCTTTGGCAGCATCATCATATTTCCCATTCAGACAGCTTTGATGGTGTTGGTGAGCTCTGAGTCATCAGCTTCTGGCTTCAAGTTCTCCTCATAGAAGAGCTGCAGCGTAGGTTTCAGGTATACTCGTGCTTCACCTCAAAGGGCATCAGTGAAGTCATCAAGTGGACGGCAGCCCCTCAGCGCCCTGCATGACGGAGGCAAGTGCCTGGTCTTTCTTTATCAGCCGATAAAACCTTTGCAATGTCCTTCTGCTGCTCCGGCACTTGTGCTATTACTGAATGGTAGGACCCCCTCCTGGTGGGTGATTTGGTGATCAACTTGTACTTGTGTAGCTTGAGTTCCTCTTGAGCGGCGGCTACCTCTCTTTCCTTTTTCTGAGAGGGACAAGAAAGAACGGAGCCCACATCCATGGCTCTTTGGATTCTCTGTACTCCAACACAAAATATTGGCACATGATTCACATTATTGTCATGACATTTCTGTGTGTGTTTGTTCTCTAGCTTTACACATCAGTGCATACTACTCAATTCTTTGTTTATACTTGTACTTCTGTTTTTTAAATTGTAAGAAATAAGCTCTTGTTTTATCTGATTTAAATGTTTGAAAAAAAAATAATGGGAAGAATCAAATAATTAAAACACCATTTCAAGCTCAAACATTCTGCCTTTCTGTTCTTCTTTGTTTGCTTTGAGGAACTCAGAACTTGCTTTTTTTCCTATCTTGTATCTCTAAATGTATGTATTGAGTTTTTCTCTTTTATGATAAGACGACTCAGCAGTTTTTTGCACAGTGCTTCAACTGAATTTATGGGGGGAAAATGCTGAGAGTTCTCCTTTACTTATAAGTGAAAATAAAGTTTATTAGCCTGAATATAAGAAGAGAGCTTTTTGTATAAAACGTGTGGGTGGGTGGGCGGGGTCGTCCTTTGGGGTTGTGTTATATTTCAGGAGTAAACCATTATTTGTTCATCATTACAACTGGTGTTTTTTTTTTTGTATGAAGTGAGTATGAGTGTAGCTGTTGTCTGACTATGAGTGTTGCCTCATGGGTATTTTGTATCCATATAGTGTGACTTTCAATTTGAATCAGTCTTGAATGTGTTGGTTCGTCCAGTTTAAGAAGAAGTTGAGCTTCTTAAAACAGGTGTAACATGATTTGCAGCCAAAGAGGAAATTGTTGATGTTTCCCAACATCTTTACTGCAGAAACCAAAGAAAATCTTCTGCCAAAAATCACCTCTGTTACAGAAAATGAGCTCAAAAAGAGTTGAATGTTAGGCCAAATAATTATGCAAGAGGAATGGGATTGAGAGGAATCTCGCTACAGTGGCGAATGGGACAGTGGTCAGATGTCAAGGCGAACACAGATTTCTGTAAACAGCCAGACACCACTGATATATATATTAGGATGAGAGAATTGCAATTCAGATCCCTCCACTGTTAGTCTTATCTTAACAATGATAATTGTATCAGGCACAGTGTGATAAGTCACAAGCAGTGAATGATTAATGCAGGACATAGCATTAACTAAGAGTTAAAAGGGAGTTAAAAATATTTGTTAATTTATTTAGTTGCAGTAGCTAAAACTAAAGACTGTTATACATATTGCAAGGGAAGAATCCATTTAATTTACATTTCAGTATCAGAAAATTATTTGAGGATGTTGATGTAAAGAGTCTGACACATGTATAGTGTGTAGATCAGTTTTGTATTGCATATCCGAATATTCAAATGTTTGGCCGTGACAGTGCTCTGCACTCTACTGAGGCACATTCTAGTTTAAGCTGTGTATATCTGCTTATTAATGAATGTACTTTACATGCTCTAGTTGTTTTACATATTAGGTAAGATTCTGCTGTTTCCTGAATATCACGTCACACGAGGTGGAAAGGAAAGCTGCAGCTCTGTCTGAGGTACAGCCAACGGTTTGTTTCTGTTGGGCAGCTGCTGGATAAGAGCTTAGACTTTTGCTTTCCCCTCCAAAGTCTTCTGTCAGTTAATGTTCTGTCATGCAGACAGCAGACAAGGCCAGTGATAGGGGGCATGGGCCAGCCCGCTCACTTTAAGGCACTTTTCATGGATGAGGTCTCTTCTTTCAGGAATGAAGTGGAAAGTAGTCTGAGACTTTCCCATAAATCGTTGTGGCTTTAATTTGTGTCCTGTTATGGTTTTGATCCATGGATCCTCTGGATCTATTATATCTGAGTTTGACCATTTCATAAAACAGATTCACGAGGCAGAAAGTCTCAGGAACAATTTGATCAGGCCTGTTAGACTAATATTTAATTCATTAAAGCAATCAGGAGTACAAATTCAATTCTCGTGACAACAATGTATGTTTTCCTGCAACAAATGAGTGTACAGTACCATTACATAATTGCAGTAGATCAACAAAGTCCTTGGTCAGGGTAAAGGAAATGCAGCTGTAGGTGCTTACCACAAAGCACAAGCCATGCAGCCATGACCAAAGGTGAGGTGAGGCTGTGAGCGTGAGCATCATCTTCATCTGACATCAGATGCCTTGCCTAAGCGAAGCAGTTCTATCCATAGCACTGGAGAGGTTAGTGTTATATGTGTTTAATTATTCAGTTTGGCCCATGAAGGATGTTTTATGAACTGAAATGGCCCCTTGATAGGAGAAAAGGTTCCCCTTTCCTTCCCATACTGCACCAGTGTCTGTAAATAATAATAGTTATGATGAAAGCTAAAATTTGATTTAATTTAATTTAATTTAAACACTTTCGGAAATTCCATAATTTGTAATTTTATCAGTATGTATTTTTTTTATTAGTTAATGCAGATTCCATCTACTTTATATCGCCTTATATGGTCATGTATTTTTTATTATTTACAGAAAATCATCCAAAATGACGTCACCTGTTTTCATGACCTGCCGTCTTTGCTTCCATATGAATAACTTAGACACTTGAAAAAAAAAGAAAATTAATGAAGTACTTTTTCCATAAAAATGTCCATGGTAAGACTCAGATTATTTTTGGAGGGGACCTGCTCGTAAAAAACTGAGACAACAGTTGATTATTTGTTGTAAAACCAATGAAAACAAAGCTTCCCTATAAATGCTGCATTAAAATGCTGTGTTGGCTGCTGGATTAGATTTAATTAAAGCACTAACTGGAAGCATATTTTGAGCTGTGCTCGACACAAGGAGACCTTGTTATCTATAAACTGCATGAATGCTGTCGTCTTGGAGCAGAAACCTTGATTTTAACGACTTTTTGATGAATGGAGACGTAAAATCTCAGAAAATCAGTTTAAACCGATCTACTCCTTATTTTCCCTTGTAAAACTTTTAGAAGATAAGACTGAAGCCTAGTTTTATCAGCAGCTGTTTAAAATAAATTACTGCATATGTGAACATGCCAATAAGACTTTCAGACATTGGATAATAGATAGGATAACATATTTCTCTACAATCAGTGAAGTTATTTAGCTGAGTAGATTAGAGAATACCTCACATTAGCGTCTTTATCTAACAATAGTAATGATATTTTATATGTATCTAAAACCCCAGACAAGATTTGTAGAGAGATAACTGTTATCCGTAAACATTTGTGGTTTATACTGTATACATTTTGTTATCTTAGTGTTATAATTTTGCAGATTATTTCCTTTTTATAAAAATGGTACTCACAGGGCAAAGCCACTAGTCATCAAAGTGTCTGTTCAATACAAGAACTTTCTGGTTTGTGTGAGTGTGAGAGGAAAAGCTTTTGGAGTTGAAATCTTCACGTCTGTACCGTCTGTAGCCAGTCTGTAGTGGTGGCTATGCAGCACAGATTGGCAGCCTTAGCATTACAGTAAAGACCATCTATCTCAGGTTAGCCATTCCCTTTTATTATTGTAGCCTAGCGCAATGGACACAAACACGCACACACACACACACACACACAAACCCACACACACATACACCCACACACACACTTAAATCCTGCAACCTTGTACCTCCGTAACTAAAGGTACACTCCCACCCGCTCGCACACACACATACAGGTGAATTATCATTGCTTTGCCCTCAAGAGCACTATCACTCAAAATGTAATTCAGTCACCATTGATATACTGGTGTGTGTGAGTATGTGTGTGTGTGTGCAGTTGTTTGTGTGTATACTGTAAGTTCAAGCGTGTGTGTGTGTGTATGTGTGTGTTTTCTGTTATGTGTGTGCATGCTTGTGAGAGTGGGTGTGTGATATAATGGCAGGCCAAAGGGGGCAGAGAGAAATAGCGGGAGTTGAAACTCAAAGGTATTCTTTAGCTTTTATTATCATGATATTGCCAAGGGCGGAGAGAGAGAGAGTGAGTGAGAGAGAGAGAGAAGGAGAGACAGACGACCGGCGAACAACACAGTAGGAAGAGGGTGAAAGACACAGTAATCTCTTTTTCCTTTGGGCTTGAGAAGTACTGGTCTTTGGCCTACACCCCCCCCCCCCCCCCCCACACACACACACACTCACTCGGTCGCTCTCTGTTTCTCTTCTTCCTCCCTGTGTGCGTGTGAGTGTATATGCTTTTGACAGTTGTGTTGTATTTGTGTATCATGGAGGTAAATGCTTCAGCGGAACCACCCTCCTGTGCATTCATTATTTTTATTGTTCTGAACTTGCAATCTTAAATTGTTTTGCTTAATGGCACAAAAAGAATGCCACTGGTTTACAATGCGAGCAGAGAGAGGGCACCATTGTTCCAGCAGACATTGGAGCTAGAAATTCCATTACTTCTTGCAGTGACAGATGGTGGAGCAATGGAAGGCTGAGTGATAGAGGACCACAGTCAACACTGCAGCATGATGATGACCACGTCATCCACCAACATGTCAAGGTCTGCAGCAGACTTTCTGATCCAAACCGGATCTGGATGAATTCCTTTTTGTGAGGTTTGTGCCGGTCCTTGCTGCCAGTGAACAATGTTTACCAGATAAAAATTCTGACGGAACTGAAATAAAACTGTCATGGCAAATTTAACTAGGTCCAATTGGTTGTCTGACATTTCTGATAAAGTCTGTCAACGGTCCTGTTCCTTTGCTTTGGGGGACTGTGTGACAGGTAGTTTACAAGATTGTGTTGAGACTGTGAAGGAAACCTCAAGCATTGACTCATCGCGTGAAATCTACAGGCCCTTTCCTGTGGAAAGAATACAGCAGCAACTGCTCCGGCTCTAGTCATTATTCAAATGTTACCATAGTTGGAGCAGTAATTGTTTTCCTAATGACATAGAAAACAGGGTTTTATGTATGTTGTGTTAAATCAGGGGTGAAGGAGCCTAATTGGAGGAACACATGTGTTCATGCAGCTTTGGCTGAATGAATGAGAAATCAAAGCACCTCATCTAATGTCTGTACAAAATGTTATGCAGGAATATAAATATAAATATTCTAAGACCAGTTATAATATTTGCTTATCGGACAAAAAAAACAACATAATCCAAATAAGGGCTGGATGTTAAAACAATATAAATTATTACCGAAACAACTTTTATCAATTATATATACATGTATATGTATAAATAATTGATGGAAATTGTATTCGCAATTCGCAATTTATATATATATATATATATATATATACTCTCGCGAGATGAGATCATCAGTAAATTCACTGCAGCCGTCACTTTGAGGTGAATAACAGTGGACAGTTAGGCTAGAACCATGGTTTAAATGAGGCTGTTTGGATTCGAATTTGAATGTGGGGGCTTCCCGACACTTGGCCGACACCACAGGAGCACCATGGAGGCATGTAATGTTTGGTTTTCTGTTGTTTTTTAAAGTTTGAAGAGGTGGTCCCCAGTTACTTCAATTTGGCTACATCACTTGGACTCAAACACGTCACCCACCCCTCCATCGGCATAGTAGTGAATAGACTATGAGTACATTTTCATTTTTGGGTGAACTATCCCTATGACCTCCAGGAGCGAGCTCTAATCACGGATGCACCAGGACCAGCCGCTGACAAGCCTTCCCCTCTGCCTCAGCCTGAATTGCTTTGTCCTCGTTCTAGTGGTGGCAGCTTTGCCCTTTAAAACAATGTATTCATTCATAAGTGTTGATTAAGAAACTTTGCTGTGTTTTCATTTTGGGAGGATTTTTCACTGCCAGTTGCAAACTTCCCTTGCGTAAGGTGATATTTCTGAAAGACGTGTTTAGTTCTTTTCTTCTTAACTTTGTTAGACGTTATTTGAGCCGATGCCTAATGCAAACCACAGACACTTGTGACAGGTCACGGAGTGCAAATTGCAGTGTGGGGCATCTGTGGATCAAAAGGTAGGTCACTTTGACTCTGCTTTTGGCATCTGCTCTATAACGGTGCCGAAGGAGGCCATCTGTCTGCAGCAGGACATGCACAACAACAGAGGAAGCAGCAGAGCTTTCAAGTTCTGCTGCGCTAGGTCCGAGAAGCGAATTTAGACACTAAAGAAATCAAGTATAAAAGTACAGTGAGAATTTGTTATAAGAAGAGCAGCTCTTTAAAATAGAGCAACAGCAAGGATTGTGCATGGAAGATCAACCCCTCAATGAGCATCAACATCATTATATTCTGGTCAAAGTTACTTAATGAAAACTATTGGCTTTGAAGTGAAGATTGTGACGGGGGGAGAGAGCTTTGGCATCTAATGTATCACGCATTATATTATCAGGAGAGAAATACTGAGAGATACATAGTAATGGCTGCTGTTCAGCTTCATGCGTCTGATTGGCTGTTACTAGTCCACTGGTGACCACACAGCTGGCGAATGAGTCAGTGATGGTGAAGCATGAATGAAACACTTGATGCCAATCAGCTAATGTAGGCTCGTGTTTTGAATTACGCTCCCCCACTGTCGCACTTGTGCAGCTCTGGCTGCGAGGGAGAGCAGTCGTGCGGGCTGGAGATAAGAACGGAGGGCGGCCAAACGCGTCCATCACGTAATGAATATCTCTGGATTAGGAAAATTGATGATAGCTCCTCAGCCCACTGACAGGGGTGAGGGCCAGAAGTCCACCGATTGCAGTGGACCAGCGCAAATTCAAACCAGATGCCATAAATTAGCACACAATCGATCCTAAAACACACGGAGGGGACTAGACGTAAAGTGCGTGTTCCCCCGCTGGTGAGATTTTTCCCAATTAGCCCCTTGTGTCTTGGTGGATCCGTGGTTAATAACTAAGTTATCTACACTGCTCATTAAGACTTCCCCGGGCATTGTGTGCCATCCGCATCAAACACAGGCTCTCTCTTTTTTTCTCCCTCTCCACATATAGAGAAGAGGGTGTGTCTGCTGTCTCTGTGTTTAACAGATTACTAATTAACCAGCGGCCTCTTATCTCCTCCTGTTGACAGAGTTGTCAAAAAAAGCTGTGAGTCACAAAGACAGTGAGGGAAAGAGATGCAGGCTGTTACGCTTACATCCAGGCACAAACTGTGTGTTTTTATTATGACTTTGATGGGGCCTCTGTGAGTCTCTTGTCACTTCATGCCGACAGAGACACGTAAATGTGTCTGAATACATGACTCACACAGTTAAGTAATGGTGGAAGGGAGAAACAGAGAGATTAGTGTTTGTTAAGAGATTGAATTTATCATTATCTAATCCTGCGTGTGTCATTGTTATGCGTTGTCCTGACTTTGCTCTTACCTCACTCTTACTGTTTTTAAATATGAATTCTGGAGAAGGTACAGGGAATTGTGTCCTTTGTGTCACTCTCCAGAGTTTTGCGTTTCACATAGGAAGAACATGTGGAGATAGTGTGGGACAGATGTGTTTACGACAATGGGTAAATGTAAAGGTGAGGGATGGTGCCTGGGTAGGGCTTTCAGGAGGAAGGATGTGAGTTTAAATTCCACTGCGGAGAACGACCGCACATTCTTCTTTATGTGTATATCACCTCTTTCAGTTGTTTCAGTTTTAAATGTTTGAATTTGTCACGTGTAAGAAAAGTCCTCAACATGGCCTCTGGCTCACTGTGAATTTTCTTAGAATTTACCTGCTGAATTCTTTATCCTCTCCAGAAAAAGAAGAATACCAGGAATAATGTCCAGACCTCAGTGCATTAATGAAAGCAGCTCAAAGGTCCTTTGACAATTTCATTGACCTTTCATTACTCTCTTTGCACAGCACCACTTTATTTGAAAAATGTAAATGACAAGATAGAGACAGTACGCATGGGGTGGTATAGCCATTCACTATTTGGACTGTCAGTCCGAAATGTCCTTGGGCAAGACACCATACCCCAAACTGATGACAGTGTGTGTGTGTGTGGGACAGAGGATGTAACTGTGTGAACGGCTGAATGTGTCATGTAGTGCAAAGCGCTTTGAGTGGTCTAAGACTAAGAAAGGGCTAAATAAGTTAAGTTCATGCACAGAGAGAGGGAGAAAGTCAAGGGGGGGGGGGGTGCGAGCAGAGGACAGAAATGAGTGACAGCAGAACGAGATTAGAGTGGGATTTCAAATGAGAGCGAGAGGGAGAGAGTTTGTGGAAAGATGAGAACGACAGGGAGAAATTGAATGGGATATCAGATGAGCCATTAGTCACTGCCTTCTTGCTTCCTTGTGTGACTGCGTTTCCATGGTGATGATTAGCATATCAGGCATTAACCCCGCCTCCACAGCCCTCAGTGTCTTGTTAACCAATTAGCTTCTGAGCCAGTGAAGATAGAAACAGCATTGGGTCCAACATTTGCATTTACTTTAATCACATAAAGAGATTGTTATTGCCGATGATGAAATATTAGCTGAAACTGGATACTTTTTTTTACAGGTTTGTCCTTTTATAAACAGATGATGCCAAGATTATTGAATAACTCAAGCATATTTAAAAACCTTTTCTTTTAAAATTTTATTTAGACGGTCTCTCTTCAGGTTTTGCAAGATACTGGATGTTTTATGACCTGAACAACATCACCACTGGCGCTTTCACGCAGGAATACACACTTAAAAGATACAAAGATCAACCCTGAAAATACAGCAGTTGGGTAAGAACTGGGTGGGTGCTAGTTTAGCCTCCGGCCCCAACAAGTGTCTGGTCTCTGTGTGATAGGACTGGTCGATGTCTGCCTGTTAAAGTGCCCTTGAACAAGGCACTGAATCACAAACTAGCCTGATGACACCGTATTCCCTGCCAATCCTGCGCATTATCCCTTCCGGAGAAAAGTTTGTGAAAGGACGATGTATTCAGCAATGAAATGTGGCTTCTTTCAAAACAGTTCTAAAGTGCCCTTGAACAAGGCACTGAATTCCAAATTCCTCCACTGGTGTTGCATCGCTGCCAACCCTGTGCTCTGGGAAGAAATGCCTGAGTGCATATGATATAGGAGGGGTATGCAGAATTAGGCACTCAAGGCACCTCACTATAGAGAGGAGAGCTGGGATTTGCGGTTTTCCTTGAACAGAGTAGATGCCAAACAGCATTAGTATGAAAGATGTTCCAGTTCCAAGAGCATCCTTGATGATTCTGTGTGAATGACCACAAACTCATTATTCATTATAACTTTATTAGAAATTTGCATGAAAAGAAACACAAATAAAAATACATAAACAAGTATACAAATATACCAGAAATAGGAAAAAAGCGCTCAGGAATAAAGACGGTTACTGCAAACTTTGTTTTTGTCAGCATACCAATTTTGTTATTATAACATCGCTCATCAATAATTTGATGTGAATAATCGATAATTAATTTGAGAGTGGTCACCAACTCACTATTACCTTTAGTATATGTGTCTTTCAGATCATTAACTGCTGTATTTGGGTGTAAATCCAATGTACAGTATCTACAAAGCACCAGAAAGCAGACAGACAAAGTTACAACATAGCTGGTGAACTTGATTGGGTCCAGTCTGTATTTCTACTTGATCAGTAAATAACATAACCTGCCAACTTGTTGATACAACAACGTGTTTCACTCTGGTTTATCTGTGCACTGAGCTCTGGACTTAAAGTTTTAAGTTTTGTCTCTAACCTGCTTTGGAAAGTATAGCAGACATGCTTCAATGCAGTATTTTGTGGCAGTTGTGCGAACTTAAAACAACTTCTCGAGGAAGAGTTGAATAGTTGTCTCTTTCTTCTTCTTTCCTTTCTCTAAATTCTGCTTTAACCTTCCTGTGGTGCTATGATGAGGTGAGAAGTGGAACGTTGGCTTCATTCAATCTCCATCATCTGAGCTTTTTTTCTCTGAGTATATGTATCCCCTTTTCTGTTTACTGTAAAATACTTTCCATCCAGAAATAGATTTGATGATTTAGTTAGTGTCAGAAAGTTTAGCTACTGTGCATTAGCCTTATCTTACTTCTACAAATACACACACACACACACACAGGCACACACAAACACACACACACACACACACACACACGCACACACACACACACACTCACACAAACACATTCACACACACAGTAATGACAGGACACAAAGATCAGAGAGCGGGATTCTAACTGTAGGTCAGTTACCATAGCAACAGAGCAGAACGCACCGGAGATCTGTCACCATAGGAACCAATAGTCAGAGAGGGAGAAAAATGGAGAGACAGAAGGAGAAAGAAAGATGTAAACAGAAGACAGAGACAAAAATAGAGAGATACTGTCGGGAGAGGGAAACAGAAAAAAGTGAGTGAGTGAAAGAAGCGAGAGATAATCAAAGTCACGCAGACAGAGCGAGGAGGAGAAGGAGGAGGAGGAGGAGGAGGAGGAGGAGGGAGATGATACATCTCCTCGAGGTATGACTGTATCCACTGTACCCCCATGCAACATTTGCAAAACTACATGTTGGCACTACATTGGCAATAGTGTTGTCACGATACCGAAACAAGGACTTTGATACAACACTGCGTCAATATCATGATACTAATCCAATACCAGGACTCAGTTCTCATCAACGGTCATTTTTAGATCTAATATCACTAAGTAGAAAACAAAAGTTTAGAGCAAAGCTTTTCTAAAGACGTGTTTGGAGTCATTCGTGTTCAGTTAACTAATGAGCTCATGTTTGAGCTTCATCAACATACGCCATAGACTGTAAATAAATACGGATGACTAGACTCCACTATCCAAAAATGAAACCAAAATATCCCGGACTCGAACGCCACCATCTTGTTCATTTGGAGCACAGTAGTGATTGGCGGACAGAGCCTCGGTATCGAGATCACACTGTTACATGCGCTGTCAGTCTCAGCTGTCAATCATGCCATTTCATCTCATTCACACATGTATAACTAACAAGGAAGAATAAGTGTTTGAACACACATCGGTATGTACTGTACTAACACTACTACCAAAAATGGCATTAACCATCTTTTTCGAAAAATTTGACTTTTATCTTTGACCTATCCACTGACATGAAGGAGGCAGGGTTTATGACCTCTACTACAGCAGGCCACCAGGTGGCAAAAGAGAGACTTTGGCTTCTTTTTTGGATCATTCATGTCTTCCATCATTAATATCTAATGTGCTATAAAGTGTAGGGGTGACCATGAACTAGTACGTGCACGTTTAAATCATAAGTCCACGGTAATGGTTTTATTACAAATTTTACATGGGATGCAGTGATCAGATGTCTGCGTGTCCCATGTGATGTCTTTGCTGCTGCTGATCGCCATATTTGTGAAAATATGCCTTTTTGAAACTGGAAACCCAATTCAAAGTTAAAGAGATGTTAGCCATATTGATGAGAGAGCTACAGAAAACAGAGCAAAGAGGCTCGGACGACAACAGAAGTGTCTCTAGGGGACACAACAAGGGTTGAACCTGGCTGGGACACACTTGTCTAAGGTATTATATGACCTTTGCAGTTCTGAAGTCGGCTACTTGTCAGTGGTGTTGTTAAATAAACCAAATGTACGTTTTTTTGATTTATTTTAACCTCGGTATCTGTGGAAACAACAAGCCATTCCGTCTGGGGTCATCATTTTTCTGTGTCCTCTGGATGTCTGTGCTACTCGGAGCATCTTCCTGTGCTTAATGTATTTGCAGCACATTTGTCTTTGTGTCTGTGTTGTGAATATTTGCTCGTGAATGTCAAGAGGATGATGTTTGTCTGGATTTTCTTGTGTTACATATTTGCATTGTGTTTTGCTCTCAGTGCCACAGTAGTACAATGCTAGTGTGTGTCATATTCAGCTCACGCAATGAATAACTCCTAAAACAACTTAAATGGTAAATGATTTTGTATTTATATAGCGCTTTTCTAGTCTTGATGACCACACAAAGTACTTTACACTACAGTTTTACATTCACCCATTCAAACACACATTCATACAGTGGATCTAATAGCAGCACTTTGTTATTCTATGGGGGGGCCATTCGGGGTTCAGCCTCTTGCCCAAGGACACTTCGGCATGCAGATGGGTCAGACTGGGGATCGAACCGCCGACCTTCAGGCTGGAGGACGACCACTCTACCCCTCAGCCACAGCCGCCCCACGAAAGCAGCTCACAAAGCAAAACACCAGGTTGAACACGATTTTATTTTCCGTACAAGAAGTGCAAACTGTGCTGGTTGTGTTCTCCTGTGAAATTATGTAAAACATGTTTGTCCCTCTCTCAAGGGCGGCCCGGCGGTAGCATTGCTCGGAAAAAAAAGAAATCCTGCTTGGTCAGTGTTTTCATAACATTGACCTTTGAATCACAAAACGGAGTCTGTAGAGCTACAGTAAAAATAATTTAGGGACTCCATCTGTTCCTGTGGGTTTGGGAAGAGAGATCATCTCCGAGTTTTCATTTGCGCACTAGAAGGGGCCGGCTGCAGGCTGCATCCGGGGCTGCTCGTCACTGCTGCACTGCTTATCTTACAATATTTATGGTTATTAGTCTGTCCATAAAGTTACTTCTCAGAGAACTTCCTTGCTTGATTGAAAATAACTTTTTAATGGATGAAAGAAACGATCGCAACTGTGCCCCTGCGCCGCTTTCACAAGGTAGCTTACTGGCAGCTGCTCATAGTCATTTACAGCCTTTTAAAAAATTCATGGTGTATTGTAGCTTGTTGCCTGGTGTTCATAATGTATACTTTGATACTTATGCCTACTCAGCATTAAATTGGACCCCCAAATTTTGCCAGCTGCATCCACTTGTAGGAACAACTTCTTAATGTGATTTGCGTGAGCATATTTGCCTGAGCTCGGGGAAAAAACTGTAGTTGCACCATTACATATTTTTTTCCCAACACAGCACAGCCCATTTCCTGTGGTATAAAAGCTATCTACGGATTAACTGACGATCATTTGATGTGATCTATACCTGGTCCGCTGCTGCTACTGTGTGTTGCACCACATGCTATGTTTAATATCAGCGGATACTGTTTTGCTGAATATTACGATGTTTATAATAGTGATGTTATTGGTCCTGATGGTGGTATTGAAATGGTGGTGTAGTGGTGAAGATACATCAGGACACAGATGGAGAACTAGACAGTCAGCCACACACAGGGAGAGGGAGGAAGAAACCACTGATGGAAAAGAGAGCAGAGAGCAGACAATGAGAGGAAGAGACAAAAAAACAAGATCCGGCTGCAGAGAGAATGAGAAAGGGCAAGTGGAGGCAAAGAAAAGACTGGTGTGTATGCATGTGTCATAGTCTGGAGATTAGTGCAAGCTTAGTTCTTATTCCAATCACACACGCTGCCTAATGAGCTAATGGGCCTGACAACAAGACAGACACACACAGAGTGAGGGACAGGGAGAGAGCGAGGCGCGCGGATAGATGGAAAGTCACTTGGCCAGTCAGCCAACCATTCATCCAATCAGGCGGTCAGTCAGCCAGGCAACCTTTTAGCCCCTCGTTCCACGGCGAGGTTTGGGTGACTGACGCAGATAAGAGGCGAACAATTTTCCAATGGCAATCTGTGGAAAACTTAAAGACTTGACCTTCTCGTCTCCTCCCGTCTTTCGGTCCTTGCCCTCTCGTTCTCTACACAGAACATGAGTTGAAAATGCCTCTGAAACTAAATCACGAAGAAGAAACTCTCATTCCAAGCTTCTCCCCAGGATTTGAAGTGCAGCACGCTGCAGCACCCCCTGTGGTGTTAAGATCACAATTATGGGGTGTTTGATAAGAAGCCATTTCACAGATTATTCAAATAAATGACTTGTCTACTCGCCAGTGTCTTACAGGCGGAGTAAGACCTACGAAAATCAGTGACAGCTTCCTGATTAGCACGTCATGTCGCCTCTGGCTGTCCTGGCAATTATCAATAAGAGACACAGAAGCTGAATCAGTCACATAATCATACATTTTCCCTCACATAGGAAATATTTAAAAAGGGATCATTTTCCTATGTTAAAGCAGCCAATGGCTGATTGCTAGGGCCTCAAACAAAAACGCTATCATTATCATTGTGAGCATTATCATTATTCTCTAATCATCATTTCAGTCACAATCAAAGCTTTTGCCACATGGCCACTCTGGTGTGATTTTATCTCTCCCTTGTCGTGTTGTCTGTTTCTCTCTCTCTCTTTCCGTCCCTTCATTCACTCACTGCTTGGAACATGTCATGCTCTTTCCGGCCTCTCTCTTTGCTTCATTAAATCATTTTCCAGGCTTTAGCCATTTCCAGGGGGCATCAGTATTACCAGAGCCGGTCACCAATTTGACAGACTGGTAATGGCAGTCACTCCACCGAGCGCTAACATGATTTACTGTGGCCAGGCAGTAACCACGGCAACACACACAACAATTTCACCCAGAATGCTGTAAAACATAAATTTCGAGGTGCTCCCATCGTCTGTATGTGACGTCCTGCAGGTTGTTAAACGCATGACTCATCAGATCTCTACCTGGATACAATTATAATGAATCCGCACATTTGATTCGAATTAGAGCGGGGCGTTTCAAGGCATTGCTGGAGCAGCCGCAGTAGATCAGTCAGTCACATCTCTGATGTTAAAAAACTGCTGATGTCCTGTGGTAGAAATAACAAATAAGGTCATCCACAGAGGGCTGTAAGATTTATACGTCAACTCATCCTCTGACACTTTACCCTGCGTGGAACGTCTTCGTCATGTCTTTCAAAGCTTTTCTGTTGCTTTGAAAAACACCATTACTGTCCCTTAAAACAGATGAAAGCTGCTAATTAACATTCAGCCGGCTTTGTAGACTCCTTACTCATTCTCACTCGACAGTTCAACTTCTCTTTGTCAGGTCTATTCAGGTAATCCGTTTCTTGTTTTTCATAAAGAAGTCACCCCATTTATTTGTGTTTATTTTGACTATGAAAGTGATATTTTAAATACATCGACCACCCGAAAGCCAGGATAAAAAATGGTGATGGGATTATAAAACTTAAATTATTACATATAGTAGCTCTATGTTCTCGATTTCGTTATACCCCCCCCCCCCCCCCCGATCAGTATGTCCGCCTGTCTGTCTGCCTGTCTTTCCATATGTAGTGATTTTTTTTCCACCGCAGAAACCACTTTGTGCTTTCTTCATGACACTGAAGATACATGATCTCAGCATTTGATATGACCATTAAAGTCTCATACGTCTGTTTCAAGCGACATAACTGTCACTGCCCACATTCTCCCATGCATAACTTGGCATGGTTGATGAGTAATTCATCCACAAGGGGGCAGCTCAAAGTCAAGGGTTTCTGACAACTACAAACATGGCGACAGTGAAGGAGGTTTTGATTATGTACATCGCTGGAAAGAGGCAAAAAATAGCCGTGATCACCAACTCCTAAAGTGTCCCCTCAAAAAGATTACACCATTGTTGAAATGTCTTCCTCCGGTCCGATGGTCGTCTCACAGGAAGTGTTGGCTACACTACGCAGATGAGTGCAGTGTACAGACAGAGGGCTCAAACCCTTTACTGTATAAACGTAACAAATGTTGAGCATTAATGAGCTTTACACAGTTCAAAGGCACTAAACTGTGCTGATAAGTGTCTTTTTGAAAATATTTAATTCATGCATAAATAAAATCCTGCTGGAGCTAACTTGAAACTTGTCTGCTTTGATAAAAAATAAAATAAACGATGAGCCTTAGAAAAAGCGTCACTCTGTTTTGAACATCTGCTTTTGTCGTCCAACAGCTCAATGCAAAATATTCACAAGTGCTTTAGTTGTCTTCCATATGACGTGTTCATTATATCCGATTTTCATATGTATCTGGACGTTTGTGTATTCATGTGCGTGCCTGTGCATGACAGGCCAACTGCTGTGAAATTTACTGGGCATCTGGACCAGCGCTCATTATTGCTGATGGTTCTGTTTAGGAAGCGAGGACAGGGAAAGAGACACAGAGGCAGAAGGAGAGAGAGGGAGAGAGAGGGATAGAGGGAGTCAGAAGATGACAACGGCAGCATCAATCACCTTGTCAACGAGGATCCTTCTCCACTTCAGTAGCTGGGCACAGATGTTTGGCTGAGTGTGTCTGTTTGTGTGTGTGTGTGTGTGTGTGTGTGTGTGTGTGTGAGGAGCAGATGGCTGCATGCTGTTGTTTGACATAGGTATGATCAGCTACAATTGGCCGGAGAGACTAGCTTCCTGTAATAGATCTACAGTATGGTAGACTCATACTGATCCTTAAACACAGAAGGCTTCTGCACACAGGGAACAGTTGTTGCAGCTCGACAGCAGCAGCTATGTCAGTGTGTGACACCGGCATTGGGCGATAGGCAGGTTCATTTTTACTAAAGCTTCAAGATTTGTGCGATGATGCAGGGCTCGCTTTTGCATCAGAGAGCTGTTTTTCTTATGTGTTATATATATCTGCGTAGGTAGGGAGCCAACACACGTCCCACTCCACGTCTCTCTCTGTTGAATAGGTCTTTCTCCACACTCAGACCCCCTGTGGATGTAAATGCCTACAAAAGCACATCTTGGAGGAATCATTAATGAGTCCCCATTCGAAAGGGCTAAACAAGGACAGTGGTGCCTTCTTATCGGAGCCCTGTGTCTAGTTATTAGTTTTAGCTCAAACATGGTTCACACAAATGAAAGCAAGAAGGCTGTCACAGTCTGTGTGTGTGTGTGTGTGTGTGTGTGTGTGTGTGTGTGTGTGTGGGAGACTGGATATCATTTAAAACCTTTTGGTGCGAGTCCTTATGTGACACCTGGATCAAAAGGACTTTGTGATGCCTCTTTTAACAAGCAAGACAAAACAACACAGAAAACAAATATGTTTCCGACTGGAAACACTTCTGAAAACAAAATGAGATGTTGCAGTAGTTCAAGATTTTTTCCCAAATAAAAATGTATTGAGCCGGAAAAACTATGGTTTCATTAAGACATTATATGACTGAACTGATGGGACCATTTAATTATTTAGAGTTATATTTAGCATATTTTGGATTTTAAACACAAGATACTGATGTAGCGCACACATCCTGTCCTTAAACACATCGAGGGTCCTTTGACATCTGCCTTGTTTGGCCCTTTGGACTTTTCAGATCGAACCAAAACACCAAACGTGAACAGCTCCTTGGACCTTGATCAAACTGACCCATGGTTCGGTTCGTTTGCAATTGGTCCAAAGACTTTTGGACCAATTGCAGTCTTTGCTTCCGATGATGCAATGTTCATGTATGGACATTCATGTGGCCAATACAAACTAGTGCGTCTGAAGCTGGTGAATCTGGTAGAAATACCATGATAAAATTCATTATTTTTCTCAATCGAAACAGACTTCTACCCACCAAACTGACAAGACGACGACATAAGACACAGGCCACCTACAAACCAATCAGTGTCGAGTACGGGTAGACGCAGCCCACGTACATCATGAGGACAGGACATATGTTGTACAAAATTCTCTAGTGCACTCCCTAAAATACAATGTGAAACCGAAATTAACTGGATCAAATGTAAATAATGTAACAAATAAATGAAGCCTGGTTCAGATTAAGGTGTGAAAATGACATAAAGCTGCATTTCCTCTCACCTGTTCCTGTATCAGTAATGCAGGTGATCGATCAGCGAATCAATATTTTCCTTGCAAACACAATTATTTGGCTCAGCAGCATTTACAAAGGAAGGAAAACTTGGATGCCTTGAGTGGTTTTAAGAGGATTTAGAAAGTAAGTGGGGTGTTTTATGTTTGAGTTGTCCTAGTTTTGAGGGAGGGGTACTTTCTTCTTTTGTTATGTGTTTTCTTCTTAATGGCTACATAAACTTGTGAGAAAAAGCTTTTTTGGAAATTCGCACACTCATCACCATGCACCCCATTGCCTTCAGTCTTTCTCACTGCTCATTCATTATTATTTTTATCTTCCATTCCCCTTTTTCACTGTCTTTCAGTTCACGCTGATTCATCGCAAAATCTCTTTAAGGTGTCTGTGAAGTTTGTGTGAAATTCAAACATCAAAATGAGATGTGTTTTTTTTGAGGAGGTAAGTATTTAAATGTTATACTTTCTGACCTGCTATTTACAAGCAAGACAATTGTTGAAAATTTGAAGTGATAATACATGAAGCGAGGTTTCATTAAATGTTTGGTTCTCTCTCACTTCCGCTTTCTCTCTCCCTTCCGACAATGTCTTTATCCTCCTCTGCCTTTCTTTATTCTTCCTTTTCTTCCTCCCTTTCTGTTAGTTTGACTAAAGCAAATGATTAAGTCATTTGGAATGCTTGTACGGTGCCATACTGAGAATATTGGCTCAGTAATTTAGTCAGTGTAGTCAATGCTACGAGCATATGGTAGATATTGATAAATAACATACTATTCTCCAACCCCTCCTACACCAAGTGCCCCGCAATGCTCTATAAAACAATGCCTTGAAAGTCTATACACATGTGCAGATCTATGTGCGCACACACACACACACACACTCACACACACACAAACACACACACACACACAAACACACACACACAGACACACACACACTGGAACCTCTTCCGACGTTTCTAAGGGTCCTTTAGTGTGTTGGCTTATTTACAATTGCTCCATGAAATTATACAAATCAAATAGGCAGCACACACACGCAAACATTGACACACCCACGCACAGACACAGACACATAGGGATTTCTCTCATAACACATTGCCTATAGTTCCCAAACTAAACACCTAGCACCAAACCTAAACCTGCTTCCGTTCCCAAACCCTGAAACCAGGTCTCGCCCCCCACTCAGCCCCTTTAAGGCTATGAGTTGGGAGGACCGGCCAAGATATCATCACGTCCCAAAAATGGGACTATTAGTCACATTGGTCCTCGAAAAGACAGAAGTACAAAAAGTCTCAATGTCGTCCGCCCCCCCCCCCTCCCCCCCCCCGCAGTCCACACTCCCTCCAGATTTCCGACCAGCTTGCGTTTGTGGGTTTCTGTGTATTCATCTGTGACAGTGTGTGTGTGTGTGTGTGAGAGAGCAGGAGAGAGCGAGATTAGATTCCCCACAGTGCACCCTACTCCTGCTGTAGATTAACTGCTCCTAATGTGGCTTCTCACTCTTAAAAAGTCCCGTTCTGTACAGAAAGCCACATGAGGCTCCTCCTGTAACTGTGGCTTTATCCCGATTAAGTATTCTGGAAGCCGTTTCTCTACACCTCCGTGCACCTTTCCTCACAAGATAAATTTCTATACACTCAAAACGCTATGCTAAGCAGAAAGTGTGTCTAATTTTTATTCCTCACGATAGGAGTTCTCGGGTAATTATAATTAAGTATCTTCCAATAGTACATCAGGTGCCCCAGGGATCCACATTCACAAGTAGGAATTTGGCTTTCTCCCTCTCTACAACTCAATACCAATAATTGCAAATTGCGAGGTAAAATAACAACAACCAAAAATAAGAAAGTGGGCATAATTTAACCTGGATCAATGTGTTCTTTGAGTGTTTTAACAATACCCTTTTAAACAACACTTGAAAATTAGTTTTTGTTTGACAACATGTCCCCAGAGCAGATTGTGTTGTCTGACCACTCGATCTCTAAGTGATGTCCGGGCTCCACCGTAGTGAAGGGACTGGAAGTGTGAGGGCGAGTGAGTTATAAATAAGTGTAACACTTTCTACAGCCATTACTACTCAAAATACTAATTTTTGTTTTCACGCGGCTGTTTAAAGGCTTTATTGCAGCCTTGGGGCAGGTTGCATGTGCAGCTCACATTAGAATGAAGCAGAAATTAATTCAGCCTGTCAGAAACTGGGAGGCGAGACACAGAGCGAAGACAGGATGAGGAGAAGACACAAAGAGGGTAAGGGAAGGCAAAGCAAGATTCAGGTTATGTGAACAATATTTGTTTTTCATCCAGTCATCATAGGAATTTTGTTAAAACACAGATTAGGGATTGATGAACTATAGGGCATCTCTTGGAGAGTTAACACCTCAACACCCATGTTAAATAAAGGGAAGAGGCTTCCTGGATTCGCCTGCAGATCCAGTCCAGTTGTTAATGAGTTCTCCTTCAGCTCATGCCTCACTCCTCCATGAAGTTTTAATTGAATTTGGTTGAGCATTTTTTGCATAATCCTGATGAAAGTTTTACAAACAAATAGCCATGAAAACATAACCTTCTCGGTGGAGGTGTAAATATTGACGTGCATACTGAGCTGACGCAGAATAATCTTTTATCAGCTTGTGTATGTTTAGTGTGTGTGTGTGTGTGTGTGTGTGTGTTTCTACAAGAGTGAATGGAAATGTTATGTGGGTGAGTAAAAAAATCGTCACAGACCGAGTCCAGTGAGTTCAACAAAACACATTTGTATTTTTGGGTCACAAGCAGGACTTATGGTTATGACGCTCATTACAGCAACATATACACCCCATAATAAGGACAGACCATCTGGACAACACAGTGTTAGCCTGCTGTACTGAATTGCCCTTTGGACTGATGCCCTGTTCTCTCTCACTCTCTCCTGTCCTCGCTCGCTCCCTCTCTCATGTCTTGCCAGGTTTGTTGTCTGAGCATGTTTTGCCCTAAAATCAGTCACTTCTGTGGGGAGTAGAAAGTTGGGCTGAACTGACTGGAGTCAGCTGCTTGTTTACTGCAAGATTTAACTGGTGACTTTTATAACCCACCAGCACGCTGCAGAGCTCGTGTACATTTTCAGTGTCCTTGTGCTTTAACCTCTTTTCATATCATTATCAATCACTTGGCCCCATTGACGGTGAGGAAACAGAGACCCCTGCCGTGTGGTGAGACGCGGGTGATAAACATCTTGTGTGTCAGTTATATTTGTCAGGGAGCAAAGTTTATCGTGACATTGAGTTACCTGCAAATACACAGAGGGAAGTCTGTGTGACGTTGATAGAGAGTCGTGAAGACACCTTCAGGCGAGCCTCTGTTCCACCTGCTTCTCAGTCTGTCATCTCCTCTGGTTTCTTTTCCATAATCTGAGAAAAACTGACCTTGACCATTACAGCTGTTGCTTCTAGAGCTTCAAACAGTAGGAGCTTGGATGAATTCCACTGAACAAGCCAATTTTCAATGCAAGTAAATCCAGCTCCATGATCTTTTTAAACAGTTCATACTACAAATCGGAAAAATAGAAAATGTTCTAATTGCCATGTAGGCAAGAGGTCCATGAAGATGCTTGGTATATTCTTCTCACTTAAAGGGATAGTTCACCGAAAAATGTAAAATTCATTAACACTGTTTACCCCTGAGGCTTTTATTATGGATTAATATTTACCAATACTGATGAGGGTAATATTGTTTTGGCTGCTACAGATTCAAAAGAGGTTTTGAAAATGATTTCTCATTCTAACAGACAAGATGCATCTGATCTTCTTAGAAAACATTCACTGATGTCAACGGACAACTTTCTAAGCATGCGCCGTTCAAATGTGTTTATATTATGTTTTTTTTAATCTTTTTGTGTGTTTTTCCTATTTCTGCAACTGAACCAGGAATTTCCCTTTCTTCAGCTGTTTCTACATTGAATGCTCAAAACGTGTGTGCACAGGATACAATCTGTTCCAACACTTTGATGAATTCATTTTCATGTTCCTGATTGAATCATGTGCAGCAGATCTGTGTATATTTACAAGAGACCAGCGTCTCCCACTGTGAGCCGACGCGCAGGGTTAGTGACTTTAATCTGTCAATCTTCTCACTTTCCAAATACAAGTGTTGCAGTATGAGAGTCTTAGACGGGTTAGGAAATCTTGGATGAATGAGACTCGTCAGAGTAAGGTGTTATCACAAAGTGTTCACCAAATACATGGAAATATGAGGATTTCTGATGTGGCGCTGCACCTGCTGTAGATTTCCTGTTTGGATGATGGATTTTAACATTTTGAATCCGAATACTCCTTGAGGGAAATAAACACAGCTTAAAGTAAAAGACTCGCTTTGAATTGTGGTGCAGTGAATACAGTGGTGTAGACCTCAACAGATCACATCAGCAATAACCCAAAAACCCCTAAATTTTTCATTTTTCTTGATCATGACCTGAGCTTCAACATATCAGATATAGGAGAGTTAGAGTGGGCCACGGGGAGAAAGATAAGAAGCCCATTGTTCTTTTTAATCATGTGTAAAATTTGCTGTTTGGTTGAGTTGAGGCATGATATTCAAGCATGGAACATCTAGCCACTTGCTTGCGCCCTTACTTTGAAAAAAGATTTGCCACCGATGTGCAGTGAATCATGGCATAGGTCTGGTCAGGAAGGATCCATTGGAGCCTTTGTTTCTCTGGGTTGAACGAAGTTATCGTCAGCCACATTTGAAGGGGTTTTCAAAAATGGACCAGTCGTGCCATTGACACACTTGGTGCTCAAATGCAGCCTCCAAAGGATGCGGCCCCTGAATTAAGCCATGGCTGTACTTGTCAACAGTAACCCAAAATATGCCACAAATATCTACCGGTGACAATCCAAGTAGAATGGAGGTAATAGTTGGACAGTTTAAAATAGGAAACAAAGAGTCACTTTGTTGTTGTTCTGTAAAACTGTCATACTGCACTTTCTTTGGAAAGTGAGCAAGATGACAGAATAAAGTTCTGTTTGTTCTAGACTAGTTCTAAAGCATTTACCTTACGGGTTAAAATATGGGAGCACTCCAAATTTAGGGGTGACCGAATGTACCACAGGGCTTTGCTGTATTTCTAACCTTCTAAGGGGTAAAATGGCACCTTAATGAACTTATATATTTTCCTTCTTTCTTTGACCAATCACTTCTCTACATAAAGCTTTCACAATCCTTTTAAATTTAATCCTGCTCTGAGAAAAAAAAACAAAAGAATATTTTGTCATAGTCACTCCTTACTTAGTAATTAATTTCTGTCACACTACAGCAATTTTTGATGGGATAAATTCCTTTTGTCAGTTGTGTTATTGAAACCACTTTTGTCAGCTCGTCGTAAATCACACTGGAAACAAATGTCTGTGTGTATTTCAACGCTGTCTCCTTGTGTCATTCGCCTGAGTAAAACTTTCATTAAGATTTACTTTGGTCTCACCACACCAGAAATCATTTGTCACTTCAGACTAACTACAAAATGTTGCAAACGTGGGATTCTCGTGGCTTCTTTGGTGGTTTTTTCCCTTCCTGCTTTAAAAAACAAACATCGACTCACTTCACATTCTCTCTTGTCACCTCACACTAGCATGAAAAGTTCCCGTAGTCAATTATGGGTTTTAGTGGGTCACACTTTCGACAGCCTGCATAGTAAATCTGCTCTTGGAGGCCGGTGAGATCAGTCGAGGCCATCTATGATTCAACATGTCCTCAGCACCTCCCACTGCACACAGATGTAGCTCACCCCCTCACAGCGACAGGAGCTAAAACTGAAGCTAATTCTTTGTGGTGCTGGAACAATTCTGTTCAATGTGTATAATTCAATAGGCCTCGTTGTCCAATCTGGGTTCGGCTTTAAATGAATAATCGTCAGAAGGCATCAAAAACCAGCCAGTGCTGTCAACAAGCTGTCAAACTAAATAAAACAAACTCTGATTCAGACACTATAGCCCCCCCATCCCCCCCCATTCCCTGTTTCTCGTTGTCTATTCTTTATGCTGTTGCTGAGTCCTGCTCTACGCTGCTGCCTGTTTACATATCACTATGAAAAACACACTGATATGTAAATGATGATTATAATCATATGTGTGTCAATTTCCTTTTCTCTTACATGTTTAACTACTGAAATTGCAGCTAAAGTCAAGGTGATTACATGAACAAGCATCATTTGTTCAAAAAGCTGTTTGTAGACGTAAGGTAGAACGTTTTCTACAGATGAGAAAGTAAAAATTTACATTTTTGGTTTTGGTTTTGAAGATAATATTTGGTCTCAGAGTTCAAATGGGAGGGGAGGAAAAAACTGGGCGGGGCAGAATAGCGTGAATAGGGAGCTCTTACCACAACTGACAGCCACTTTGGAAATGGCCCTGGAAGGTTAATTTCAGCCCAATCTCTATAGATATATTTGCATCGAATTTGCAGAAGCTGTGGGTGAGGGACACAATTTTGGGGCCCGAAGCCTTCTAGTTTCTATTTATTGTTTGACCAATCACTTTGGAGCAGGCTTTGGTTGCCAGTAGGTAAACAGTCCGTGTGGAGAGCAGAAAAGGTGAATGGCTTCTGTATCGGCTCTGTAATTTATCTGCATTCATATGCAGATAAATTGCCGTCAACACGGTAACCTGACTCACCTCCTAAAGGTGTCACCGTTTGTGTTTTATGTGGGGAAATGTTTGACTCTATTTGCTGTCTACACTAAAAGACCCAAGATTTAAGGCTAATTTGTCTTCAGACAACAGCCGATGGGCTTCGAGATTGATTTAGTCCTAACGAGAGCTCTCTTAATGAAGTAAGGTCAGGATTTACACTGACATATGAAACCATCCTCTCTAGGGCCCAGCCGCAGGTTTTGATAACCGGCTGCCGTCCTGTCAGACTGACCGTTCGGGTCACTGACTGATCGGCTCCCAGGTCGGTTGACTAACTGACCAGATAACTGGCTGACAGACTTAGTGATGGCTGGATGACTGGCCGGCTGGTTGATGAAATAGCTTATTGGATGAGCGGCTGAGAATGGTGCAGGCTCACGACTCCAAACCAGTAGAGCAGAAACAGCAGCGTCTTCAGGTCAGATTATCAATACACTCACAGAAACTGAACTCACATGTGGCTTTTAGAAGTTTGGTTTGAGAGCTGTACGCTTCCAAGAGTTAGAATGACTTTGGATCTTTTTCAGGAGAGCAAGTTTCTAATGTGCACTGACAAACATGTTGTTGTCTGGTTGTACTGTTTTATGCCCTGCGGTGAAGTGGATTAAAAAGTCTGGTTCGTTCCCAAAATGTGGGATCAAGCTGGATAAAGATGTTTCTTAAAATTGGATAAAAAGGAATCAAATTACTTAGCATGATACTATGAGTGGAGAATCACTCTTACTTTATAAAATATGATTCATCTTTCATGTTCGTTCACAGTTTAGTGGTGTTGATTGAGGAATGATTTCCTTGTTGCATCACTAGGTTTTAAAAGAGTTAATGTTTCACTTCGGCTTAATAAATCATTATACAAAATCAAAAAGTCAAGTACGTTTTAAGGCAGCAAAATACAAAAATTCCAAACCGTATAGTGACACAGGATACACACATAAAAGTGTTTTTACCTTGAAAAATCTTTCTCTCTTCAATGCCCCTAAATGCTTTTCATTCTGACCTTTACTTTCGGAGCTTTGGTCCTACAGCACCCATGCAAGTACACCGCCATCGAACAACTGAGCAGGTGAAACAGTCACAGGCTGTACGGAAATCTGAACTAAACCAAGCAAACAAGGGTTGAGCGACTTTTCACTTCCTGTTCACTGAGAAATGTTGAGATGTACTCAGCTGAACCTGTTGGGAACATCCACGAGATACTTTTTTTTGGGTAAAGCTCAGTCTATGTGACACATCCCTAAGTATTATAAAGTTGAGGATAGAAGGGCTTTTTCAGATCCTTTAATAAAACAACTGCATTTGTGCTCAGGGGTCGTATACATTTTTGATCTTTATCTTAACTTTCAAGATATCTATAACTGATCTCTATATTATTGATATCTTTGAGGCGGGCTACAGAAAGAAGCCCGGCTGGTTTCTGTTACTTTTTTTTGTTTACATATTTTGTCTTGAGTCTTCTCCAAATAAACAATAACAATACAATTTTACAACTTAGACTCGATTATATTTTGATCGGATCAAATTTGCTTTCTTTTCATCTGATCACCATAATAAATTCGATTTACCTGAGGATAATATAATATAGGACTTAATTATACAGTATATAGAAGCAACATTCCCTAAATCAATTATGAAATAAAATTAAGGAATTCTAAACCTTTGAAGAACCATTCAAGAAAACCATCTAATTATATTTCATTAATTATCAGTACACTCTTGAAAACAATGACCTTCTCTTGTCTCACTCATTTCACTTTACTCTTACAATAGGCTTTAAAATAAATCACTTTAAGGAACTCCAAGTCCCCTGTTAGAGGAGTACATTAGTCATATATGATCAGTTTCTCATTTATTTTCAGTACCAATATTTCTTCTGGGGATCCGTTCCACATCTCTCCCTTTAGCCCCCTTCATTTGCTCATCTCTCTCCCTCTCACTATCAATAATACTTAGAAACTATGGGTTTATGTGCCTGTAACTATAAATCACTTATACGGATGTATAGCCCTGTTTGTTATCCTCTTCATCTCAGTCTTTCCTGTGCGGCTGTATTTATGCCACCGTACACAGATACAATACATTCACATATACTATGTAAAGCCCATCTTAGTCTCTCTGGCAAACACATGGTTTTGTGTATCACTGCTTACACCTGACATGCATGGCATTTAGGAAGCTGGAGTCTATGCATCATCAGATAACAATAGACTGTGAAGGTTTGTGAAGGTGACACAACTGCTCCCCAAAAGGAAAGCTAAAGCACCACGACCCCCCCCCCCCCCCCCCCCCCCCCCGGTGACTGGCTGCTGAATAGGCCTTAAACCCTCCCTCATCCATGTTTGCTGATTGGACATTGACCAAAACTCAAAGTGCACATCAAATAAATCTGTATCAAAGATGGTTACTGTCACTTCAGGGAGTGTTCCTTTAAAAAAATTCTGGTAAGTGTATTATTTGATGCTATAAAAGTGCACAAAAATGTTGTGATTGACAGCTGAGACTCTCTCATGATTGGTGGAGCAAGCCTTTGATCGCAGGACCTCGGTACATTGGCTCTCCTCTATGATGTCTGCTGCCCAAACTCAGAATGCTCCAAATTGCAGCTTTCATATCTGGGATGTTTTGGCCACATTTCTGCATAGCAGGAGAAAGTGGATATGTGCCGTCCTATTCTTAATTCACAGTCTTCTTCTCATTCTTCACTGTCATTCACATGTTTCATTTCTTTCACTGAAGGACTTTTCTCAAGAGCGCCTGTTGTGGTTTGCCTCAGAGCATTCTGACAGCTGTGGGAGTTGAATGTCTTTGCACATGCACAAAACGTAATATATCATGGGATGAAGTGGCAATGCATCGAGCATCCTCATATACAGTCTCTGGTTCACTGAAGCACCAGTGTGATCAACCTAATACCGACTATAGTAGAGAACCACTGTGTGACGTTGGTTATTGGCTGGAGTTTTGCTGCGTGGTTCCAGTCCCCTGATTTAACAAGTGTTACCCATGAGCAAAGCGTTAATGTCCCATGTAAAAAACATTCCGATTCAGTTTGTCAATTTGTCAAAATCACTGAGCAGATTTTTGGTTTCCCGAGGTGGGACTCTACTCTTTTAGCAGTCAGATAAAGTTGCTTCCACTCTGCAAGGAAAACTCAATGAGATCCACCCATGTCCGCAGAGAGTTTGTGTGACAGAGGTTCATGCATAAAACTGAGGCTGGAGATGGTGACAGGATGTCATGCTCCTCAGGACTCAGACCCCCCTGAGACCAAAATCGCAGGAAAGCTGAAGCAGGCGGCTTCAAGTTCACTTGATACTTGTTTTTTTTTCCATGTTGCCCTCGTTTGAATTCATAAGTGAATATTGTATACGTTTACTTGTAAAAAAAATGTGGCGTTTCTTACAGAGTTTAGAATTAAACAGAAGCTATAGTGTGTGTGTGTGTGTGTGTGAGCCTCAGTCCCTTGAACCTTGTATTAGCTCTTAAATGTTTTCTGTTTCATCTCAATAGCAACCCATTCATGGTAATACGATTACTGTCCCTTTAATAGGCTAATTACAATAGCCTGTCATGTAGAACGGCTTATGCTGGGTAGGTGTGATACATGTGACCTGTGAGTGAGTGTACGTGTATATGTCTTCCCTCCCTCCCTCCCGTCAGCGGTATTTATTTCTTTGCTTATTTTTTTTCACCTCCTCTGTTTATCACTGTCTCTCGCCCCATCGCTCCCTCTCTGTCTCCCCGCTCGCCTTTTCCTTGTCTTCCTAACAGACTGTTAATCGTTGATTACCGCAGCAACAAAAGGTTAGGTGAAAGTGTTGATGGGATTCTGTCGTCGTGGGAAGTGCTGAAGGCAAAAGTCGCCATCCGCCGAGGTTAATGATCCCGTGTGCATGTGCGTATGTTTCAAATCCTCAGCTAAATCATGCATGAATGTGGGGTCGTTTGTTAAAGAGTTGAGGGCTCATGCGCACGCACCCTCACGCACACACGCCGCAGAAGATCGATGTCCAAGGTTCTCGGTAATGCCTCTCTGTCTCAATCTGTCATCCTGAAAATGACAACGTGCCACGATCATACAGGATATATGGCTGCACACAAACAGATACACACAAATACAGATTAGGACACACACATGCACAGTGTGGCGTGGGGAGGAGGACAAAGTCACAGGAATTCAGAGGAGCTAAGATAAGAACAGTGAGGAAAAGAAATTATAAAACTGCAATTTTTCTGAATGTTTCATTTCTCATTGCGCCGCCTTTTAATTCCATCTTCACATTCCTGTTTTGAGGCCCATGGAGGGAAGCTGTCGTGTCATGTTAAACCTCTCCCATGCAGTAGTGTGTCTATAAGAATGTGTGTGTATGTTTGTGTGTGTGTGTGGGGGGGGGGGGGGGGGGGGGTGGGGGTGGGTGTGTGTCAGCTGGTTCTGTATGTATGCAGTAGGGTTACGATGATGTCTGTCTCTGCATGATTAGTAATAATCATATTGTTTCTGGCATGTGTGTGTGTGTGTTTTCATAAGTTGCATAATAACAACTCTGCAGGTCGGTAAAATGGGCACATAGAAACTGTTGCTATAGAAACACCAGAATAAAAAGCACCCTCCCTGTTTTCATTTCTTCCTGTGGGATGGGAAAGGGGGTTTCACTCTTTGTGCCCCCCCCACACACGCACAGGCAACCCACCCAGTCCCGCCCCCCCCCCCTCCATCTCCCTTTGAAACGAGACAACAGTTTCTCCCTCTCTTGTTCCACTTTTCTTCTGCGTCTCTCACTCTCTCTCTCTCTCTCTCGCTCTCTCACTCTCTCTATCCCTCCCTTTCAACCTCCCTCCTGCACTTCCTCAGAGGCCTCCGTTTCTGCATGGGAGTCAACTTTACTGCACTCGCACACTTGCCAGTGACTGACTCTGTCCTGCCTCGCTCTTCTCCTTCTGTTATGTTTTTCTTCATGTCATTCATTTATCAGCTGTTTCCCCTTTTTCTATTTAGCTGGACCCCCTCCCGCTCGTTTCGGGAGCTTCACTCGCCCTCGTGTGTTTCCCCGTCAGTGCGTTGGCCGCCCCACTCTGACTCATTTCACCTGTTTTCGCCTCACTAGTTGGTTCAGTTAATCCTTCTACCTTGTATCAAGTGTTCCAGCTATTTCTCCCGTGTTCAGTGACCCGTTTTGTTGTGTTGTTTTTTATTCCAGCTGGTTTCCCTGTGACCTTGTCTTCTCCCTGCTAGATTTGTTTGCCTTTACCTCTGACGGGTTTTTGCCAAGTAAAAGACAGCTATTTGTCAAATTTAACTTTTGTCTCAGAGCCGTGCAATTGAGTCTTTTTTTCTTCGTGGTGGTTCCGTCAGTTTTTACTGATAGAATTTTGGGGGTAATTTCATGGCCAGAGGCTGTAGTGCTTCGGCGGTGCACCTGCAGCGCTAATGCAAAGGAGGCTGGATTAGAGGAATAAATTATCGGCATCAATCATGAACAATCAGATCAGCTCCTCTCATCCCATTTAACAGCAGTGCGCTCCCAGCACTCACTGACATTTGGTAATGGAGAAAAGAGCCCAGAAATCTCCCATGAGGAAGCTGATGTGCTTTATCAGGAGGTGCAGAGTCTGGAAACACAAATACACACACACAGGCCCACACACACTATTCCGAATATGCAACAAGTGGGGCTCAGTTTAGGCGCTAGTACAGCAGGGTTTATTCATAGATGAGTACTGTGAGCTGCACTGAAAATATGTACTATTCTTCAAATTATAGGCTGCAGGTGGATTGGACACACGCGTCTTGCTGCTCACAGATAGCTAAAGGATTCCATCAACTGCAAAGGAAACGTCCCCCTCATACATAATACAAGCATTTGTAGACGACAAATACAAGTTAGAATAACCACATGTTTGATGTGCTTGTAGTGATGTTTTCTGAGTTCGATGTGCATGTTGTTGCAAACTCAACCAGACAGAAGACAATATATTTTCTGAAATAAGAGCTGGTCTGATCGTGGAGAGGCCCAACTTAAATTTTTGATGGCAGACAACACTGTCTCAACTAATTTGTGTTGACATCCTCCTCTGGTGTGCTCTTCTCCTTCTGGAATCGTTGGTCTACTAATGTCATGGCACGGAACAACATGACCGTACCCTTGTAGCTCATGTAGTTGTAAGTTATATTATTGCACCTGATTGTATCTAGATATGATTTCAATCCGATAACACCTAGAGTAAATGTTTGTCCCCAGTGTCCACAGTGTGCACAGAAATATGTGACATAACTTTTTACAAACTGGGACAATAAAGGGATAAAGGCAAAGAATGAAAACACATTTTTTTAAAACATCACTCTATCCGTTATGCTTGTCCTTTGGATGTTAGGGGGGAGCTGCTGCCAATCCCAGCGGACATTGGACGAGAGGCGAGGTTTACCCTGGACAGGTCGCCAGTGTATCACAGGGCCAGTACACAGAGACAAACAAGCATTCACACTCACATTCACAGCTAAGGTCAATTTAGTGTCCAATCAGCATGTATGGATACATGAGCAACCCTGCACACTGAGAACATGCAGCCTCTCACAGAAAGCCCCCTGCATAGGTCTGACCCCTCTCCTTGTTTTCAATTTGTACTTGACTGGAGTAGCCAAATAAAATTATTTTGTCAGAGCTGTCACTTTATTGTAAAGGGTGTAAATATTGGACCCAAAATTGTCCATGAAAATATTATTTGCCAGGATGAAGCAGACTGCGTCTGTCTGCCCTATTTGGAGGAATTAGCTCTTCCTCTTTCTTGTCCTTCATTTTATCTGCATCTGTTTACTTACCTCTACCGTATTTTCTTTCTGTTCCTCTCTTTTATTGCACGTCTCTCTCGCTTTCACACACACACAACCTGCTAGCTCATGTGAAACATCAGTGTCGCTACAGATGAATAACAAAGCATACTGCAGCATATAGAGTATAAGGGCCTCGGGGGCAAATAAATACTGTAGATGCAAAGAGCTGCATCTCCTTCAGTCTCTACCTGCTCATTATATAATCATCCCAACCTCCCTCTTTAACTTCTAACCCCTTTTCTTTTTCTGTAAGTCACTGAATAAAAAGTGTCTAGAAATATCTTTCTTTTGAACTTTTATTTTCCCTTTGTACCTTCATGCATCAGCCTTATACATCCAGTAAATCTACACACTCACACACTCAGCCATGTAACTCCAATATCAATTTTATTTATATGGGAACTTGGTTTAGAACCACTTGGTTGACCGAATACTTCTCAAGTGTGATGGTACAACAAGAGGACAGTAACAAGTTAAACATCATAGTGCAAGTAGTAACAATAAAATAGAAGAAAAATAAGAGAAAATTAAACATAAGATACACGGTAAAATAAATAAAATCAGCTAAGATAAAAACACACTCAACTTGAGGAGAAAGCCAAGGAGAACAGATGTGTTCTATGTAATAAATAGAGGCTTGGTCTAAGCCCACATACAGGGAATTGCAATAATCAAGACGGGATGTTATAAATGCATGGATCACCCTCTATCGGTGTTTTAGTTGGCTCCAGAGACCTGTGGGTCTTGTGGGGGCCAGTTGGCCGGGTAACACACCTTGTTGGAGCCACAAACATGGGACAGCAGCTGCTTTACTGAACTGTGTGTTTCTGAGATGGTTGCATGCAATTAAGCAGTGTGCATGGCTACACACATGCAGTTTTTACGCAAATCTTCCAGCAGAGCATCTCTCTACGTCTCTCTACATCTCCCTCACCTCTTGATTCTCCTCCTCTCATAGGAGACACACAAACTCACAGGAGACAGTTAAATAGAAAACATTGGGAACAGAGACACTTCTTTTTCCTGCTAATTCCGCCTAAATGCCATAAATACCTGGTTCACACAGTCAAATACTGATCTGCAGTTAGGTGTAGCTAATAAGGAAAATAGTGGATTTGACAGGACTCAATTAATATCACTGGGGAAAGGAAGCTGAATTATTCATAGCTGAATTATTTCAACCCATCTCTGGCCATCAGTTTAATACCGACGTATACAGCGGTGCTGGATGGCAGCAGCCCAGGCATACTTCCACCAAAATATTCCTTTACTAAACTTGAAGTGTATAATTCATCAATTTAAAGAAACATGATGAAAAACACCCAATCTTGAATGGATTTCAGAGCTTTGCGGTTATTTGAGTGCTGTTGAAATAAAGATAAGTAACAGCTTCTCGTTGTACACGTGCCAGACAATCTGCTCACGATAAACAACGACTCCTTTAAATGTACATATTTAAACGTGTATATGTTATATGTATATTTTAAAAAGTGCTTGGTGGACAGTTAAGGGTAAAGGATGGAAAACAGTTAAAGAGTTGTTAAGACTCTTATAGGTGCTGTATACGTCTTTTCTGTCACTAAACATTTTTACCAATGGAGACAACTTTTCTAAACTAAATAAATTAAGTCTGGGCCGAACATAAATGTTACTGAATGCAGTGTTTCTAGTCTGCTCAGTAATGCTAAAGTTGGCAATATATAGCAATGGCAAAAAGTTAAATTACATCCCTTTTTTTTAATATAATTTTGGTCAATGCTAACAGTGTTTCATTGTGTATATCATTTAGAATATTCCCTGTTAACAAAAGAAGGGGAAAAAAGAAAAAAAATCTAAGGTTGGAGTCCAGGTATAATGACTCTTTAACTTCTTTTATTTAATTTAATTATAATTGAGAGAATAATTTACCTTGGACATTTCACATTAAGTTAAATAAGTAATAGTCTTATTGTGAGAATATGTGTGTGTGTGTGTGTGTGTGTGTGTATATGCGTATGCCGGCCTTTTTTCCTTTTCCCATCTAAATGAGATGGGAACTTTCTCATTCTGCACATACCAGATGTTCTTGTTTGTCCGAAATAATACAAAACACACAAACATGGGTAAATACCTATACACAGGCCCAAATGGACAAGCTGGCAACAACAGAGGCACACACACGTACACTTTGCTCACACATACACAAATTTCAAACCATCTGGAGTGTCTAGATTAATTTCAGATTGCTCTCCGCTGTCTTTCCAACCCAATTCACCTCTCCCCCTCAGCCGTCTTTGTGTCCGTCCCTCAGTCTGTCTCCACTTGTCTCTCTGTTCTCATCTTCGGTCTTTTCTGCTGCCAGATCCCCCTCCGTCCACTTCTGAGCAGATGGGATGAGTAGAATTCAGCGGACATTTGCATCATACTGGATGCCACATTGCAGCACCATACTTGGGGCGTTCCCGCCAAGGAAATACTTTGACTCTTTGTTGACTTAGCACTGAGTTGATATACCCCCTCTAGATTTTCAGGTTCAGTCTTTGTGTTTGTTCATCGTGGTTTTTCTCCCGTAACCAACAACCACACCATATGGTCAGCCCTCCCAACAGCTGTCAATGTGAGGAAAACAAATGAACACAGTAACATCTTACTCACAGTAAGAAATAACAGAATCGACCCTAAAGCCATGCTAGCAGCTCGTGACCGTGTATTTCCACAAAGTGGTGTTTTGAGATTAACATTAACATGCATGCAGACAGCAGCCTCCGATGCTGACCACGGTCACCCTCGTATTAGGGTGACTGAAATTCAAATGTCTGTTTAACATTATGTTTTGCAGGTTTTATTAATAAGTAATCCAAGTTATTGCTGTAGAGATATTTTACTTCCAACCAAAGAGTGGTAAACATGCAAACTGACCCTTTGACTTCTGACGCTTTCGTCCCTAAAGAAGCAAACCATCGCTTAAACAGGATTCCTACTGGTATGACACACATGTCCTCTGGAAACTGTTTAGCAGGGCCATACGTGGAGCATCTGCTAAATCCGTCCTCCTCACTCATCACTCACTACTGACTTCTTGAGTCGCTGAAGATTTATACATTTTGTAACTTTACATCTAAAATTTGCTCTGTCTTGTGTTTTCTCCATCTCAGAGGTGAAACGTGCTGATTGAATATTTCATTACATTCATGACTTTTCCTGAGATTTTTCTCATAGAAAAACGTATTTTGCAAGCACATCAATTATATTTTAATGAGACGTTTTTACTGGGATCAATACATTTTTGCCCACTCGCTCACACTGTGGAGGGTGCCACAATCAACCAATTGTAGATCACAACATTTTTGTTTGGCTGTCTGGTGTCCAGTTATATTGCTTGGATGAAATTTTCCTGTGAAAATGTACCTCCTCTGATTGGTTGCTTTTGTGAAAAAAAAAAAAAAAGACATAAGACCTCATTTGTCCCTGTCGCCATTGGCCTTTTAAATACCTGCACATGAGTCTATTAAATATTTATTGTTTATGTTGTTTAGCTTTTTTTTTTATGTGTACTGGTTTTGTGATTGCTCTGCTGGCTGTACAACAAATTGCCCCTCGAGTACTACACAGATACCTTGAACCTTGAACAAATGTAATGGCTTTTACATAAACATGTACTTGCAAAACATAGCTTTCTGTAATAAAATCACTGGCTCAAAAATAAGGCACAAATATTACATCATAATTAACTCTGCCATGTGGCTTCATATAGGAAAGATGTTGATCTGATGGTGATCGTAAATGTGTTTATTACATGAATGATAATAAATGGTATATAAGATAGGAACTGTAAATACATACAGATAAACACATCTATAAAGATCCACACTGTGTAAGTCATTATCAAAATACACAACCAAATCCTGCAGGTGTGTTTGTTTGATTTGTATCCCACAAGCTTTAAGGCTTTTCTCCCATTTAAAGTTTATTTTCACTTTATACATAAAGACCTGAATACCATACGAACGGTTGCTATAGGATTTTTTAAAGATCCTAGTTTTTTTCCTACCAGTGCCGCATGTTAACAATCACACCAACGCTACTCCGTTCTCACTCCATCTCACAGTATAGAGACGTAGATATCACCAAGGTAGAAAAATGAATTCAATCATTTCTGCCCTACAACTCAAACAACCACTGGACTGTTCTGTGAGGGATTGGGTCAGCGCACAGATCTACATAACAGTCAGACAGATTGTTACATTTTAGGGGCCGAGGAGCAGCAGGGAGGGGGGGGGGGGGGGGGGGGGGGGGGGTGGGGGGGGGTGGGGGGGGGGCGCTCGAGTCCAACCTGACCACAAGGTCCCCGGCTCATAAATCACACGGCCTTCTCCTTCCACGGCGTGCCGGGCCACAAATCAAATGCATCTTTCGAAGTTACGCTGTGTAGAACTATTGACTGCAGTGATTCACTACCAGCCATGAAAAAGTGGAGAGGCAACGAGAAACAGAGGAGAGGAGTCTGTTCTGCTTTCCTCCCTCCTCGTTTTCTTTCTCTCTTCTCCACCTTTTCTCAAGTACCCCCCCTCCCACCCCTTCTTTTTCATTATCTCTGTGTCAGACTCGTCGTGTTTCTTCCACATTGTGTTTGTCTCTCCATCTCCCCTCCTCCATCTCTTTCTCTCCTCAGCCCTATATGGCCAATCCTTGCTCTCTTCATTACCGCGGTGTTATCGCCTCCCCTGTTTGCCTCCCCATGCATCTCTCCCTCCCTGCAGCTCCCTGTATCGGTTTCCCCAGCCCTCTGTCATCAGCCTCCGCCTCCTTACCTCGTTCTCCCTCTGTCCTGCTCTCTTATCCCTTTATCCTTCCCTATCTCTCCCCCATCCCTATTTTACCACAATTATCTCTATATTAGTATTCTCGCATCCCCCCCCCCCCCCCAAGTGTCATTACGTCTCTCCCTCACTTTCGTTATTATCCCTGTATCATATTGTCTCTGTCCTGTGTGATTATTTCTTTCTCTCTCTGTGTTCCCTCTCTTATCCTGCTGGAGTGTGAGGTTGTTTTTATTCCACCCACTCACCTCCTATATTTATCACAGAAAGAACAAATACCGCAGCCTCTCTCTGTCTGTCTTTCTCTGTATCGCCATTCCTCTCGCTCCGTCAGCCCACTGTCAAACAGTTTAAGTAAATGGGAGTGCAGTTAGATTGAAGCGTTTAGGCCATTTAGCTGGTGCTCAGCGGGGATGAGAGCAGGTCTTCTCAAATCTTATGAACGTCCGTCTAGTTAACTGTGCTAAAAAATACTGTTTTCCTCTGAAAGCAATTACCTTTAACTCTAAATTCCCCATTTTGAACTTTATGCTTCCGTCACGACTCTGAATAGATGGTCGTGGCAACTTGTGTTACTATGTTTTTTTAATATGAATGACACTTTTGGCAAAGCCGGTCGAGCTTGTTAACCAAGAGAAACTGTGACCCTTAAGTGAAGACTGGTACTCAGTAAAACTTTCACTTGTGCAGAGAGGGAAAACTTTTCACAAACAATGATGTCAAGTCTCCGTGCCTTTCATCATACAGGAATAGATTAAAGAGCCTGTTTGTCAAATACAAGATTAATAAACTAGTCAGATGTAAATTATTGTAAATAAGATGTAAATTAGATGCAAATTAAAATGAGTCTAAACTGTCAATTTAATCTACAGTGAAGGTGACGGGATAAACTGGTGGTAAGGACAGGGCGTTCACAGTCACAGGTCACCATGACAACCACAGGGACGGAGGAGAAACATGTATCATACGCCCTGTGACACAAACACACACACACACACACACACACACACACAAAGAGATACACGGAGAGAATCAAGGCCGTGTCCAAAGTAAATCCTGAGCATTGTCAGCAAGGAGAAGGGGATGCTGTCTGAAGATAGCGGAGATAGATGGGATTGATGGTGTGTTTGTGTGTACGAGTGTGTCCCTGTGTCCGTGTGAGGAAGAAAGAGAGAAACGATCAAAGACAGAAGCCGACCAAAATAAGGATAAAGTGAGAGGAAGGGAGGGAACTGCTAACAACTGTGTTCGTTCTCATATTAACATGTGTGTGTGTCTCTGTGTGTGTGTCTGTGTGTGTGTGTATCATAACACGTTCTCTTCATCATTCTGGCTTTGAAAAACACAACAGCTTGACTTTCTGAGGGGAGCCACCACTCTGCCTCTGTAATCAATCATCCTTCAACCTACAACTCTACAGCTTCACGTTCTGAACAGAATGAAAGGAAAATGATTCAAACCGAAACCAATTGCTGTAACCAAATATTTAACAAACCTAGGAAAAAAAGAACAAATTGAGAGAACATCGTTGGCCTGTGAAGTTGAGCATCATACACCTCTCAAAACGTTTCACAAATCGTGAGTGATGGATTCTTCAGTGCAGATAATACCGTCTCTGCAGACACACTTGCTCACGGGCACGGGCTGAAATTCTGTCATTCCATTATTTGTATTTGCCTCAACAGTCTCAGCGGAGCAGCCCAAGCCTGTTTGTTTGGGGGTTTGGGAACTGCTGTCAGTGCTGTGATGCCAAAGCACTTAGAGCAGTTTTATGAAGCGATGGCAAATGCAGTGCACAACACTGCCCCGACAACAGCTCATTACGAAACGTGCCGGCACTGTCACGAAATGTAAGAGGTTGCATATTGGCCACTTCAGGGTCAAAGGTTTAGAATGACAGAAGCCTAAGACAGTGACACGAGTGACACATGTGAGCTCCCAGTCCCTATTATGACTAGTTTGGGTAAGAACCATCCCAACAATGCAGAAACACACCTCAAGTCTTGGAAGTTACCATTCATTATAAGCTTTTGTCCATTTAAACGTCTTGTGTAGAGATACAAACAACAACAGTAATGCACCATTTTTCAATAACAAAAGATAACAACACTACAACTTCCTTTTTTAGGTCTCACATCGGCTTTAATCCTTTATGTGTTGTTTTGGAAGAGCTCGAGTGCCTCATTATTACCTTCACCAATGTTATTGTTTGTTTTTCTCGAAATTTATTGAAACTTGGTGAAGGGTGGGTCCAAGCGAGAACCTTTAACTCCAGAGTGGATTTCATAACGGGGGTAGATCCAGGATTTTGTTTTTCCCTTCCTTTGGCACTGCTAGATAGGTACGTGCTGTCCACCAACCTTCAAGTGTTGTGTTGTCTTTTTCCTGATTGCCATCCAAACCAGCTTCAACACAAGACCTTCGTCCAATTGTTGTGATCGACACCTTGACCACGTTGCTTTTAAAGGTCCTTTGATAACTATGACAGCCTGAGGTCCTCACTGAGAGTGCACTGTTTTTGCAGTTCCCTGTTCCGATCAATAGTGGGATGTCACCTGGGGGCAACAGAAAGTTGATTTTTAAAAAAACTTTTCAGCGATTTAACAACTTAAGTGAACGTGTCTATTTCTGAATTAAGCAGACAGGGAAACACCGATTTGTTTAAAGGCCAAGCTTCTGTCCACCTGGGGAATATAATAGCTCTCTTTTAGCGCAGCCTTTTCTCTCCACCAACTTGTGTGGGAAATATCAGGCTGTTAAATCCACTCCACTTGCCAGCTAGTCACTAACCCTGTCTGCCTGTCACTTGGTGCAATGGGTTTTAAAGCATTTTGCTGGAAACAGCTGCCTGCTGCAGCCAGACAGGACATAATGAGAGCCCTGACAGTGAATTAACATGCTGCTGGCCTCAAAACCAAAACACTAAGCTTCCTAGAATTAAGAGGAAGAATTAATAGCTACTTCCTCCCTGCAAGTGACCCCGGTCACATCACACACAGTCATTACATCTATTGTTGCTATAACAAACACATTGGTGACTGTCACCGAAGTGAAGTTGTGTGTTCTTTTTCGAGTTTGGGTTTCCTGAGGTTTAAACCGTCAAACTCCCTGGGCCTGAGTTTTCCTAGACACGGTGTGGCCCTGCTCCGGAGTCAGTGAAGGGGAAACATGAAGATATACACAGGGCCATCTAACTAGAAAAGATGTGACACTGAAAATCACTGAAGCCCCTCTAGCTCGCAGTGTTGTGTCTGAAAATAGAGGCAGTCTGCTCAATATTTCAGCGCATTAAGCAAAAAAAAAAGAAAAAAAAAGGAAGGAGAGAGAGAAACGCTGTGAATATTTTTTGAGGGGGGGGATTCTTGAAAAGTCAACCTGTAAATGCGATAGGGAGAAATCAGAGTCAGCACACACACACAAACACGCACGCATCTACACTCACTCAGGGATATTCTGCGGTCAAGGCCAGGTGGGAATATCAAATCCCTTAACTCAGCAATCTGCTGAACATGTGTCAGCAAAGCAAAGTGGGTGCTGAGCGCAAGCAGTGGTAATTAGTCTTCTAAATGTTCGTGGGCGTGTTTGCTGTTTGTGTTAATCTATATGTGGAAAACTGTGCAATTATGCTGAGATGCCCTAATTCGGTCTCTTCAGCTTGTGGTCAGCCCCCCCCCCCCCCCCCCCCCCCCCCACACACACACACACACAAACCAACTTTTCTGTCTAAACTATAAACTCCTCCCTTCCTCAATAAAGATATTTCTTCTTGACAGTGGAAATCAATTGCTTGTTACATCTGACAATAATGTTGTTTTTTACTGCAAACGAAAAACTAATTAAAGTGCTCCTGTAGCCCAATGGCTCCGACGGCAGCGGTTACTTGGTTTTTGTTTTTCTAAATTAATAGATCACCAATTTGCTTCTCTCTTTTTTCTCTATGATCCATCACAGCTTCATTCCTAAAAGAAAAATGCATGGCTTTTCTTTGTGTCTTTGACTGTTTATTACCTGGTAACAACAGGAAGAATTCCCCCCCCCGAGCCATCTCACATGACAAAGTTCAGTGTGATACCCCGGATGTACTATTTACAAGTAATCATACAATTTTAAACTAGAAGTGATTTTTTATGGTTGATAAACCCCCAAAAATAAAAAAAAATGGACACACACATACAAACACACCCATACAACACACACACACACCCACACACACACATTGATGGACTGGATTATGACCTAGCATGTAGTTGTGTTTGGAGTGTTCTCGGCGATATAAGGTTAATAAATCAAACGCCATCGCCATCTGAGAAACAATTACTGCTGGCTTTCATGTTTGCCACAAACACACAACACACACACACACACTCACACACTGTGCGCTACGTGCCTTGCATAGACCAGTAGCTGTAGGAGTAAACTGTATAAAGTGTTTCTCGAGGAGCGAGTAGCACGAGATGAAAGACGGAGGAGAGAAGTGAGGAGAGTTTGTGTGGAGTGAGTGTGGAGTTTGTAAATGAGGGATGAGGAGGGGAGGAGACTCTGAGACTTGAGGCACAGCCCTGGTCCACGGTGGAGGATCCTTAAAGCCTGATTGCGTTTCATTTTCTGTTTCTTCTGTTTCTCTTGGCTTCACTTTTTTTTCCACGTCATATTCCACTGTTGCCTTTGATGCAGCTGAGCAAACTGCGAAGACAGAAACTCACATGCTGTTTTTGATCCATAAAAACCTTTTCATCATTATTTCTTCATCGCTCCTTTCGCCATAATTGAACTTTTGTCAATTAATGCTTACATCCCTGTTTCCAATTTTCTCAGCTTTGTTTTGCATTCGCTCACACTGGCCCTCTTCACTAGCTCTTAGTAGGTTTTGGTCTTTTTTTGTGCTCTCCTCTGGTTCTTGCTCTGGGCTTTTTTTTCTGCCTATTACCCGTCAGCTAGCCGCGTAGCTTTCCACACATTTGTTACACATTAGTGCAGCTTTTGGCAGCTTTAACTGCTTTAATTACTACTTTACTGTCCTTGTTTTCCGGCTATTCATAAATTCTTCAAAACCCAGTCAGGTCTGTTGCCTGTTCCTCTGTGTGTTTGTGCAGCTCCTGTGAGATATGCCCGTACGTGGTTAGAGGTATTCAGCAGCGGCCGGCAGTCGGCGGCGGCGGTGGGATATCGGATGCCAAAAGTACTTCTCAAATAGCACAGATAAAAGCAAAGGTGGTGCAGGAGCACACAGGCACTTACCCTTTGAAGCTCTCACAGGTTTTTAGCAGAGACATTTTTATGGTACGACCATTTGACTTCTCTTACAAGTGGTTTTAATTTCATGATAATTACACTTTAACCACAGTGTAGATTTAGTAGAAACACTAAAGTTTAGCAGTTTGTGTGCTACGCGTACATTTTCAATCTGTGGGACATTTAAGAAAAAAATATGTTTTGCTGGTTTTTGGTGTGTGTGTGTAAGTCGACGTTAAAGTTATAGGCTCTGTGTGTATTCAGTGTGAAGGGAGGACAGACTGGGGATTGTGTAAACTCTCTTGTCTGCATGCTTTAATTATTGCGTGTTTTATGGCATGATATTTTAATGAGTGAGCCATGTGATCACACGGTGCACACTGCTAAAACAACACCATACAATATTCTGTGCATGCGTGAATGCGTATGAATGTGTCATGGGAGGTTATTTGTGGTTTGAGATCAGTGCGTCGCTGCCCTAACACTGTCGGATTAAAGGGTTAGAGCCGTGAAATCTAAATGTATACAGTACGTACTCATATTCAGGCACTTTGCATTAAAAGCTTTACATGACACGCGCCTCAGTGTCGGGGGAGGCGGTGAGCCATGTGTTGCATTATGGTGGAGATCCTGCAAGTACAGGGGCTTGTTACTCACTTGGCTTGGCGCAGCGCGTGTATCTTAATCTATCGGCTGAGTGTTTTAGTTTAATTACACAATTCATTGCATTATTTCCCAAGGTTTAAAACGATGTATGAATCCCTTTCTGCACAGTGGTATTGAATCTACATGTTGACTCTGTTTCTAGTCCTCAAGTCTGTACAGATTTTGACATTACGAGGCTACAGGCCGAACGAGGACAAATCTGGATCTTTGAAGTCCTGGAAATCTGTCACACGCAAGCCAGACGTGATTCTACATCTGACCGCTGTTCTCTGATGAAATGCAGGATGCATATTTGAGATAGTGTTATACTAATATGATCTTGTTTCATCTCTCTCTTCCAGCTGAATCTTGTGGTGGCGTAGTCCAAGGCCTGAATGGCTCCATAGAGTCGCCTGGTTTCCCCCACGGCTACCCCAACTACGCCAACTGTACGTGGCTGATAATAACAGGGGAGAGGAACCGGATCCAGCTCTCCTTCGTCACGCTGGCACTGGAGGAAGACTTTGATATTGTATCAGTTTACGATGGACAACCATCGCCTGGCAACCTGAAAATGAGGTCAGATATCATTCTTTCATTTACAGTCAGATCGTCTTTCCTGCTCGTCGCTGCTCTGATCTCTGTCTTCTCTGTCTTCTCTCTCTCTCTCTCTCTCTATCTCTCTCTCTCTCTCTTCAAACCTCTCCGACTTTCACCCTTTTCACTGCTATCCTCTCCTTCTGCCTATAAACAAAAACTTGACATTTGGACAACAGCACATTGACAACTGAGCTTTGAATACTTATTCCATTTAGATGGGAAATGACACAGCCAGCCGAAGAACAGTGTCGGCTTCAACATGAGTAAAGTTCCTGTCAGATTGGATGAACTGTTTAAAAAAAGGATATATTCATGGTGCATGATAGTTGTACAAATGTAGTTGGATAAAACAAACTGAGACTTAAAGCTGATGCGTTGATATTATAATGTTCATAACAGAAATTTTGATCCACTACAAACTTAACAAAAACAAAAAAGGCATTTTTTAGTTTTCTACACTTAAAGCATTGACTGTGCCAATAACAGTTTATCACAGTCATTTTCTTGGAAATACATAAATAAACTGTATATGACAGTTAAGAAAAAAAACTTCACATCGGCAAAGAAGCAAAGATATAAAAATAACTCATCTAAGATAACATCGTCTAAGGATTCAGGCAATTATAAACCAGTTTTACCAAACAATATTTTGGGCTTTGTTTGTGTATGTGTGGAGAGTACAGTCCTGGATATTCATGCACAACACACAGTCTTTCTTTCTTTCTCTCTCTCTCTCTCTTTCTCCTACTGTGGTTGGTCGACTCAATGACACAGATATCTAAATATACGTCTGTGGACCTGAACATAAATAATGCCGCCTGTCTGTTTATTTATTTATTCTTTGATTCCAGACGTGCAAAGTGTTGCCTAGACTTATCATATGATAATTTTAACATGGCAATTATCAACCACTTAGGTTGTATGAATGATGTTGGATGATGTATTATTCTAAATTAAACTGTACAATGTTTAGTCTTATCTTCAACAGAAATTAGGTTTAATGTCTTTCCTTATCAATTGCTGTTCAACACTGGACATTCAGGCTACAGGGACTTTGGCCTGTGAAGAATCACATGGGGCTTGTTCCCTTTCGCTTACACACACACACTCTACAGAACAGAAGGTGGGAAATACAGATCTCAAAAAGTGCCACAACATGTAGAATGAAAAGACTGTAAACATTTAACTGCTTTGTAGAACATAAAGACAACTATGGAGCAATTTAATAACAGGCATTGATTGTAATATAAGTTGTACATATCAAGATGAGGTCCTTGGAAATCACCCAATCACACATGTTAAATCACAAAAGGACAAACAGTAAATAGAGAGTGCCCCCAGGCCTATAGATCAGACTGTTGTCATTTTACAGAGAGGAAAAAATAGTTCTTGCACATTTTAGGTTATTATGTCAGTTAGTTTAGCTGTAATGCTAAGAAGGAGGATAATTTACAGAGTTTTCCCCCAAAGAGACGACAATAGAAGAAGTCACATTAATAACATGATTACTTGTATGCATTGTTGCCTTTGTCAAGGAAATATGTTCAAGCAACATTTTTAAAAATCCATTTCAATCTTTACCATTTTTGGAAAATGAATGTCACTGATGAATTGACAGGGTTTCTACTTGGTAAGCTGGTTCTGTTGTTGCAGAGAGAACATTGTCTACCGAGCTGGCAAACTGTGAACCGAGGCTTGTTCCTAGTTCTCTGCTTGTATGTGGGAGGTATGAGCTGGGAGTGCACCAAGTAGGGTTTGAGGATGCTGGTGCGGTTACGGATAACAGTGGGTTGTTGTTTCTTTATAGCAACATGAAGCTGTTTTATTTTCGTTTTTTTTTAGCACGCAGAAGAATAGTGTAGACGGCAGACTATATACTGAGAAGGTGTCTGTGGAGGTTCACATGAAGTATATCCCATTACGACCCTCTCTGTTTATTGTTTGCTTGTTTGCAAGACCAAGACTGTAGTTAACATAAGTTAATGGATAAATCAACCCATTTTGGCAGTAATAAGAATGTATGTATATTTGAATTTGTGTATTTAATTTTAGGGGATAGAGCGGGTGCTCTGCAACAAGAAGGTCGCCGGTTCAAATCCCACTCTATCCCATCTGCATGCCTAAGTATCCTTGGCAAGATACTGAACCCCTAGATGGCCCCTCATAAAATGATGAGTGTTCTAAAAATGTAAGTTGCTTTGGATAAAAGCGTCAGCTAAATGACATGTAATGTAATCTTTACTTTGGGAAATTCATACAAATTGCATGATGCTACAGACTGTATTTTTTTGGTGTGATTTACAGATTAGTTTGACGTATCCAATGCTTCTCATGAATGTTTTTGTGTAAAATGAAATCTCCAAACTCATCCCTAAATCACCTTAGTTTGTACTTCAGAGTGGTGCTTCTTAAATCAGACATAATTTGATCCGGCTTTCAGGAGAGATTTAGGGACGCTGTTGTTTATGATCTCACCTGCTTTATCCTGCCTGTTGCTTTACATCCACAGCAAGCCGGCGGTACTTAGAGGGTTTTGTTTGGGTTTATGTTAATGATTTGATTCACTGAACTGTGTTGTGATTATCTCAGGAGATAGGCCAGCTCATAGGACTCCTTCAAAACACAGATTTATTAGAGCCCTCACCATGTTAATTTCCCCAATTTCTTTGAAAAGGTCAAGTCTGGTAAATCAGATTGAATATATTATGTTAACATATGAAAATACAGCTCAAATCCCCGGATAAATTAAAAAACATGACTGATTTTTGGAATATTTGTTTAAATTTTCCTTTTATATTGATCTTCTTTCTGTTTGCTCTCATTTGTTTGTAATTTTTTAATATTTCAACCAAATTCTATCTCTCTAGTGGTCAGTTTAAGGTCAGACATGCAGTTCAACTACATGTCTGCAGTAAACACATGAAGCTTCTCTCACAAATAGACTGGAGTTTCTCGGATTTCTCAGTCGAGCCTTGCATGACTCTTCTTGTTTTTGTCGAGTGCACTTGCCTGCATCTGCTCATACATAAGACCTCATTGTATAAGGCCTTCAGCAGAGGACAGCTAGGCAGTGGCGACAGTAGGTTGTCAGGTGACTGCACCGTGGCTCCCTACGTGCTGACCCCGTGTGTTCCTTGTATCAAAGCATGTTTCTGCTGAGAAAGTGGAGCCACCAGAGTGTGCTGTCTGCAGGCACTGCACAAAGCCGCACCACAGCTGCTCTAGAAATATTCGACAATGTCCAGAACTACAGTTACGGCGTTCTGCGGCAGGAAATTGAAGAGTACCGCTGACACACCAGTGTCGTTCTCAGAGGCGCCAGATGTCCTGACAAATAAGTGCTGTTATTGGAACACACCCAGTATCTCGCTCTGTGTTCATGTGACACGTTTCAGGGATGCAAGAGTGCACAGGGCTCTCTTTTTAGTGGATGTGAGAACTAGTTGCTGATATATTAATGAACTTACAATTCATTCATTAATCAAAACCAAAATGTTAATGTACCTGCAGTGGAAGGTGATGTAGTGAGATCTGACAGTCGCGGCCTCCTTCAAGGCTCTGTCACTGGCGTTAATTGGCTCTGGAGTTATTTGGCACTCACATTATCCCACAGAGAGCCAAACGTAACCGGGAGTATTTCAAATTCTGTGTCGCTTACAAGCCCTCACACGTAAAGGATCACTAGGAGAATGGTGCATTAGCTGCTCACAGAGCTCCTGGCCTTAAGTGCAGTGAGCTCCTGCAGTGAACCCATTCCCAATGTCATTTGGATCAAGTGAGTAAGCTGGGAGGTGCGGGCTCATTCTCTCCTCAGCTCAGCTCCTGCGTTGATGTTAGCACTTATCTGAATGGTCTGGACATTACTGAGGACGGGCAGCACAGTGCTGAATTGAGATCACTGGCCAGCATTCTTCTATGCCCTTGGGGTTTCCCTGGTGTGTGTCACTGCCGGTAAAGTCTCGGCCCGGCTTGCAAAGCTTCCTCCAGCTGCAGAAGAGCGCCAGTAGCTGCTGAATCAAACCCACCATCTCGTCTACGCGTATTGTAGCCTAACTTTTGTTTTTCCATTAAACACTTCACCCTGTCCACATAAGAGCCGACTAGGGTTATCCTGCTGCTGCCTGTTCTTGGTCTGAGCTCCACCAGAGCAGTGGTCAGTTGGTTGACCTCAAACACTCTCCTCCTCTCAGCTTGTGGCTAAAGGAGAGTATAAGACTTGCTGATATGAACCCATCAGACTGCCCACATGGTCAGTGGGATGAAGGCGAGAGGAGCTCACTGCCTTCTCTTTGTTCACAAAGAGGAGCTCTGAAGAGGGAGGATATATCTTCTTTCGCAGCCAGCCCTCCGACTGCCCTCGGACCGTGTGTGTGCACGGAACGCTGCAATCTAATACATAGAAGAAAGGCTGATCCGGCATCTGTGGCCTCTTTCTTACCAGCCCCAGCTGTGCGTCAGCAGTGGTAGCTCTACTCCGTCCCACTCACTCTGATGAATGATGTCAACAGTGTGGAAATATTTATTTCCCTCACTGCAAAGCTTCTCTCATACAGACGTGTTAGTGGTCAGAGAGTTACAGACGTGGGTTTACAGTCAGTTTTGCCAAAATTCTAACTTTGCTTGTTTTTTAAACCCACTGCAGATAAAGAGTGGGTTATAATGTGTAACAATTCCTCTTTAAAATGTCTAAAAATAAAGGACTTGACCCGTAATACATATTTTGTTGATTTCTGTACATTATCCAAAGTGTTTCCAACAAAGTTCGAACCCAGAGAAATCGACATGTTTATTTAAGGTGACAGAACATTTCCCTTAATTGACTTTACATGGCGACTTATTCACTTAACTCGCGGTCACCTGCTTTAAAGGTTCAGTGTGTTTGAGGTAAAAGGGATCAATTGGCAATCCTAATATAATTTAGGTGTTTAATCACCTACATTTATAGGATTTATTGTTTTCTTTACCCTAGAATGGGCCCTTTACATTCAAACAATATAGTTTTACCTCGGGAGCAGGATCTTTCTACGGAGGCTGTCATGTTTTTTACAGTCGTCCCAACTGGACAAATCAAACTGCTAGCCAGTAAGGCAGTCTGCAGTTTTTTGATCACTTGTAATGTTACACGATTATTCGTGACCATTTGCTGCGCATTTTTGTTGCCAAAGCTCTCCCAGTAAAGTGCAAGCGAGTGAGCGAACCAAGCCACCCAACAAGATTATATGACAGGAAATGGTGGTGAAAACAACAATTCAATGACCCCACGTTGCTTCAAGAGTTCATCAAACTAGGTCTTTTGTCATTGTTGTGACTGAGAGTCCCCTAGAAGTTGAAGTAACATATTGTAAGTTTTTGACCTGCTCCCCCTTTGAATCTGTTGCATTTATCTACATTTCCAGGCCAACTGTGTTGTATATCACTAAGGAGGTTATCACTTTTCACAGCCATCACTCAAGCCTGCAGCGGTGAGTGAGTGATTCTCAAAAGATGGGCTTTATCGCTGAGTATTGCTTTAATGTTCTTCTATTTGTCTCTTTCATGATTGTCAGGTGTCCTTGAAACATAAAGTTTATTGCATTGAATCGCTGCAGTGGGTGTCTCTGATCATTTATGACATTCATGTGCCGGCCAGGTGTGAATGTGATTTTGGGGATGTGGGGATCAGGAGGAGTGTTGGATCCTGGTTCAAAGCTATTGTATTCAAAAATATCTATTTTTTGATTTCAGATGTCAAAAAAACATTTTTTTTGGCTGAGATTGCTGTGGTGGGAGTCATTGGCAGGAGATGACATATCTGCACTGGAGCGCCCTGGTCATGCTGATAGTGGATGTGTTAGAAGACAGGGCAGATGAAGAGAAGTGGGGCTTCCATGTCATGTAAGACATCACTGTAACTATAGAGGCATGCAGGTTCCAGAATGATGATACATTTCACTCAGTGTATATGTTGTGCCACAGATGTGAGTCTGTCCTGTCAAGAGGAATGAGAGCTTCAGTTGTTTCAACCAGTGTCTCAAAATGACAAACACAATGTTAAAGCCATTAACCCCTCTCGTGGACATGACAAAATTAGAAATAGGGTAATACAAGCAATAAATACACATTAGGGAAGGCGACATTGTGGATGGATGGATGTGTTGGTAAAACATCAGACTTTAATATAAGATACCACTGTTCCTTTTCTGTCTCCAACTGTCGCTGCTGTTTCGAAGAGAATCGTTCTCTTACCTTTACAACAAGTTTATTATTATAATCATGATCGTGTTAGCAGGATAGCAAATCATAATAAAAGATTCACTTTTTTCGAACAGTGTCGAGTGTCAGACCTGCAAATGCTTCCATGTTATTCTAGAGCAAGGATGTTCAATTCAAATCAGAGAAAAATGTCCTAAAGTGACGGTGCAGAACATCACAAACAGTGTTCATTTTGGCAGCTATTTTTTATTTAGTCTTAGTCTTTTGACGAAAATGCATTTTAATTTTAGTCACATTTAGTCATTTTTATCCTTCTTAGTTTTAGTCGACTAAAACAAATTCCATTTTAGTCTAGTTTTAGTCATATTTAATAGCCAAATTAAACTCATTTTCTATAAAAACATATAGCTGCAGCCTATTAGCTTAAAAATATATATTTAATTTTAAATGTGAAAACAAAAAGTGAGAGCAGGTCAGACTGGAGGCGAACACAGAAACTGCAGCTCTGTAGAAACAAACTGCAGCTTCGGCTCTGATCAAGAGGCGCTGATCTCTGATCAGCTGAGACCAGAGAAACTCTGAGTTTTCACTGTTTCCATAGTTAAGAAGCAGTCGGTCGCTGAGAGGCTTCTTCAGGTGTACTAGCTCTGATCTTGTGTCTCTGAGCGAGTGAGCGGGGCGGGGGGCGGTGCCTTAGGACCGGTGCGCTATCTGGGAGCGCACAGACACACACACACACACACAGACACACACACAGACTCACTCGCCCGCTCCTAATACTTTATGACGGCCTGATACAATGATGATAAAAAAATTATTGAGACTTAGTCAACCACCAACATTTTCGTCTCGTCTCGTCAACGAAAGTTAAAAATAGATTTAGTCATAGTTTTTATTTTCAAAGATCCGTTTTCGTTACGTCTTCGTTTCGTCTTCGTCATGGAAAAAGGGTCGTTAACGAATATATTTCGTTAACGAAATATATTCGTCAACGAAATTAACACTGATCACAATGTCTTACTTGCATTACGATTGAATGCAATTTATATGTATCAAATAATTATTCATTAATTCCAATCAAGGTAAAAGTTTAGCCCGGTCCTAATATATATAGAAATATACATCAATTTCTGAATGTAGTCCACAGCTGACAAATCACAGAAAGTAAAATGCAGTAATATGAATTGTTAGTTTTCACTTTGAACTGGTGGGACTATAAATAAACACTATAATCAACACTAAATGCCGCTTTTCTCATGTCAGGTAAAATATGAAACACACAGCTGAAATGTGTTTTTTTAATGTAAACTTCTTTGGTATGGAGGACCATACATGACATAAGTAAAAATAAATAAATAAATACAGAAATAAATAAATAAATGAATAAATAAAAATGGAAATAAATAAATAAATACAGAAATAAATAAATAAATATGTTAATACCAAAAGAAATGTCAAAAGAAATGTCTTAAATATATTTTAACATTTATTTTTTCCCTGATACATTTCCTTTGCATTTGCAGTGTCCTTATGCTAATGAGAAAGGCGGGCCTAACCGCAGTCTCATGCAGGATTGGTCACAGGAGTGTAATGATCCAGCCCTACTACTTCTGCCTCTCAATGCTGGTGTCCAGTAGCTGTTTGCAGCGTTGAGCCAGTTCACACTTAAAATGAACTAGTTCAAGTTCAGAGGGTTAGTTAAGGTTATATTTTATTGGGATGATTTAGCTGTCAGTAGTCCTGACTGTGAGCGTCACGTCTCCTGTTCTACTGAGCACAATGATCGAGCCGAGAGGAGGAGGAAACAGAAACTCCAGCTCGGTACAAACCACCTGCAGCCTCTGCTCTGATCATGAAGACGCTGATCTCTGAGCAGATGTGACCAGAGAAGCTCTGTGTTTCCACTGTTTCCACTGTTCCACAGAGTCACTAACTGGCTGTTTCACGGTGAAGAGATCAAGTCTCAGTCACTGCCCGTGTCTCTGAGCGAGTGTGTGACGGAGCGCAGGGGCTGTGTGTGTGTGTAGCTCAGTTGACCAATCCTGCTCGAGACTGAGGTTAGGCCCGCCTTTCTCATTAGCATAAGGACACTGGAATGTGGAAATAAATAAATGTGGAAATATATAAAAGTTGCAATAAAAGTGGAAATAAATAAATAAATGTGGAAATAAGTTTAAGACATTGATTTATTTAATTCTGCATTTATTTCCATATTTATTTATTTATTTCCACATTTATTCCAACTTTTATTTTTCGATTTCAGTGTCCTTATGCTAATGAGAAAGGCGGGCCTAACCTCAGTCTCGAGCAGGATTGGTCAACTGAGCTACACACACACACAGCCCCTGCGCTCCGCCACACACTCGCTCAGAGACATGGGCAGTGACTGAGACCTGAGCACTTCACCGTGAAACAGCCAGTTAGTGACTCTGTGGAACAGTGGAAACAGTGAAAACACAGAGTTTCTCTGGTCACATCTGCTGAGAGATCAGCGGCTTCATGATCAGAGCAGAAGCTGCAGGTGGTTTGTACCGAGCTGGAGTTTCTGTTTCCTCCTCCTCCTCTCGGCTCGCTCATTGTGCTCAGTACAACACGAGACGTGACGCTCACAGTCAGGACTTCTGACAGCTAAATCATCCCAATAAAAAATAACCTTAACTAACCCTCTGAACTTGAACTAGTTCATTTTAAGTGTGAACTGGCTCAACGCTGCAAACAGCTACTGGACACCAGCATTGAAAGGCAGAAGTAGTAGGGCTGGATCATTACACTCCTGTGACCAATCCTGCATGAGACTGCGGTTAGGCCCGCCTTTCTCATTAGCATAAGGACACTGCAAATGCAAAGGAAATGTATCAGGGAAAAAATAAATGTTAAAATATATTTAAGACATTTCTTTTGACATTTCTTTTGGTATTAACATATTTATTTATTTATTTCTGTATTTATTTATTTATTTCCATTTTTATTTATTCATTTATTTATTTATTTCTGTATTTATTTATACATTTATTTATTTATTTATTTTTACTTATGTCATGTATGGTCCTCCATACTTTGGGACATATTTTTGAATTTAAACAAAGAGCTTTAACAGCTGCTTTAATCTTCCTTTCTTTTATTCTTTTTACAAATCCGGGCCGGTGCAGTGTAACTGCACCTCAGAACATATGCTACTGTTTTTGAACTGCCTGTTGGACAAATTAACATGTAAGTCTAGTGTGCTGGGTAAATAGAAACCCTCTCTCAAAATGTGATAATTCTCATTGATGTATTGTCTGTAGGAATGGGCCCTGATTCAACGGCTTCTTGGTCCGATTTGATTCTAACTCCAGCTGTGGTCAGTCTTCCTGTACAGTTAGATAAATGAAAAAAAGGATGTTCTATTTGAAGGTGCTGCTGGATTTCGTTCTACTTTAATTGAGTTTCTCAGAACCAGACAGCAAACTATTACAGAGTCAGGTCAGGGGCCACAGCAAAGGCGAGCCATTGACATTCTTATGGCTCGTGTCATCTCCCCTCAGGATCTTGTGTCAGCAGCTCACTGTACCTCCACTGCGGCGGCAGCAGTGGTTTGTCAGGCTGCACTTGGACCAGCAATTTCACAACTGAAGTTATACCTTTTTGATCCCTTTAGGGAGATTTTTTTTTTTTCCTCCTTGACCCACACACCAGCAAACTGATGAGTTCCTCAGGAGATCACAAACTTCTTGCTATCACATTCACTGAAAAAACATTTCTTTCCTCCTCAAGCCTTTGTCCTCTTTTCAAAGGACATTGCTCTATCTATCTCAATGAATATCTATTATCATGGTCATGGCAATGTTCTTGCCAGACTCGCTTTTGCCTTTTCAATGCCACCGTGTTGTTTGCAAACTTTTTCTTCAAATCTGACTCATACGGGTTTTACAATCTAGAGGCAGAGTTTGCTGTACAGGTTTGATGTTTTCTTAAGCTTTAACAGCTAATCATATCTTATTTATGACACTTTAACAACTACAGAGTTACTACTACCAGGGCCAAGATAACATTAAAGGATATAGTTCATTTATTTTTGTTTGAAGCATGTGTCATTCCTCCTCTTCATTCTTTCCACAGAAAACTAGCACAATCCTCCACCCAGGCCTCCTCAACATAATGCAATTTACAACCATCACACTGCTTCCTGAATGAACAATATCAATAAACATTTATACCTGAGGTAGAACAGCCGACATATGGAGAGGAGATTGCGATACAACTTAATGGTTGCAAACATCAACTAGAATAGCACCTAACATGCACAAGCTCAATGGCCGTCAGAAGAGAAACTGCTTTGTGAGTTGCTCGTTAGATTAAAGATTTGCGGCAAAAACGTGTTGAAACTATTCCCAAACTGTTAAAAATAAATATAAACTGCCACTTGTTGTTAATGAGCTTATTTCCATCACAACTGCCAGGGCTCCTGTGGTTGTGGCCAGAGATATGGATTTATTGTGCACTGCTAACAGACTGCTTCACAACTCGACAGTTAGCACAGCAGCGTTTCCCCTCCATCCACCCAACAGGGCGGCTAAAATACGACTGCCGCTGATGATATCTCTACTTAGCAGAGAAGAAGAGAGGCGAGGCCAGGTCTCCGTCTTATCTCTTCAGAAACCAATCTTATATTAGTTTGCGTTGCAGACACCTCATATTCAGCTTCGATGCACGCACTTGGGAGTAAAGCATATAACTAAGAAACCCCGTGCTGACCTGTCAATGACAACAACATGCAGCGGTATGTCAGTGCTGAATCAAGCAATGGTTTTTTAAGGTTTCCATTCACCAGGGTTGATGGGATGAGCGGCCCTGGCTGGGTCATTTGTCTACCAAAGAGATTCTTTGTACATTAATCCATGTGTGATGTGTGCTGCATATGTTTGTTTGAATAGCATTTCCAATTGGAATCTCCCACAGTGCATTTTCTGCTCTCACCACGGCGAAGATCATCACTGTGTTTAGACCATGAGATGTGAGCAAAACTCCTCTGAAATGCATACTAATGAAATTATTTTAGGAGGGTTAGCAGCTACAGGACACGTCTGTCCTCGCCCCATGCTCGACTCTCCTTCCACCGGAGCCAGAGGTAATATTTGTCACAGACTAGCACACGTTCAGCTGGAAGGAATTCCTGGAAAGTTTTTGGTTAGTCAGTGCAACCAGAGGATGTTGGTTAATATTGTGGTTGCAAATCTTACTCACCAAGAAACCTGCAACTACACTGCACCCAAATGTACTGAAACAGCTCTGCTTACATCTTTGATATCATCGCACAAAACGTTGTCCGTACTCACAATAAACATGATTGGTGTTTACATAAGTTCATGGACAACGCATGTTATTTGCTCACATTGCACTAGGATAGCCAACCTTACAGTTACCCTTACAGATAGAACCAGAAAGGCCCAACAATCCCCTTAAATTAAATCAAACTGCACTCGCAGATACGTCCCTTAAATATGCAACAATATTTAATGGGTTCTTTCCTGACTCTTACCATATCTTTCGACCAAGTTTTGTGGTAATCCGCTCTGTAGTGTTTGCATAATCTCTCCTAAAAATAAAAACAAAACTTGGAAGAGGTGAAATTAAGTGGTTTGTGGTGCTATTAGCCACAATCGAATTAGTCAATGAAAGGCCCCCTCTTGATAAGGAGCAGTGTGAGAGAGCTGAGCTGGGTACAAGGGTGGAGCAGGCCGAAGAAAGCACAGAGCACCGCTGTGAGTTTGTATGCACACGACGGAGCGATGAGGAGGAGGAGGCTGAGAAAGGTTATCAGTGAGGTTTTGTGTCTTTGTTGTATTGAGATGGAGACAGAGCTAAATCATGCAAAAGGGCAAGGTCCGTGCTGTGCTGTATGTGTGTATGTGTGTGTGTGTATGTGTGAGAGAGGGGGAGAGAGATAAGAGAAAGAGGTCAGCTTATTCAGTTAGGCAGTTATTTATTTTTTTCAATGCAAAATAGTGTACCGATACATACACACACATGCTTAAGTCTCCTCTTTGAATTGTGCATTTTGGTCAAATGTACAAACACACACAAAGACACACACACCTACACAAACACAAACACACACACACACAAACACACACAACAGATTTTTCAAAGATTTACAGATTATGAATGCAAACATAATAATAAGGCATTATCGAAGAATAAAGAATAGATAAACTTAAATATCAGTGGGAAAAAAAAAACAAATGAAATAAGCAATGCCTCTAGGGAATCATGTTCCAACCAAATATGGCAAAAACAAACCCTTTATGAGTGGTATTTTATATTTAACGACACGTCATTGATATGAATTTATTGCAGGTATTTGGGCTGCATAAACTGAGGACTTATATAAAACAACTAAATGTTATTTGAAGCTTGTATAAAATCTGAGTAACTCAGATACACAGATATTCTATTGTCAGATAGACAGCTGCTCATTGAGATCATTGAATACATTTTATAGTAGTGTAGTAAGAAGAGAAAAATATAAAAATAAAGTGCCCAAATAACAAAGAAACACAAAGGAGTTTGTATATCGAACTCAATTCAAAGCAATGGAATATCTAATAGATTATTTAAAAAGTCTCATCGCAAAGTACATTTAAAAGCAACATCTTGTGAACACACACACACACACAGGCACTCACACACACACACACACACACATACATACACAAAGATTAGACAACCCGAGTGACTGCACAGTAAAAAACACACTTTTCAGAGAAAAATAGGCCAACACTAGATAACCAGGCAATGGAACTAATCCAGGACTATCGCTAGGGAAGGAAGGAGTGAAGTGAAGAGAGAAAGAGAGAGTGGGGGAGGGATGAAGGTACGACTGCTGGGGAAGAAGAGACAGAAGCATAAAGAGAAAGGGACATAGGACCAGAGAGAGACTCAACGCTCACACACACACAGAGAGGAAAGATGCCAAAGCCAGTAGAACTAAGTCCCTCTGCGGTTGGTAGTTCTGTCTGCCTGCGTCTCATTGTAGTCCTGATAATTCTCTAAGATGCTTCGACTTGTCACAGGCACATCAGAAAGTTAGGAGTAGTTTTCACATTGTGATAAGGGTTGAATCGAAACTTAGAGAACATGGGTGGTTGCCGCCTAAGACACGTTTTGATATGTTGTTCATTCTGTTGTTTATCCATTTGTTGATCTTCCCGCTCGACTAAACACTGAAGTGTCCAGCAACAAAAGCTTAATGTGTGACTGTATTCATCTATATGGACTCAAACAATGACAAATTTGGTTTTAATTAGCAAACACTCTCCCTCCAATGGGTTTGAGAATTGGCTGTAAAACGTCTGTAGCTCGCTCCCTTTTCGAGGATGGCAGCTGTGATCAGCGTGGAGTCACAGCAATGACAATAAATTCCGACTCGTTTTGCAGTTCAAAAAAAATAAATAAAAGGATCTAAAAACCACAGAAACTTCCCAAACTACTCCCATGGGTTAATCCACTTCTCTGTTTTGTCTGAATGCTCAGGGTGATCCAGACATTTAGTTTTATTCCCCAAACAATGCCTGAACCTGGCTGTAAATACAGCGTAGTTTTTGCCCGTTATAAAAGCTTTTCATGTTTGTCACCAGCTATGTACAGCTTTGTATATAATCATCATTATTATTGAATTCTCCCAATTATGTTGTGATCAATTCATTAGTTATACAACTAGAATGCAACTCAGTTACATAATCATCTACACCAAGGCTCAACAGTCCCCCTCTGAATTACCATATACCTTCATCTGTATGTTTATTCGGATCTGCACCAATATGCATGCACTCATAAATATCCTTCCACTAAACAGGCTTGATTTTTTTATATTAAGGCTATAAACTAAACAAGTGACAGTGATTATTTTTTTCAAGTTCAGTCCACCACTCCATCAAGGGAACCAATTCAATCACCATATTACACACACTCATAGAAATCATTCCTCTTAATATGCCAGATTATTTTATTAAATTGATGAATTTTTCTCTGAGAGATTTGGCAAATGTTGAAAAAACCTTGCAAAGTTTAAGACAATGTAAAAAGAAATCCTGTTTTTGGCGCCTGATCCTCATCCATACCATGTCCTTCCACGAGGTATCATTGAAATCTGTCCTGCCTCTCCAGTTTTTGCATAATCCTGCTGACAAAAGAAAAACAGCACCTCCTTGGCAGAAAGAGAAAATACATAATTCCTACAATAGTAAATATGCTAATTACATTCTAACAACAATTTATCCCTTTTTAAAGTTGCTTGCTTTGTTCGGAAACCCAAATATGTTAAATGTACAGTGGTGTGAAGACACAGAGAAAAACATCTAATGCAAGAGCTGAAAACAAGAACAAACATTTCCTTTTTCTATACTTAAAACTTCAACAGGTTAATTTATAACCAGATTCGCTGTTAATGAATTGCCGCTCACCGTCATTGATGAAATGTTCAGGGATGTAGTTGAATTCACATTGAGTTTTTTGAAAGTTGTACCAGCAGAGTAGTCAGAAGTATTTTGTCAGCAGAAAAATGACTGTGTGTTGTTGTGAGGACCGAAAATGACCGGGGAGGAGCCGCGGTGGCTGCAGCAGGCTGTGGACTGATGCTGAGTTCAGCTGTTGGGCTCGACTGCAGGACTGATGAGAACATTTAGATCCACAGGCCTCCTGCCTCACCAAACACCTGTTACTGCTGAGACACAGCAGGGGGGTGAGGGGATGAGGGAAGAGAGATGAAGCAATAGAAGGAGAGAGTTACAGGTAGACACTGAGAGATAGTAACAGAGACGCCAGGAGAGAGAGGGAGGGAGAGCGAGAGAGGGATAACATGGAGGAGAAAACTGAAGGCCAGTGGACAGATTGCAAACTGGGCTTTGCTTAGGTTGTCTGTAGGAATTGTGCTTTATGATCTCACACAAACACACACGCAAACAAAACACACACACACACACACACACACACACACACACACACACACAGACACACACACAAACACACACACAGCCTTGTCTCTAAACTTCAAAGGACATTAACTTAAACTCATTTCCTGGAGACCTTAACAATAACTACTGACTTAACCCTAGGCCTGACCTCAACCTTAATATGAAATGCTTTAAGACATATAAACTCTTGTGTTAATGCAAACTCATTTAGGTCCCCACAACATGAGTAATACCTTCAAGACAGACCCCACACACACTCTGTCTGTAATAATGCTGTTAAATTAATTCCGCTCACATTTACTCAGACATCTGCAGTAAAAGATATATCTACCGTGAATCCAGATTAAGTCTTGTCACAGAAATTCAACTTCACTGAAACATCTGAGTTTCTACTTTAGTTTGTGAACACAGTGATGGAGCAGGGAAGCAACGTACTAAAAAACAGTGTGAGGAAATACAGTGACAACACAACAATTCAAAACACAGCCCGACTGGATAGAGCAATCTCAATGACATGTGTACTCATGAATAGTTCACCACAAGCTCCGGCCACCAAACGTGATCGCTGCGTGCCCTCACTATGCCACTGACTGAAGCTCACTGCCACAGCTGTGAGAAAGCACTATTTTAACCTCAGTCATATGACTGTATGCATTTATAATAAGTGGCATCTGTTTGTCACAAACTGTAAATTGAATGGAACATTTTTGAATTGACCAAACTTCATAGTTCAGATTTATATTACCAATATAACCAAGCGATATCATTCAAAAAACATGGCCGGCTCCCACAAAGAATTTTTTTGCACAGTGTGGGGTTTAGAAACTCTTAGAAATACAAACGATTTGTCCTGTCATCATAAATCTGGGGAGATATTCTCTGGCCATGTTTAGGAAAAGGCCAATTGAAGCATCTTCATATTGGGGCACCTCAATTTTCAAATGGATTTAAATTTGTACTTCAAAACCCAGAGGTCACAATTCTTCAAGTTTAGGAACGCCTGCTCTGGAGATGTTGGCCGTAATTTTAAGTGTCTTACTGATTAGGGTGAGTGGGTTGGTCCTATAACCGCTTTCTGTTGACTTCAAATGGTTAGAACCTGCATATACATCACACAATATACTGTATATAGCTCATAAAGATTTACAATCTCAGTTTACTGTGGAAATATCATTTTGATGATTTAGCATTTTAGCAACATAGCACAAATTGAATATTTCAGTCTGTGCTGAGAACGGGTGTGGCATCTCTCTTAGTGCATTTCTGGTTAATATTAATTTGAAGGAGCTCTAATACCCAAAAAAGTCGTTCAATTAAATGTGTTTGGAGGAAAAAAGGATAATGGAAAACAAAAGCTGGTCCAAGCTCCCTAGCTTCAACCGATTTGTACCCTTGCTTTTAGTAAAACCTCTTAAATGCTACTTTTTTTTTACTACTGATTCTGAGTCTGATTTAAGGCTTACAGTTTAAGGTTTTCCAACTTTGAGGATTGTGCAGATCACTTGAAAGAGTTGCCTTTTTGTTTTAATGGCTACAGTCTTGTGGTTGCACCAGTGACCACACCCAGCTATGATGTCACCCTGTACTGACACTCCTTCAAGTACACCTGTACAAGATTTACCACAGGATGGCAGCAAATAGAAGATTATTTGTTTCCATTAAATTGCTTTTTAAACTTTTATTTATTTTGTCGACAACCACACACACACACACACACAGACACACAGACACCAATTCAAGATAAACAAGGTACAGCGATAGTTCTAGTTGCTGACCACCGGAGGGACAGTATTAAATCTCAAAATATGAACAGAAACACAAAACATCAGGCTTCATAGCAAAACAAACCTGGCCCCGTGGAGTTAGTTTGTTTGTTATTGCCGTGTTTTTAATTGCCTGAATATTGCTGCTCTTGATAGTTACAGGTTATGCACAAGTGACTGACAGCTGATGTGTTACTAAAGTAACAACAGTACAATGCGTCTTGGCACAAAAATTCCCCAGTGCAATTGAGAAAGGGGAAAGAGGGAGAGGGAAACATCATTGTGGTACACCTCACTTTTTGATATTCATAATTGTGCAGTACTTTTTCCCCTGGATATTTGAATTATTAATTTCTCCCTGTTTTTAATACAAATCAACATTTTAACCACAAATAACGAGCACTTGTCCTTCGTTACACTCATTCACTCACTTCATGAATTTCTTTCACTGAGGATTTACCTCAATATTAATGATATTTATCAATAATGAATGTTTCAATGTGGCTCTTTGTTTCCTTGGATGTAATTTTTGTGACAGTCATACTTTAAATATGCTGTCATCCCTTTAAATGTTAATGTCACAGCTGTTGTCAAAGTTGTGTAAATGTGTAAAGTTTCAAACTCTCTTTAGAATTGGACTTGCAAACGTTGACCTTGCATTTCTGCTTTGCTCTTTTGACAATTATCGTTATGTGCAAGACACCGAGGCCTTGTCTCCACTCTGCAGATATTTTTCAACAGATATTTTTCCTCAATACAACAAAATATAATTCTCTAACTATGCAACCTTCATTTTTCAAAAAATCTTCATTTAGACAAGAACGTAAAAAAAACGAAATGCTAACACATGCATGCCGGGCCACTAGGTGGCGATCACGTCAACAATCTATAAAATACCAGAGAGGAACACTGTGAGCATGCTAAGTGAGCTCTCATACAGGTTGGAACCAGGGTTTTAGTATCTGCACCTTAGGCTTAGTTTTAGTCCAAGAAATGTCAGTGATTTCAGTATCTGGATCCAGGGCTCAAAAACTGAAGAAAACAGTTTGTTTTCCGAAATATCAGCATTAGCATGAGACAAGAAAATGTAACTGTTATATTACATTTATTTATATTACATAAAAATAGCAATAGATGACACCAATCACGGAGCACATCAGAAAAATACGAGGAGTTAAAGCATTGGTTAGCAGTTTGTAGCATAATGAAAGGTTAATGAAATGATGAATTATTGTCAGTGATAGTAGAGTGTTTGAGTAGTTTTATTAATTTTAATTATATCTAATGTTAAGAAGATCATCCTCATGATTTTCATGTGGCTGCTGTTGCCACTGCAGTCTGAAATACCTAAACTGAAGTAAACCTGAAACAATGACGTTCCTACTGCGATAAATAAATAATCATCTTACATGTGATTATTTCCACCAGGAGGTATTTGCTGAAATATCAAGTAAATATGCATTGTGATACTCAGAATTTACAAGGCAACAGTCAGATGTATTGTAACAGCCATTTTCTAACTCTTTCTTATTTAGCTCTCTCCCTGAGGCATAGCAGTTGATTTATACTTTGCATTTCAAAACATCATACATCATAAGATGTAATGTGCGCAGGCATTTAGACACAAGGCCTCGGGCCCTCCTTTCCACTCTGGTTGACTTACTGACTGACTAACCGGCTGGCTGAATGGCTGGCTGAATGGCTGGCTGTCACCTTTTTCTTTTTTTTAAACATCTGAGCTGGCGCATTTCCAGAAAATCCCCCGTTGTTTTGATCCCCTTTGGGTGTTTGCTGAGCAGTAATATGGAATCTACACTTCCTGAAAATACTGATATAAAAATGTTTGTTTGTTTCAGACACATCAAGGTACGCTGGCTCGTAAAGAGCCAGAGTTTGAAATGCCTCCAAAAGAATCTTCTTTTTTTTTACAGATACATCAAAGTACAGAGAGGAAAGAGCTTTGATATCAGAAGCAAAAAGCAAATGATGCTCCCCTCTTTACTGGCTTTTCATTTTATTAAAACATCAGGAAATAACAGTTATTTTGAATGCTTCAAACTTTTAGTTTAATGGCTGACCAAAAGTACGTCGTTACTAAAAATAAAGTGTATTTTCTTTGCATTCTACATTTATAACAAATGTAGGCTAAAGAAACTTCCTTTCCACTTATAGCTTTTATAGTTATCTTTAGTTTATAGTTCTTTCGTCTTTTATTCATTAAAAGCTTTACATGTCAGATGTTGTGGCGTTTTCCTCATATATCATTGTGTATAGCGAAAGAAGCACTGGTTTTATTTATATGTTGCTGACTGACAGGAAAACACGATTGGATGGAACAGTGTTTCCCTCAATCCATCTCTCAGATTTATTTCCATTGTTCTGCTTGCTAAGACTCTCCTGTTAACCACTCCTCAGACTTTCCATGTCTGTCGTTTTTTACTCATGCACTATTTCAACTTTCGAGGGCCCCTCACCTTTTTTTTTAAGTCACCTCACTCTTTTATTTGCTGAGTTTTTCTCTCCGTTCCTCCATCGTTTTCTGCTTCTCACAGTGATTCTGTGCTAGCTGCTGTGTCCCTGATCAGAAACTTGTTCTTGTTTCACACAGACACAAACACACACACACACAAAACGCAGAATAACAACACAGAGCAGTGGGGCTGTTAAAATGGAATGAAAAGGTTTTCACTTTGAGATGGGAACTAAAATAACTGAAATGATTGGGGACGATTCTGAAAAAATAATTAAGTGTAAAAACTCCCACTCTGAACTCACTGTGGAAGGAAGGAAACAAACTATTTTTCTGTTTTAAAATGGTGTGCAGGCTCTCAAGCTATTTTTTGCTATATTAAATTCTAAACATGAGCAGGAGGTCACATGTAGAAGTGAATGATGAATCCGTGACTGGATGTAATCACAGATTATGGAGCCAAAGTCTTTGTATTATCGAGCTGCTGTTGACACAAACACTCAATCAGTTCAATCAATACAACTGAAATATCACTATAAACAATGTAAAAAATATTTTTGGGGATTGGCTCTAATGCATAATATACACTGTACTGATAATTTGATCTTTAAGTACTTACAAGATTTATATAAATGAAAATAAATATCACCTTAATGACCCAAATAGCAAATATTCTATTCCTTCACCTGGAGAAAAATGTTGTGGTCTTCTAGATTTACGCCCTATGATATTGTTTTACATACCTCAACACAGGATATGTGTTCAAACAAATTTTAACTTTGTACTGTTCACTTACATTAAAGGCTTTTTTTTTCAATAAAGGTCCAGATCTTATTATTATTATTCAGATATTGTCATATTAATAAATGTCTGGCGACCGTGGAGAACAGTATGGTGGGAGTATTTAAATGTCAAATTTGCTTATGAGGGCTGCAGGATCGTGGAGAGTGGGATGACTGTTTTCTGTGGTTGTTAGCGTTGTGTGTGAGTGTATGTGTCCACACTGTGCGTGGAGTTGAAGTCTTGTGAAAAACCTCGGTGCTGAAGAAACTATATTTACCTGTAGGATGACTTCATCTTGACTTCCATGAAATAGACGGACTAATCTCAGCAGTGGACATCCACACTGCTCACAGAGACATGAAAGGCGTCCATGAGTTAGTCTTTGGTTGAGTAGAAAAATACCGACTACAATCTGATATCAGCAAATGAGTCAGCAGGATTTGCATATTTTAGCCCTGTAGCCCACTGCAGCACATGCAGCCTGGATTTTAGCTTTTTTTTTTCTCACCTGCAAAAGACCACAAGGTTACTATAGCAGATGAAGAGGAGTTTTGATGGGGACTGACAGCTGACAGATTAGCGTCACCTAGCTTGTCTTCTTACATGACACCAGAACGGGAGGGGGAGAGCGAAGTGAGGTTGTCCACAACTGCAGGTTGGATGGATAGAAAAATATAAAACCAGGCTGAAATATGCTTTGGAAATCATGCATATACCTGAGCGGCCTGACCAGGTAAAGTGGGGGAAACCCCGGTCTCCTCATGATTTGCCTCTTTTTGAAGTTCTAAATTCTTTAAAGGATCTATCTTTCTCTCGGTCCTCTCTCTCCCTCTCTTCCCATTTTACCGTCTGTAACATGAAACTGACTCCAGAGTTGAATGTTTATGTTTCAATCCGATTTAAATTTCAAAGAAAAATTGGGCCAGTCTTCTTGGAAAAGGGAGCATGAGTAGAGAAAAGAGCAGGAGATAGAAATAAAATAAAAATACAATGTGGAATGTTGCCACCAATGGATAAATGTACACGCACAGACACACAGCCACAAACAAACATGCCATGTGAAAAATGATTTGGAAAAATGTCTGTAGGGAATACTGATACAGCTCATGAATATTGAAATGTTGCCTATACTATTGTGAAGACTCCCACATGTTTAGGCATGTGTGTGTGAAGAAGTTGGTTAAATTTCCCATATTTGTTTAATTTATATCACAAACTATCACTTTATTACTATAACTCAACTCAACGTGTGTGTGTGTGTGTGTGTGTGTTTGTGTGTGTGTGTGTGTGTGTGTGTGGGTGGGTGGGTGTGAATATTACATTTCCTGTCCCTTGATCTGTCCCTCGATTTGGACGATTTGATTTGATTTGTCACTTTCTCCACCTGTCGCTCTCCATATGTCTTTATCTTTCTGCTTCAACCTGTCGCTGTTCTCATGTATTCATAAAAAAAAGGATGCAGCAGGATGTCAGAGATGAGGGAGAGGAGATGAGGAAATGGCAGAGGGACGTGGACGACAGGAGCAAGACAAGGAAAGAGCAAAAGATGAGGAAAAGAGGGAGGCGAAATAAGGGCAGAGACAAACTAAGGGGAAATAAATCTGAATGATGTTGAATAAAGGGAAAGTCTGATCAGCTGATTTGAGGAGATCTACATTTAGTAGTGCAGAGAGCATAAATACTTTTAGATCCAACTGATCCCCATAACTTTTCTGATCAAATTCAAACAATGACATCTCTTGCTTAAACCAGATTCATACGATAGGTAAAGAAAAGTAGAAAAAAGGACGGAATCGTGAGAGAAAGATGCATAATTTCCTATTTCTTTACTTCTGTTATCTATCAATGCTAAATTGGACACTGTGCGTGGGTTCTGAGTGTCTGAGTCATTTTGAAGGTAAGAACAACCGAGTCACAGTAACACTGACTAATGCCGAATCGTTCTCTGGCTACAAGCAGAGCTAATTTCTCATCACAGCTACAGTATTTCTACAGAATGAAAGACAGGCATTTGACCACATTCTTCTTCTTTCATTCTTCAGGCTTTTGTCACTTCAGCAGCTGATTACTTTGAATAATTAAAAAGGTGAATACGTAAGTGTTGTCCTGCCCAATAATATAAAATACTCTTAGTGTCTTATTTAGTGGTCACTGCGATGGTTGCCTCTTAAAACTAGTGTCACCGCTGGCAGGATATCATCTGTGCCCACAGCCACCTCCACCCATAACATTATCTTAAAATATACTAATTTATGTGTAATGTACTAAGTTAATGAGTTAATGATCCTCTCCAGGACAGGGGCCCATCCAGGGGTGGGGCCATTGGGGCATCAGCACCCCAGCTGAAATCTGATTGGCCCCTTAACTCCAGACACTGGTCTCCAGGGTCAGACACCCAACTGAAGTGAACAACAAATACACATTTTGTGTTATAATACAGACGTTTCTAACCCAGCTGCTTAGACAAAAAAACTTCCAAGACGACAATATGAGACAATCCACAGTGATTACTTGATATCCCAAAAATGCAAATAACTTCAGGACTCCAAATCTGCGATAACTGGGAATTTAAACCTCTCAAGAAACAGGACTGCAGCCTGTCCAGCTTCTCTCTCTCGGTTGGGAAGCATCGTGACGGATTACAGCTGCAACAGAAGGGTGGAAATCAATCAAACGTGGATGAGTATGTGTGCGAGGGGGGGGGGGGGGGGAATTCTTTCATGTCAGTCATGTTTTATACACCAGGAATCCAACCTTTTGTTTCATCGCCAGTGTTTGTACTTACATTGAGTCCTCAGAGTCCAACCTAATTCTATTTTCGAATAGCTGTCCATGCAGCGGGGACAAGCAGGACTGTAGGATTCTCGATCCATTTGAAAATATGAATTTGCAGGACTGCATGCAGACACATTAACCAAGATTTCTTCTGCTCTATACCCCCCCCCCCTCCCCCCCATCCAACGAGTATAAAGGAAACAATTACATAATGATGTAAACAGTGCTCTAATGAAGGATTAGGGGCTCTGTTCTGAATGCAGAATTTTCATTGACTGCATGAAGACTGTAGACTGCGTTCCATGAAAAATCCAAATCATCCTTATATTGTAACTTATGGAGTTAAACGAAGGACACATATACAGTGGAGGAAATAATTATTTGATCCCTCGCTGATTTTGTAAGTTTGCCCATTCACAAAGACACAAACAGTCTATAATTTTAATGGTAGGTTTATTACAATAGTGAGAGATGGAATATCAAAAGGAAAATCCAGGAAATCACTTTAAATAAAATATATAAACAGATTTGCATTTTATCGAGTGAAATAAGTATTTGATCCCCTGCCAATAAATGGCTTAGTTCTTGGTGGCAAAACCCTTGTTGGCAAGCACAGAGGTCAGACGTTTCTTGTAGTTAATTACCAGGTTTGTGCACGTATCAAGAAGAATCTTGGTCCACTCCTCTTTGCAAATCATCTCCAAATCCTTAAGGTTTCGAGGCTGTCGCTTCGCAACTCGAAGCTTCAGCTCCCTCCACAGATTTTCGATGGGATTAAGGTCCGGAGACTGACTTGGCCACTCCATGACCTTAATGTGTTTCCTTTTGAGCCACTCCTTTGTTGCCTTGGCCGTATGTTTTGGGTCATTGTCCTGCTGGAAGACCCATCCACGACCCATTTTCAGTGCCCATGGCGGAGGGAAGAAGGTTGTCACTCAGGATTTTACGGTACATGGCCCCGTCCATCTTTCCATCAATGCGGTGAAGTCGTCCTGTCCCCTTAGCAGAGAAACAGCCCCAAAGCATAATGCTTCCACCTCCATACTTGACGGTGGGGATGGTGTTCTTTGCGTCATAGTCAGTATTTTTCCTCCTCCAAACACGGCGAGTCGAGTTGATGCCAAAGAGCTCAATTTTGGTTTCATCCGACCACAGCACTTGCTCCTAAGACTTCTCTGAATCATTCAGGTGATCATTTACGAACTTCAGACGGGCCTGTACATGTGCATTCTTGAGCAGGGGGACCTTGCGGGCACTGCAGGATCTTAATCCATTGCGGCGTAGTGTGTTCCCAATGGTTTCCTTGGTGACTGTGGTCCCAGCTGCCTTGAGATCATCAGTGATACCCCACGAGGTGAGATTTTGCAAGGAGCCCCAGAACGAGGACGATTGATGGTTGTTTTGTCTTCCATTTTCGAACGATCGCACCAACAGTTGTCTCCTTCTCACCCAGCTTCTTGCCTATGGTCTTGTAGCCCAATCCAGCCTTGTGCAGGTCTACAATCTTGTCCCTGATGTCCTTAGACAACTCTTTGGTCTTGCCCATGGTGGAGAGTTTGGAGTGACTTATGAATGCATGTACAGGTGTCTTTTATACAGGTGATTGGTGACTGATTGACACACAGGTGTCTTTGCTGCAGGTAACATGTTTTTTTCAGTGTATCTAAGGAGTAGGAGTATTTAACCAGTCTGTGGGAGCCAGAATTGTTGATGGTTGGCAGGGGATCAAATACTTATTTCACCCGATAAAATGCAAGTCTGTTTATATATTTTATTTAAAGTGATTTCCTGGATTTTCCTTTTGATATTCCATCTCTCACTATTGTAATAAACCTACCATTAAAATTATAGAATGTTTGTGTCTTTGTGAATGGGCAAACTTACAAAATCAGCGAGGGATCAAATAATTATTTCCTCCACTGTAATGTCACAACTTGAAAAAGGGTATATCCACATATGTTTTTACATATGAGGAAGAGCGTATCTGACCAAAGCTACCTAGCTCACCAATTATACAAATTTTAGTAACCCATCTTCTATTGTCCCGATTTATCAAATATATAGAGCGTGACAAACTGTAGAAGGTACGTCCTCTGTCCTTAACCCTTGACTAGTCAGGCAAAAATAAACCAGACACCTCAGAGAGAGTCACAGGTGAATGATCCTTCTCCCAGCACAGACAGGAGTGCAAAAGATGTGTGATCCAGCATCTCAACAACAATATTAAATACATTTAATAGACAACACCTTGTCTAACTTAGATGTTGATCATAAAGCCAAACCTTAAATGATGCTGCTTGAACAGGTTGGGCCTTCCGTTACATTACATTACATTTGGCTGACGCTTTTGTCCAAAGCGACTTACAATTGGTACACTCAACATTTATGATGGGGCATTTAGGGGTTCAGTATCTTGCCAAGGACACTTCGGCATGCAGATGGGTGAGAGTGGGGTTTCAACTGGCAACCTTATTGTCGGAGAGCCACCACTCTAACCACTAGGCCACACCGCCCAGTTCTTAGTGAATATGTTTTTTTTTTTTCTCTTTGGTGATCTACACTGAAATTCATCTGTGTGACTGTAGAGATTTGGTTAGATGATGAGCTGCGCAATATCATGGTCTTCTTACACATCAAACCTGTGTGTGTGTGTGTGTGTGTGTGTGGGTGTGTGTATACCTAAGTGTCTTATGTGTGTCAGGCCTTTGACCCAACTGTATGGATGTGTACATGCACATGTGCGTCAAGGTGTGTGTGAAGGTGCCCTTCCCTGAGGCCTGTGGGTGTATGTGTCAGGAGAAGCTTTTAATGTTCACACCTTGTCAGTCTTTCAGTTACCTCACTGACATCACACTCACACACATACACACACACACACTAACACACACAAACACACAGGCATTTAGAGGACACATGTCATAGGCTGCTAAACAAAACCTGACAGAGGGAGGAGGGGGTTGAATGAGATGGGCAGAGCGAGGATGTAGTAGAGGGAATGGAGGAGGAGGGAGGGGGTCTCCTAATTCTGGCTTCCTCTCTCTAATCCATCCTTCTCCTTTTCTCTCCTCCTCTCTCTGACTGTCTCTCAGAAGCATAGAGAATCAGTTTTAATGGTTTGTCAAATAATGCTTTTCTCCCCCACAGTGGATTGGTGATGCAGTGTTTGTGTTAGTTTATGTGCATGTGTGTGTGTGTGTTTTAAAAGGAAGCTTGCCCTACTTTAGCCCAGTGGTTTTCTCTGTTGATATTGCCCACAGCGCCGGATTATACGCTTTTCAATGTGGTCAAACACACACATTCACCCTCAGAAAACAATGCATACACTCACTTTACGACACACACTCAGAAAACAATGCAAATGCACACAACATGCACATGCATACACGATCAGGGAGACTAAATGTTTATATATGTTGAATTTTCCAACCGTGCATAAACACACAGAGACACAGACAAACATATATGTCCAGACACTGAGTCATGGTGTACATTACATGGATGTTAATGTTTTCTCACTAACAGCATTTAAATGATGGCCTCAGGAATAGTCTGTGTTTGCTTTATGTGTGCATTTGTCTTGGTAATGTGATGTGGTAACACAGGGTCATTTTATACTATATTATATTAAATTATATTAAACTATATTAGATTATATTAAATTATATTATATTACATTACATTACATTACATTACATTACAAACTGCCCAGTAGAAGTGTTTGTAGTTCATAGTCTGGCCAGAATAACAATTTAACGTATATCAGTACCTGTGTTCACACTGAGCCATGGTTTCGGAGGATCTGATTCTGTTTTGCTTCTCTTCTTTTTTGTGATTGTGTGTATGTACTTTATATATTTGTGTCTGTCTATGTGTGTTTTTTTTTTTTTTTACTTTGCTCTCAAGGGGAGTCATGACTAATCTCTGTGTGAGACTAAGAGAGGGAAATTGATGTGTTGGTGTGTTACTGGGATGGGAAGCACCCATCCCAGTGTGTGTGTGTGGGAGCGAGCGTGTGCGCTTTTGATGTATATAGCAATACATCTCAGGTAAAGCAGCTAGATGTGTGCATGCATGTGTGTGTATGTGTGCAACAGCAATGTTTGCTCACCTGTAAGCACTTTGATGAACCGTTTCCTATAGCCTGACTGTGCTGCACTACATGACAGATGGAGAGGCTGTGGTGGAGAGAGAGAAGCAGGAGAAATGAAGAGAGAGAGAAGAGACTCAAGCAGAAAATCACAAAGAGATAAGCAAAAGTGTTAAAATATTAACCAACTAAATGGTCAGTTTTTCATGCTTTTATCTAACTTGTATTTGTCTGCACATTGAAGAACCCTGACTCGGTAAAACAAGTTTTAGGTTCAGTCCAGTTCAGTTAAGATGACTCCTGCCCACTGACAGATCAGATACAGTCACCCAGCCTGCCGTATTGACATGTCTCAGATCAGTGGTCGAACCATTTTCCTAACTGAGGCCATTTCACTTTTTATAGCATCTATCTGCTAAATTATACACAAAATCATGCATTTAACCTAAATTATCTAATGCCATGACCAGTGATGGTGATAACGATAATGCTACACCAGGTTCACAAAGAGACACACACTCACACACACGGTGAAAACATTAACAGACACATTGTTATAACTCGTAATGATCCGAGATGGCCAGTTTAGTGCAGATCCAATGGGTTTTCACACTTGATGCCAAAACACTGTGCTCGTTTAAATTATATGGAAAAGCCAAAGAGCTAATTATTCGTCTAATTTTCTTTGCCATTTCATTTCTTAATATCGCCAGCCGCCGTTTATAAATGTCGTTGTTAATGGCAGTCTGCATTTGTGATTGCCAGCTGGTTTATACAAACGCTGTTGCAAATAGCAGTTGGCATTTGTGAACTGCATTTGTCAACGTCGTTTGCAACGTTGTGGAAGTCCACCGATATGATGGCTGCTCCATGCGCCTGTGCAATGTGACTGACGTCAGGAAGCCAAAAAGTGATTAAAATTGCAGCTGCTTTTATTCAAATCAAACAGCCAGAACATGCAAATATACATGTGTTGTAATAACAAACATATGTCTTTGATAAACCTTTAAGATGTCTTATAACCAAGTTATAATTTGTTACCAAAGAAGTTTTTATATTTTAAATGATAATCAGGAATGATATCTAGTATAAATCTTATACAAAGTTATTGATTAGTGTTTTCAGCCATATCACTTACCTATATACTTGATAGTGATCATATGCACAGTATTTGAAGACTTTTTAAATGTTGCATTATTAATTCATATTCAGAAGGAACAGTTATGTAAAAAGTTTTTTTTTTATTATTATTCGTTGAGAAACATTTATATAACATGTACTTTGCATTTTTAGTTTGGTCCAGGTTTTACACATTAACATTGAGGCTGTGGGATTTATGATCGGTACTGCAGTCAGCCACCAGAGGGGGATCAAGATGCTTTGGCTTCACTTTTGGGGAGCTATCATAACGTCCATCTTCACAAACAGTCTATGGTCTGAACGGGATAGTACATTACATTCAAACACTTTGGAAAATATAAATAGAATTGCCTCAATATGAACAACAAAGTGCAAGGTTTGGTCGTTTTCTGTGATCGCCATGGAAGATGCATCTTTATAATCCTTGTTGCTAAATCACAATCTTTCTATCTTTGGGTGTTTGTTGTCTTTTCAAATGGATGAGCAGATTTGCCAGGAGCCCCACTGTCTGGCACTGATCCACAACTCACATTCACAACTTTTAGCTTTTTTTTTGTTTCTGTTCCAAGTGTTCCATATTACTGATGGAGAAGAGCCAATGTCAGGCTGTGGGCTTGATGCCATTTTAGTTTTCCACTATTGCCATGTGCACTAGTGATTTGTATACACACAATATGTGAGTCTGATAGAGAAATGGAGAGACTGTTATATGTCATTGTGTTACTTTCCTTGGTCTATATTGGATTGCAGTGAAGAACTGGTAGGAACTATAGGGAATATTATGATGACATGGTCAGCAACTTAAAATCCAATGTCCCCAAGACACACTAATAAAATACAGTTGAGCAAAAATCTTTTACAGAGACAGAAAGAGAAAGTGCTTTAGTCTGAGGGACCCAGGGTCCTGGCTGAAAGCCACTGGTCTGGATATCTATAAACCTTTGCTGCTGGCATTGGCACAATGGGAATTTCTAAAGTGCAGTTAAACCTTTATTTTCACATTTGAGGTTTCTATGCCTACAGAATATAATTAATATACATTTCATGTTTGTTTTTTTTTACAATTCTTTACTGTGACTCTGGCAAGTGCAATTTACATTGCAGGTTAAATGGTTTTGTTTATGGTGATGGGAGAAAATATCTTATTCCAGCTGGAAGACTTTATGTCTGACAATTTGTTACTAAGCAGCTGCTGCGTTTATGGTCCAATGAGGATATGCTCTTCCTCATCTTGTCATCCAGGAGCAAATCAGTGCTCTGATCACACGGGACCTCAATTCACTACCTTATTGTTTCAACCTGAGATCCCCATTCAATAAAGCATCATCTTGTTAGAGCCCACTTGAAGCAACCAGTGACCCATGCTAGTGCAAGATTTGAAAAACACTGTTTTACAACCAATTGAGATGTGGCTTGATGCCAGCTGCCTGTTCATAATATCCTGCTGCTCAGCCCCTGTTCCTCACACAGCTCAGACAAATTGGTCCTGTTGGGATTTTCTGGAGCTTTTTTCTTATCTATATTGACCTAAAATTATGGTGACTTTTCTAAGCATTTTCAAAGATGTTAGCATTTTCAATCCGATACATTTTTCTTATATAATTAACATAATTGCAATTCATGGGTAAAAATACTGTGGCAGCATTTACTTAATTCAAGGAAGATGTGATTTGTACAGAAACTGTAACTGTGTGTCATGAGAAGGAGACATATTTTATTTCCTGCCATAATTAGCATAATGCAAATCACAGTGACTACAGAAACTTAAAGTTGTCATCATTTGCGTTTTCTGACAAGAAGGTTTAAGTAAAGAAATTGCTGCTCTTTGGCTCCAGTCTTGGTAAATATACCTTCAACTAGTTGGAGTACATTTATAATGTGGATTTGGTCTTTTCATGTGCAAAAAGCAAAAAAAATAACTTTTTACACTGTGTGTGTATAGGGGTAAACTAAATTGTATTTAACACACTGTGTGTGTATAGGGGTAAACTAAATCAGTAAACATTATCAATCGTGAAACGAACATTATCAAGTGTGAAAAAGTTAATTAACACACAGTGTGTGTTAAGTCTCCATTTGTCTGCATGAAATGTCTTCAAACCTGTGAAAACAAATCTCTTAATTTCTCTGCTCTTCTCCACCAACAAATAAAAGTAAAAGTATCTCAGTAATACTTTTAGAACCAGTATTTAAAGCTGGTGTTTAAACAGGCTAGCTTCAGGCTATTGCGGCTAGCCTTGGGTAGACTATCAAATTGTTCCATAGCCAGAGGTCTACAAATTACGGCAGATAACTAACTATTCATAAATACAAATGAATATCTTCATTAGCTGCTACCAATTATGTGTCTAGAAAATGAAAACATGCTATTTAGTGTTTTCAGATGTTAACTGTTGGCTTTAAATGTTGTGTCTTCAAAATACCGACCTATTTGTGTTTAGTGTAGGCCTGGTGTATTTAAAAAAAATCATCCAGTGGGGTTTGAAAGAATTTCAGACAAAATAAGTAATATGTCTTAAATGTGAAAGCAGAGAAATGACTTCTACATCGCCTTAGGGTTTTTTTCCCGCAGCACATGGAGAAAAAAAAAATGCTCTTAGTTTTTTTGTGTGCATCTGTCTGGGCATTTGTAAAAATTCACATTCCTGTTGTTACAGAGTGACACCACCTACAGGAGCTAAATTCAATTTGAGTTGAATATTTACATTGTTATTTGCATTATGCATTGTGAATTTGATAACTCAGTATCACCTTCAGGGAATCCTATGTATTTGGTACAGGCATTCACTTGGACTCAAAGTTGAGCTGGTTAGAATTTGGAGGTCAAATGTCAAGGTTAGACTGGCATCAAAAATATATATTTTTTGTTCTCTTAAACATGATCTCTCAAGACGGCCTTGAGGGGATTTCTTTCAGATTGTAAGCCATAGCTACTTGGATTAAAATATGAACTAATTCAATTCCAGTGGTCAAAGGTCACAGGGATCTCATATGAGTTTGGGAAAAAAAGGATGATGACTGAAACTACACCCAACCTCTCTCCTAGTGTCTGCTTTCTTCTACAAGTGGGACTTGTCTATCCATTTACTCCGAACAGCGTTGTGTCACTGATAGACTAGTGTCCCGCCAGGCAGAGTTAAAAAATGGATAATACCCCCAGAATGACGTGGAGAACAAATAGTTTCCGCCTGGGACATACATCTACTGTACAAGTGTGAGGTGTATCTAGTGTTGGCAAGAGGAGGCGAATGCGCTGCCTGACTATGGTGGGAAATATGGTTTGTTTTATGGCTTCACATTGGTCTTTTCTCTGGTTTGAGTGTGACAGGTGTTTATTCCAGATGTCAGAACCAGTAGATATATGGGGAACCAAAGATATGAATTGCTGAGGTCTCTCAGAATAGGTAATATAATTTTTTCAGTGAACACCTTTTTTTCATCCATTAGACTATTTGACTGGCTATGGATTCCATAGTTTGAAAGGTCATGGGTTTTAAGTGGCCTTTATTATGTAAAGTTCAAGCTCAAGCTTTATAATGGCAACGCACTTCTTTAATAGAGTCGGGTTGGAAAAGAAAATCTAAAACATGTTGGATAATAAGCCAACCAACCTTCTGAAATTTGTGTACCAAATTTTACCTTAAAATGTACCTTTTGAGAGGAGTGAATGAATGATGGGGTAGTGACTCCAGTCCACTTGGTAGCAGCAATGCACACATAATCTCGTTAGCAAACTGCCAATATGTAGAAGAAGAAGCCAACTGTGAGGCTGCACCACAACTGAGCGGCACATTGTGTTTTTAATTCCTATAACCACCTTTGCTCGTCAGTTAAATGTGCACTGCTTATCAGACACTACCGCCCCATTAGTCATTTTATAAACAAACACAATATATATAAGTAAACATGAACTACGTTAATTACATTGTCATATTGCTTCATTACTTATGCAATACAATTTGGATTTAGTGCCGTGCTGCCACCAGCTCAGGTCGGGATGTAGGCAGTTTTTTTCCAAAACCAGTTCAAGCTGGTATAACAGACTAGATGGACAATATGGGAAATCCGCCCTCAATCTAGTTGTGAAGGTCTTTCAGCAGCCGGAGTAGCTGAACTGAGTAATGTTCATGTTGCAGAAATAGTACCCTAAGAGCCACACATGATAGGAATTATTTTTCTGGAGAGGAAGGGCACATTTAGAAAATCGTAAAAATAAATACTGTACAGAGCTTCACCATCAAAAATACATCGACTGTGGAATTCAGTCATATTGCGTTAGGAACTGGTTTGCTCACTTCTTAGAAATCCACAACCAAGGAAGTATGTTTTAGGTTCTGAGTATTCGTGATGAGCCTGGCTGGACGTGGGTAGAAGAAAACTCATCTATGTTTTTCCACTTCATTTAGCCCTCTTATTCTGAAACAATGAGCTTCCATCACGGCGAGCTATTGTTCCAGCGTCACCAGAGCAGTCGAGTGTCTCAGCCAAGCACATTAGAGCGGTCACCAAATAAGTGCCATCCTCTCTCCCTTCTTCGCCCTGTCAGGATTTCCCCTGATGTCTGGTGGATTTCACCCTTCAACAGTCTATTCATAGCTTTCTTTTTTTCACCTGTGAGCTGTTGAAATTCCCAGGCTGCAAGCATCACTCTTGATTTGGCTTTGTTAAGGTGTGATTGATACACGTTGTCACAGCCATTGCTGGCAAACACCGAAGAGGGAGAAATACAGTCAGTCAGTACTGGTCAATATCAACGTAAATCCTTTAAAAGACACCAACCTTTAACCAGCATCAGTTCAAAAGCACATTTATTTAGATGCAGCTGAATACTAACCATGATCAAATGAGACCACTAACATGGAACCTGGCCGCTAGAAGGCCACTCATGTGCTGGGTGTTAGCAGGGTCGATATCACAGGACATCTGGAACACCTTGTGAAAAACTAAGCATTTGGTGGTACAAAGATGATGTCAATGACTGTTACAGTATTGTAGTGTTCCGTGTGGAGATTTAGAATAGATGTTGTTATCACCCCTGCAAAGGAGGGTTTGTTTTCAGCTGCATTTGTAGATTTAGAAAAATGATGCGGAACATACCACATTTCCATTAGAACGTCTATGAAGGGATGGTACATGACCCAAGGAAGAATCCATTCAATTGTGGTGCGGGTCTGGATTTGGGGATACATCCAGGAATGCTTTTCTCTCACTTTCTTAAACACTGAGATCGGATGTTTTACAACATTATTCATTATTTGACCGTGAACAATTCATGGGAAAAGTCTAGTATGTTTAGGAAACTGATATTTAGGAGTGTGTGTAATTTGATGCAGAAATAAAAAATCTGGGTCTAGTGAATTTAAATGCGGTTTCATAAGGGACTGTCAGGCCTTGGCAGATTGACTGGGTGACAGTGTAGTTCCATAAGGAACACAGTCATGAATTTACTGTTTGTTGTATGCCAAATTATGACCCATCCAAAATGAAGCAATTCCGATGAACTAGTGCAAAAATATCCATTGTACCCTTTTGAGCTGCTTTCGAATCACTCACCTGACTCCTAAAGCATTTGAAAGCCGAATTCCACCCATGGCTGCATATGTAGCCTCTGCATCCACTTCCTCCTCAGGGGGAAGTTAGTGATGTCGTCCCCCACTCCCTCCTTAGTTATTTCCTGTAGGGAGTGACAAGGTCAAAGTCTAGTTGTGAAACATCAATGCTGTCCTTATTTCACATTTAATCTATTCCATGCGAGTGGGCTGGCGGACATACAGAGAGCTTCAGAAAGCTGTTTGAACCAACTCCAAAAGTTTTAAAGTTATATAGATTTTCTGCTTGGTGGACCACTCATGAGATCGAAATGAACATGAGATCTGCGGGAACATGTCAAAGGTCATCAGGCTTTTATCTAAATGTGTAACTGTTGTAGTTAGGAATGGCGACATTAAGTTGGGTTGCTGTGAGTAACGTTTATTTGAATTATTCACCGAAGAGTGCACTTGAATTATCTGTCATCTGTGACGATAAAAAAATAGGAAAAATTTACATTGCCATCTTTGAAAAGCATTGAAATAAAATTGAAATGGGTTCTTTATTCATAGCACATTTCTATCTACCAGGGCCCGGTATATACTTTTCATGCACATGGACAGTGAGGCTGTTTCTAAGCGCTGCTGGTGCATTATTAAATGTGTAGTGACACTCTTTCCTTAGCCGCTCACTTCAATGACAGAAGAGTTCTGTTTAGATGGAAACCAAACTGCTTCTCAGATGTTTTTTCTTAGCTAAACAAGCCATTTTTCATCTAAATACATCAACACGTATAGCAGTTAATGCAGCTGAATACCCCTCAACCCGCCATCCCCTTCCAACCATGAGAGAGAACCTGTGGTAGCCTTCAGACACTTAAAAGGTGTTTAGTTGGTCCAGTTTGGGTATTTAACATAATGGGGCCATTCTAGGGTAAAGAAAACAACAATTCATACAATTTAAATGATGAATGACACACTAGTGAAAACATCACTAGGATTATTTTATATTTAATTTCTGCCATTACAAGAGAAACACACACACACACACACTACTGCAGACGGGAGAGAAGTTCTTCCGGCAGATTATGACGCAACGCACTGTTTTAATTGAATTGTTACAGATGAGGTGACTGCCCGTTTATCCATGAATATAAATACAGTAAAGCCTATAATCAGAGCTTTTCACCACACAGGCCTTAGTTCACTGATGCGGATTGAGTGTGTGCCTAGTGAAAATACTTACCTCACTATTTCAAGCGTAGATCAAATTAATAAATTGGATGGCCCGCACGTTTTGCTAAAAAAATCGTAGTGAGCCCCATGTTCATTTTTTTGAGATTCGAAATTATCCCACGCTGCTTATTCAGTTTTTTGTTGGATAATTTGTCTGGATCCCCTCTGCTTTTCCCTTTGAGTGTGTGTGTGTGTCTGTTTGTGTTTGTGTGTGTGTGTGTGTGCTGTAGATGTGCCAGTTACTGAGTGTGACAAGCAGTTGATGAGGAGAGTTGTGTGTGCATTGTGCAAATTACAATATATTCAATACTGACAATAAGCGTTTTTACAAACTATGATAACCCTCATTTCTTATACCATGGTATATTTAGAAATACAAATACTGCTGCACCTTCAGTTTAGTCAACTGAAGGGAGAATCTATCCATACCTCATCTATACTGCTCACCCTGTATAAGTGTCACTGGGGAGAGCTGAGCCAATCCCTGGGCCCATCCCCATTAGCCTGAGTAAATCCCAACACACAGAGACAATATCATTCAGGCAAACCCACGTCTGAGAACATGCAAAGTCTGCACAGAAAGGCCCTGACCGAGCAGGGATTTGTGAATGGAGACTAATTCTGCTAAATGGGTTTAGCGTCTGGGCATTACTGCAGTATAATGACACAACACTGCAGCTGCACTTCACTGTGCCTTTCCACAAGGACAAGTCTTTAACTCAAGAATTGTATTCTTGCAACAATATCCGACGTGTTGTAAATAGTATATGCTTGGTTCCACAACCTTCGACTGGTCTTCATTGGGTTTTTTCACCTCACATTGACGCTTGTATGATTTCCTATTTTCCTGATTTGAATTATTATTCTGTGGTCATGTTTAGGCCCCAGTTAGAGGGTCACTGATTCCAAATAGGGAATGCCAATTTTCAAGTATTGCCAGCTGTATATTCCAGCTGTCCGTCTTTTCAGGAAAATCTTACACACAGCTTTACCGAAGTCTTCTGGGTCTCTGTTATCACATTGTACGAATCTGAAATGCTGCCAATCTGCACCAGCTGCAATCTTTTGAGGGAATAACTCGTTTACACTTATGCCAAGTTTTTTTCTTGACTCTGTCTAATCTGTGAAAAGTGTGGTCATGTGATGATGATAAAAATAGCGCTGACCCAGTATCATGCCATGCATTAGCACTGTACCACCACCCAATCTGAGCAGTACTCTTAGCATGTGAGGGTCCGTGAACATGAGACGTTCCGACAGTGTGATAAACTGGCGCGCAGCGTGAGAGTTGGGATGTTAAGCAGGCTGATTCAGATGGGCAGTCAGACAGATGGACGGGGCGACAGGAAGCCACACGGACAAGCTGGCTGGTTTTACTGTAGAGCCCGACTGGCTGGAATCACTGAGTGGCTGCCTGATTACATAAGGAGGTTGACTGGTGGAACAGTTGACCGACTGGATAACGGTCACATAGTCTAAACTCGGCCGACTTATTTTTGTATAAATGTCAAACAGCCGCAGGATCAGGGGGCTCGCTGCATTGGGAGAGAATCTAAGAAGGAAAGGGAGCAGAAAAACCTCCGGCTGGACAGACAGATAAAAAAAGAGATATAGAAACAGAGATAGTCAGGAATATACACCAGAATCGTGTCAGTCCATCAATGCTGTGTCAGACAGCCACGCAATTACCTGACCTCTTGTTTGAGTTTGAGACAAATCAAAGACATTTTATTCTCAAAGACAGACAGAAAAGAAAACAGGATAGTGATGCTTGTATTTCGGATTACACAATATATTTTGCCTGAAGGCTGATTTGTGATCTAACGCGTGATATGTAAACGGACTGAGCCAGCATCCTCCTCTGTGCTCCAATGGGGGGTTATAAATATTTGCTCATCACCCCCATCATATCTATGTAATCATATGTGAGGGACTAATTAAGTCGGAGCCTAGACGCCAAACACTAACATGTGCCTGTGTTGTAATTAACATTTGAACGGGAGTTGTCTGACTGAAGTACATCCACGTGAGATGCACCTGCTGCCCGCTGTGGTCCATCAAGGTGATTAGTCCCAACCTTTGACCAGGAAATTCTCTTTGTACTTGAGACTATAGACGGTGCACTGAAAAGCACACAATGGAAAAAAGTAGATGCTCTTACACTATTAATGAAAGAAATGCCTTTCGTATTAAATCCCCTTTATCGTAAAACATATTTATAATATATGATTCTAAGCTCATAAATGATAAGACGAGATCCACAAATCACGGAATAACCTTTTCGACAACAACAAAAAAGTTTAATGTTTTTTTATCTTAATACTGATATTTATGAACCAAACAATCACAAACAGTAATAATCAATACAACTTAACAAATTGTCAACTGAAATATTTAATTATCTGAGGAATTATAATATTCACATAATATACCAGGCATTTCAATTTGCTCACAGAAATTGAAAATATTAGCATGTCCTACAGGTGAGAACAGTGTGAGAGATTTAATTAGCCTATAGTCACAGGGATGCTCAGTCTGTAGAAGGTTGATAACTGGGTAAATGCATATGATTGAAGGGAAAAGAGCGAGAGAGGTGACAGACACTATCTTGGCTAAAATCTCATTAACACCTGTTGTAAGAAGAAATAACATTTCTCTTCTTCCTCACTTCCTCACCTCCTTGTTTCTCCTCAAACCTCACACCCTCTCCGCCTTGTCCTTCCTCAGTTCCTTCCGTCTCTTTTCATCTTCTCACGTCATCCATTCTTCTCCGTCTTTTGTGCCCTTGCTTTGAGGCCAGAGAATTCAAATCGTTCATTTTGTCACTGTCCTCTGCGATGCATATTATTCAAACGGCTTCCTCTTTCCTATTTCTTTTAGTTTATGTCCACCTTAATTTTTTCAAAACAACTTTCCATTTCTGGCACTTTTCCTCTTTCACTTTCACTGTCATGTCTTTTGTGTCGCCCCAACCCTCATCTGTCCTTGGTCTGTGTTAGCACTTGAATCCTGTGCAAGTATCTGCCTTTAATTCCCTTTTATTGTGTCCTCTTTTTTACATTTGCAGTTATTTTTGTCTCTTCTAACCTTCCTTGTTGTTTACTTTTGTGTGCCATGAAACGAGGAGAAATTGTTTTCTGAACTTGTTATGTTACACATCATTACACTTTGTTCACTTTCATGGACCCTCAAAAGTAAAACGAGTCATTTCATGCTTTTAGATTTTCTGCTCTGCTTGTGTCAAAAAGTGCAAAAGAAAATTTAAAGCATAAGAACTGAACATTTTATTTGTAGATCCCTCAGTCACTTTCTGAAACATGAGAACGTCATGATGTCAAAACAAGAAGTCCTTCAGCTGGGGGACAAATGGCTTCCACCTCAGAAGGGGCTATTCTAGTTTGCAATGGATGTCAGTGTGTTGATACAGAGCTCCTTCATATATAATGGCTTATCACCACTGACACTTTGTGTTTGGCTGTGCCTAAAAAAAATCCCAATCAAAACAGGTAAAAGGTCATAACTTTTGGAGAGTCTGTGACCTGGAGTCGGTGCATTTGTTTGTTGCGGTCGTTCAGTTTGAAAAAGATGTAGTTGAAGGTGGGTTTGGGATTTGCATTCTAACTCTTAAAGGCGGTAACTACAATATAGATGTAATCGTCCTATAGATCTTTGTCTAATATATCTACTTACTTCTGTCAGATTTGCAGCAAATTTGGTTATTGATGTAATCTTCCACTTCCACTTTATGTAAAGTGTTAAGTGTTTTTTCTTTATATAAACATATATCAATACTGTTGATATGTTATTATGTATGCTGTTAATCTCTTGATATTTCCTCTCTCTGTTTTGTGTTATTTGTAACCTCCTTATTCTCTATGCAAAAACTAACAAACTGTCTTGCACAAGCTCCTGTGTAACCGCAGTCTCACCTCGCTGCATCAGTCAAACCTGACTGTCTCACATGTAGGTTTGACTGCTTTAGTATAAATCACAGTATGTGTCCACGCTCATGACACGGCTGGTTAGGTTGGTAAGTGGCATATCTAAGATTTATGTTTACAGGGTGGGGAAATCACTCTCTTCTTCAGCGGACAAGACAGCAGGAAACCGGAGAGAAGGAGGTGTGGGGAAAACAGAAAAGGGAAAGCTCTTGGAGGAACCCGATCTCAGGCCAGCAGGGAGCTTTATGGCTTCAGGGGCAGCGGTCTACACCGCAGCATCAGCAATGTGCTTTACTGTCATATGCTTATTTATTTTGCCCTCGTTCAGGTTTCCGGATCTGATGTTGCCTCATTGATTTCCCTCAGATGTCAACTGTCCTGCTGTGTTTCACAGATGTATTTTTCATGCATTTCTATGTGTCTTCCAGGTTGTCAGGATTCATGCTGCCCTCCCCTATAGTCAGCAGCGGATCTATATTGGCCTTGTGGTTTACCACAGACTTTGCCGTCAGTGCTCAGGGCTTCAGAGCTGTTTACGAAGGTAAGACCATGTGTGAGTGTATTGCCATGTGTTAATGCTGGTCATGATGCACAGGAAACTGTGGAAATAGTGAGGATGGGTTTGAATTGTGAAGCCATTTGTGAATGTTGGAGAATGTGCATGAATAATATTGTGTTCAAAGGAGATAAGAAACACAATATGCAACATGAAATGAAAATAAAGCTGGACTGTGCCTAGATTTCTGAAAGTCCTAAAAAGTGGTATAAAGTGGTATATCCAGCTGTTCAAAAGCTTGTTGTAGAGCCGAATATTACTCAATATTATACGTGTTGGGGCCAGTTTAGTGAGATGGCTTGAGAACAGTTCAGATTGTGCTTGCAGGAGAAGCTTGTTGAAACCAGATGCTCACTGCTTGGTGAGCATCTTGGTCAGCCCTGCCACTCTGTTCAGTGACGTGCGACACTATTTTATTTACATTATCATAAACAATAAGTCTGAAATTATATTCTGGTCTCTAACCGTAACCGTGAATGTTGCTGATTACAAAACAGAAGGATTCATGAAATTTGCTTTATTGAGAAACTATATATTTTCATCACAAAACATAGCAATGGCTAGGAAAGGAAATGGCAGCCCCATGATGTCACTTTATTGACAGACTGTAGGCGGGGTCGGTGTTAACGTTTCACAGTGTAGTTGACAATGCTGTTGAGTAGAAACTCATCATTTACAGGACTGAAAAATCAGGAAATGAGTTGTGTTGATCAAAATGTGTTGAGTCAGCAGAGATGTATATGCAGCAACTTTCTGTGGACCCAAGGTGAAATTGTATAGGGAAGCTTTACTTCTGATTTATGACAACTACTGTTGATGTTAATAGTTCTGTGTGGACGATTCTTGGCTAGAAGCCCAGGACTGCTCTCTTGGTTGTCCCTCCATCAGTTGGGACTATATATTATATGTGTATTTATAATGTGTTGGTGACGTGTCCTGTATTCGTTTCCCTGCTCATAAAGATGGATGTACACATTAGTGCTTCCTGACTAGATGATGTCAGATGTGTGCTACTATGAACATAGTAGACTGTTGCATGTCGGCATTGCCTGTTGGGATGCAGCACAAATGCTTAGCCTGACCTTTTGAAAACACAAACACACACACCCACACGACCAAACAAACACACACACACACACACACAGAGACACATAAACACACACAAACACACCCACACATACACAGACACACTTTCCATTAGGCTTGTGTAACGGTTCATCTATGAATCATGAACTCTAAATATCAAACACAATCTCAAGAGACCCGATATGCAGTCTTACTCCACTTTCTCGCTGACTCTCTCTCTTTTTTTCTGTGTGTGTGTGTGCGTGTGTGTATATCCAAGTACCTGTTTCACCTTTATCTCACTTTAAATTATTTTGATTTGGTGTGTGTGTGTTTGTGTTAAAACAAACTTGACAGCCATTAAACCTTTTTCTGGGAAGTGCTTTGTCTTTATTTTTCCTTCCAATGTTCTGCTTCACATCTGTTGGGACCTCTAAGTGTGTTTATTACCTCAGGAGTGATTTTGCTTATGCGTGTGTGTGTGTGTGAGAGTGCGTGTGTGTGTGTGTGTGGCTGTTTAACTGACAGTTCTTTCTGCTAATGTCCTTGTTTCTATGTCGCTTTGTGTTTGCATTGATTCCCAAGACATAATGAATTGATTTGTGCAGTGCGAATGTGTGCATGTCTGTGTATTTGTGGATGTGTGTAAAGAAAATTGCACTTATGCATCAAAACATTACTTTTATTTTGGTTTGGGTTTTGTGTGTGTATGAGATCAGTCATCAATCATGTGATCAGTCCCTGCAACCTCAGGCTAACTGGTGAGCTGTGTACTCCATCTGTGTGTTACTGGTGTACACACAGGATTGAGTGAACATCAGAAAAAAAACAGAGACAAATGAAACGCTCAATGCAAACAGACATTGCAGATTTGATGAAGTATGAAGAACAAAATGAGGCTGTTCATTTAGGAGTCACACAGCAGGGTTTCAGATCAAAGATTAACTGTGCCTCTTTACACTATGGGCTTGTTATTTGTGCAAATTGCAATTATATAAAGAAGGCAGATTTGAGGCAAAGTTAATCTATTTACGCTGCTCAAAGATTGTATCTCTCAAATAATGAACAAACAGTTCTCATAGTCACTGTACATTGAGGGTGTGATTGCATGTTCAGTGCAGCAAGTGGAAGGATATTAATCCGTTGCATCACGTTTTATTTGACGGTGAATACCTCCCTGTGTACCACTCAGTCACGCACACTCTGGAGTTGTTAAAGCACATCCACGATTGTTTTTGGGGCACAGTTTTGAACTTAAATTGTCTTCAGTGGTTGTGTCTTTGTATTTCTGCTCTTGTCCGTCTTGTTGCTTTGGCTTCCCACTGCAACTAATTTTTCCATATCAGAAAAAAAACATCAAACCTAACCTGACATCTGCATCTCTGACTTTTGTATTTCTTTTCCAGCATTTTCTTACACTCCTTTAATTATTTAACTTTATATTAAAAGTTTCTGTCTCTGCTTTTTACACTAACAAATAATCTGTTGGGCCCAAGTCTCATTATTGTCTTTAACAACCTGCCTCCCTTCTCCGTCTGAATCTCTCCTAACATATTCAGTTCTGTTTACACATCTTCTCCGTGTTCCATCCCTATATTAAAAGAAACCAAATTGAACTATAAGTCTGAACATATGGTTAACAGATCAGATCCCAGTTGCATGAGAGAGGAATGGCTGGAGAGAGAGCCAGATAAATGGAGAATGGGTCAAATGTAGCTATAAGTGCTGGAAAAATCAGGCCTTTAGAAAAGCAAGTTTGCAAACCAGCTCAGCAAGACAAGATTATCATCAATTAATGTCCCCTAAAGCAAAAAGAGAGAGGGGAATAGAGAGAGAGAGAGAGAGAGATAGAAAGTTGAAGAGAGGAACGAATAGAGAGAGAGGTGTGGACACGGGAGACCAGCATCAAAAAATTACATAAACTCATATCAGTCAACAAAGATGAGATGGTTAAACGCTGCAAGGCAGACTGGATGCTGTGACATGGTTCTGACACAGATCCTCTGCAAGTTTCCCAGCAGGCACGGCCTTTGAGGTAGGATGTGAGCAGGGAGAGAACAGAGCCTGAGACGCCCAGATACTGAGGTGAGGAAATAAGGATCTGGTGGTTCACCGAGTTAAAAGCAGCAGAAAGGTCTAGAAGGACGACCACAGAGGAGGGCGAGGCTGCTGTAGCAGTGTGAAGTTGCTCAGAGACAGCGAGGAGGGTAGGCTCAGTTGAGTCGCCTGCCTTGAAAACAGACTGGTGAGGATCAAGAAGGTTGTTCTTGTGAAGATAAAGAGAGTTGATTAAAGACAGCCCCCTCAAGAGCTTTGAAAAGAAAGGGCAGAAGAGGGCAGAAGAGAGACAGGTCCAGTTGTTTACTTCAGACGGGTCGAGGATGGGTTTCTTCACGAGAGGGTTTACCTCTGCCTCCTTCAGAGAGTTGGGGAAACAGCCAGTCGACAAGGAGGTGTTAATATGATGGGTGATAAAGGAAGAAGGTCGGGAGCAATAGAGTGGAGAATGCAAGAATGGACGGTGTGAAGGGGGCAGGTGGTTGAACGGCGGAGGCTACCAAGGTAAGAGCTTGATTGGGAGACAGGATGGAGGATAGAGTGAATCTGAACCAGAATTGTTAGACACATCACAGAGATGCAATCATCTGACTTGTTAAAGTTAAAGTTAAAGTAGCTTTATTGTCAATTTCTTACATGTTCAGAACATACAAGGAATCGATACAACGTTTCCCGCTCTCCCACAGTGAGACATATAAAGTGCACAGGCACAACAGATAACACAAGACATTTCCTAATACTAAGTAAACATACAGAATTTTTTTAAGTACAGCAGCATAAGGTTCTCTAAAAGTGTAAACGTAGTGATTAAAGTGATAAAGTGCAAACAGTACAAGAGACAGTTTGTTGCAGAAGTAAACATACAGAATTTTTGTACAGCAGCATAAGGTTCTCTAAAAGTGTAAACGTAGTGATTTAAGTCATAAAGTGCAAACAGTACAAGAAGTACAAGAGAGTCCTGAGTGTTTTTAGTTTTTTTGGGGGGGATTTAAGCCTCCAGTTAGACTAGAGGTATGGCTGGGGGGAGTGAGGGGAGAGAATTTAGCTTCCTGACAGCTTGGTGTATGAAACTATTTCCGAGTCTGGTGGTGCGGCAACGGAGGCTCCTGTACCTTCTTCCAGAGGGTAGGAGGCTGAACAGACCGTGTGCGGGGTGGCTGGTGTCGCTCACGATCGAGGTGGCTTTCGGGGTGAGGCGGGTGGTGTAAGTGTCTTGCACGGAAGGGCTGGCTTGGTCAGGAGAGAGTCAATTTATCATTCAAATGGGCTCAATGTATCTATACCACTCAGCACAAGATCGACTGTCTCCAGATGTTCATCTTCCAAATCATTATGTTCTAGACCCTGGGTTCTTTCTGTTTGATGAAAAGAAAATTGCTAACTATATCATTATAAATTATAAAAGGTAAACCTTCTCTCGGATGTGGCAATTATGACAGAAATTAAATTATAAATAGAATTTGGGAGCCATATATGGTCAAAGTAATTCTTCACGTCCAAATTGGATTTGTAATTTGAGGATTTACCTCAAACAGTATCGGGAAGCTTTTCCATATTTAAGTCAGACTTGCACCCTGCGGCTGCGTCAGCTTGGACCTGCAAAGAGCATTCCGTGGGATGGGTTTGAAATGCCTGTGGGGGTATTTCCAGAAATCTGGTCTCGGCAAACAAATAAAACAATGAAATCACTATTTCTTGTGCAGTTGTACAAACAGCTAGTCTTCCAACTGCATGGCACTCGTTCAAGGCTGCTCATTATCTCCTCTGCTTTTTGGAGTGTCACTGCAATGTCTCTCCCAGATAATTACTTAATCTTCCCATCTCATCCATCAATAGACAAGATACAGAACAAAAGTCTCTCTTTACTAGGACAATGTATTGCTCTGCCTCTTTGTGTGTCTTTGATCCTCAGCCAAATAACAGGACAATTATATTGTACAGCTATTCCCTACACTCAGTGGCATGATTCTGCTTTTATTCTACAGGCCAATTCCTCACACACCAATTAGGAAATCAATAATCAAATTGAAAATGTTTGGTGAAATTTTATCGATTGAAGTGTCTGAAGGTCTTGTGTTATTTAATTTTAAATATTATGGTAATTTCAGCTTGGTTTGCCAAATAGTAAACGATTGAATGTACATAGATCGGGGCATTTGTGAAATGTTTAGTCCAGTTACAAGCAATTCTGTTCTAATACAGCTAAAAACTGTTTATAAGCTCCAAAATTTAATAAAAGGTTCTTTTGAAATAAAAGAGTATATAGTTTTACTCATATTTTATTAACAGTAAAAGTTTGTATTACACTTTGTATTTAGGTGCATTTGGGTCTTGTCAGGAGCATTTTGTCAAATAAAGTTCTTACATCTCCCTCACCACCTTCTCGTTTGTTTCAGCTGCAGAAATAAGTTATTCGATAATTTAATATATTTATATTTGTTATCTCTAGGTTCAAAAATCAGTCAGTGAGTGTAAACTATAACAGCTGCTTCATCAGGAGTTAGACTCACTGCCATAGCTTTTATTATTTTGGAAAAATAATGAATGAAGCCTTGGGTTGTAAGTCCACTTAAATATCTTCTATTCAGATATTAGGGTCTTGATGTGTGATCCTGATGGCACTGGAAGCGTAACCAGTGTTTAGCACTGATGAAACCAAATGCTAAATGTTAAAAGTATTATACATTTTAATGAAGGTTTGCAATTGTGGCTTGGCAACAGGAAACACTACCAGCACTTTCCCTTCAGGGGTCTTTACTTTCTTGAAGTAACTGAACGGACCTGTAACAAACAAGCACTTGTCTCCCTGCCGCTTACAGCTTCTTAAACATTTACTGCATGTGACCATTTATTCCATTTAGTGTGCTAATTTTCATGTGAGGAAACTTGAGTCAGTGCAGCTGCGGTGCTTGTTACTGACATTATAAAATAACATTGTAAAATATAGTGTATATGTTTATTGGGTTGAAGAGTTCAAGCTAGGTAATAGTTAATAATGAGTATGAATGTATAATACAATATAGATACCAATTGATGGGGATTATCAAATTTGTACCGAATGAAGAAAAAAAAATTTTGAATCTTATTTTGTTGACAAATGTATTTTTAATGGGTAAATTCAATCTAAGGACAGTAAACAAATGACTATAAACTAATTATTTAAAGGAGAAACATGTTTTAACAATTCTCATTTACCATCTTGACTAAAGATACAATAGCACAGCTTTAATTAACTATGTATATTAATTATACACTGTTGATAATTATCTCCAATAGGCATGCCAACAGAAGAGCTCTCTGTCCGTGTGTGTGCGTGTGTGTGTGTGTGTGTGTGTTAAAGTATTATTGACTACAACCACCTTAAAAGGTAAAAGTTGGAACACTATCACATCATCTTCAAAGTCTCAAGCTCATACATCCACTCTCCCCGAACACACACACACACACACACACACACACACACACACACACACGCCCATAGAGAAAGAGGCCAAGTGTACATTTTTCAGTCCCTACACGACTTGGAAACCCTTTAAACTAAAGGGACTTTGCACATTAAACACAAGCACATGCATAAACTCAGAGTTTCCTTATCTCGCTCTCTCTCTTTCACACACACACACAAAAGTATTTAAAAAAGCCAGAGATTACATGTAGGTATCACTTTTTAAAAGCAATTAAGGGAGAATCCACAGAAGATCCTCAAGGATAGAGAAGAGAAAGAGAGACACAGGCCTGTGTTTGTGATCCATGTTCTAGCACGTGTCCCAGGTCACAGCTGTTTTTTGTGATTTTCCTCATTTCGTGTTGTTATGCCAATTCTCCCCATGTCACAATGTATGGATTACTATACATTCACTTTTACACTGCATTACAACATGTCATATGTGAGGGCCTGTGTATGAATGTGTGTGTATCTGTAAAATTGCAGGAAGTTCATCCCCTTTGGTGTTGGCATTTCCATCGTCTCTCCCTCACTCCCTGACTCGCTCTCCGTCTCCACTGTGCAGACTGGTGTGGAATCCATTAGGAACACTTCTAGGAGCTTCTAAATCATGCTGACTTGATGCAAAGCTTTGCTCAGACTGTGGCAGAAGCCCTGTAGCCAACCAACCACCGGACAAAATGCAAAAAGATTGCAGCCTCCTGCTCTGGGATTCAAGGTCCTTAGACATGATGCTACATTTAAGAGAGATTTATTCATCTGGAGATTCTCCAATGCCCTTAACAGGATCATTTTCCTAGTGGTGCCTTTATTTTACAGAATGTTGCCTTACTAAAGTAAAGAGGGCTGCAAAAAGCCATTGCAACCAGTTTGCACAGACAGAATAAACTTTTTTTTAAATAAAGGGTTTAGGACAGATGAACCCTAAACATTTTGTTATATGATTGTTTGGCTGGTTTTGTGGTTGGTTGGCCGTATTTCACAAATGTTACCACCTAAGAGCCTATGGTCCCACGTATGTAAATGTATCAGTCCGCCTCCTGTTCACTTCCAATCTTTGCGAGGCAGAAGGCGAATAAACATTTGCTTCCTGTGGTGAGGCGAATCGCAGCGCCTGGAGTTCAGATTTAGTGAACTTCTAACCCGCAATATTCGCTTCACATCAGTGTGACCGGGCCCTGGGACTCGTGCTCTGCGTCTATCAGTTAAATCCACGCAGCCTCCAATATAGATTTTGAACGTCATTGTCCTCAGACTCCTGACTTATCGAAGGAGAATCTGCTTGGATTCATTGAGTTAATTCCCTCCACCTGGTTGACCTATAGTGACTCCAGGAAGTGCAAAGATAAACAGGAGGGTTTTTTATCAATCATTACACATACCAGTAATATGCTCCACACATATGCATATATAATGCAAGAGTTTTGTGTGTTTGAAAATACTTCCTGTGGAGAATAGGCAGCATTATAAAAAACAATGGCCTCAGCAGGGGGTCCCTTGTTGCTGGTCTATGTGGATTTCTCTGCCAATTATAATATAGAACAGTAAACAATAGTCATAATCATTATGCATGACTTATTTTTTCTTTTAGCTGCAGCAACACTAAACATCTCCCCACAGAAAGAGGTGGTCACCAGAGTATGTAACACATTCACCAGATCTTGTATTCATAAAATTGAAGAGTAGCCCCTTTGATCAGGTTGATGTTTAAGAAACATAAAAGTAATGTTTTCCTTTATATTTAAATTATGGTGAGAAAACCATATAAAGCTCCACCCCACGCTGCAAGTAACATTTGTTCATCCATCTCTCCCCACCTGCAGTATTTTGTACTAAAATACTGGCTGAAGTAATGTCCTTGTTTAAATGACAGTTGCCTAGCCTGATAGGTTCCACTGTAGACCAGATTGACCCACTTCCTAAATAAAATTAACCAAGACAAAGCTCCAGAAGGTTCAGACATTACAGCCCCCTGGAAATAAATCTGCAGAATGTCCGAATGAGCCCATGTGAGACCACAGCAGGAGATTCTCTGCAGGATTCCCCGCGATCTAAGGGGTGTGTAGATAAGGTGTAATACTTAAAAAAAAGAAAAGAATACAAATATATTTAGAGGAAAAAGCGGTGCCACACATCTAGAAGACACGCATGTGTGTTGAATGTTCTCAGCAGCAGATTTCTTTGTTGTCGTGAACGTGTGAGAGCGGAGAATCTCCTCTTGTGTTGTTCACGAGTGAAAAGTTAACTCAGGAGAAAGTCCAGGCCCAAATCTGCAGATATCCTCTGGATGTCATGTGTGAAAACTGCTTAACACGAACAAAGGTAGTGGAACAGTCATGTTTTGGTTTGGTTTAGGCACGAAAAACTACTTGTGTGTTTCTTCTGAACACAATGTTCCTGCTGGTGTATGAAATATACGTGTGGTCTATATTCAGCAAATATAGATTCACAATAAGAACTGCTTTCATGTAGATTTGGCAACAGCAACACAGACTCCATCTCTGTGCGTGAAAGTCAGATGGTAAACAAGTCTCAGTCATTCCAGAGGAAAATAAATTCATTTGGATTTCCTTTTGATTAGCTTGTTGATGAAATGGGTTGCATACATACAGATGGAATGTGTTATATACATGAAAAATATTAGCTGTTTGAAATGGAAATGGTTAAGATGTCTGAATTTAATGGCCTTGGTGTGTACGTAATATGTCGATGAAAATTGCTTGTATATAATAAGACGCCTTAAAGTAGAGCACTCGTGCACACATACATGTAAATTAAGACACGCATACATTTCCATAAATAGACGGTTTTCAGCGCGTTTACGGGTTAGGTTTATAAAAATATCAGTGTAATATGCCTTCGTATCTTAAGCAGGAATGATTCTGCGACCAACTGGGACATGAAGTGATACATTAAACATAGAAAATGGCATTTTACCTATTTTATGAAAGATGGGGGGGCTCAGAGGGATTTCTATGATTATGTTTATGGGTGACATTTACCACATTTCTCTCTTACCAGCACGTAGCCTATTTCCGCTCGCTATCGACCTGTTACACTCTGTTCCTATCAGTGTCTGTGTGTCCCATTGAGAATAATAGGTTGGTGGGTTTAGTCAGAGCCAATGGATTCAGCAGGGAAGCTTCTTAGAGCAAACACAGCAAATCATTAAAGGAAGGGAGGACGACTGCAGGATTTGTCAACTTGGATCATCAGGTGCTGTGACATATTTGTGTGTGTGTGTGTGTGTGTGCATGCGCTTGAGAGATAAAGAGAGCGAAAGAGCAACAGAGAGTGAGTGGAAAGGGAGAAGCAGTCCGTTACACCATTAACCCATATTGACTGGAACGCCATAGGAAGCTCTTCTCTGTGGGAGTGTGTCATATAACGCTGCTGTTACTGACGCCAGCAGTAGTCAGCTACATCGATCAAAGCAGCAATGTCAACTTTCCAGCTGTGAGTGTGTGTCTGTGTCTCTGTGTGTGTGTGTGTGTCTGTGTTGCCGTGCGTTCATGGTCTGGTAACAGCAGAGTGTCCTAGGGTGATACCACCGTCATCAAAGCATGCTGTCGGAGCCAGGCCACACACTCTCTGACTCTCACAGACACATACTTGTAGTAAGTGTTGTGAGCGGGTAATCAACTTCACACCATGCAGTCAAGTCAATATGACATCTAAGTGGTTTTGAACGTAGCTCCCTTCATGTGCTATTTTCAGTTTGTTTGGACTAACTGGTCTCTCGGCACTGGCGCAGGAGGGATATGGGATCACTCTCACCTGGGAGGTGTTCAGCACATCCACACTGTTGTTTTCTTGGACAGCTCTTCTCAAGCACATGAAGATATTGGGCAGTGATCAGAGTTCAGGTGGATGTTCATAATGACCAATGACTTATCTGAGTAGCCAGGCACATACTGGGATTTGGGAACATACTGCGCAGCACAGACCTTATTTCTCAGCAACACACACTCACATGCACATGTATCTTAATGGGATGAGTACCATTAGGCTATCTTAACCTATCCAGTTCATTGTACTGTGCCATTAATGCTGCGGAATAAAATGAGGGTTCTTATCACAACAGGACTTTTCACAGAGCAAGTCTTATTTCATTTGTGTGTTCCCTAAGAAGGAAGCCAACGATTGATGTTCTTAATCCAATCTCTAGAGAAAGGGTCTGCAGGAGGGAAGATATTTTTACATCTGTAATGTCTGCCTCCTTGCTATTGTTTGTCCATTTAGATTTGCCAAGAAAGACTTCATCTCTTTTTTTTCTCAGGTAGTTTCCTTTTCTTTGTTGACTTGGAGATATCACATGATGACGTCTCATTCAGTGCTTTACGCTGTAGGCATTTAGGTGATCATTGTTTAAGGTAAATCTATTGACACACTACAAGAAACAAATAAAAGAAAACAGGGCAAATTTAGATGCACTGAAACAATAAATCCCACTGCTTCATCAATGCTGCTTTACGACACATCTTAACACAAGCTTTCAGGACAGGAGGCACGGAAATATAGATCTTACCATGAACCCAAGTTAGACAAAGTGAAACGATGCCTTGTATTGAAAATTGTTCTGAAGATTGTCCATCACTCAGTATCTAATACTCTCCATATAACATATATTTGCAAGCTCAGTCAAACTCAGGCACATGAGTTAGAATTTTGTTGGGAAAGAGAAAACCCTAATTTGTGCAGTCTACAGATCAGGTTCCAGCACTCACCGATCAGGGAACCATTTCATTATGTCACAGCAAAAATTATACAATCACATAGAGTCAGTCTTCACAGCAATGGGTAAGTAATGAAAACTAAAAAAAATATTTTCCTGCTTGATATTCAACATCATTTTTTTCCAAAGTCACACACACACATTCTGTAGCTTTTATATGAAATTGTTTGCTGTAGCTATAAATAGAATACATAAATCAACTGAGAGACCAACAAAGGAGGAGGTTTTTATGATTCACTACACTTTTTCAATCACAAATAACACATTTGTTTATCACTTAAAGACAGATACTGTGACTACTGGGTTTATCCTCACATAATTCCCGCCACATACAATAAAATTAAGCACTGTAATTGTGGGACAGAGATAACCGATTTCTGTTTCCCTTTCATATCTGTGTTTGCCCTTTTTATCCTCAATGATTCTCTCTGTGATGATAAGCAGTTTATAAAATCTGTGGAACAATCTTCATGGGGGCTCTCTTTGGTTGTTTGTCAGAGTCTGACCATAGTCTTGACACTAAGACCAAACAAAAAACTTATATTTCAACTGAAGTAACTGTTTGAATTATTTGCGTACTCCGTGAACTTGATATCCCAAGAAAGCCTTGATGGAATGTCTTCAAATTTGGTTTGAGTATTCACTTGGACTCAAAGAGGAACCGATTACATGTTGGTGGTCAAACGTGAAAATATCATGGTCGTACGAACGTGCGTTGCTTTGAACTCAATATATCGGGAATGCCCAAAGGGAATTTCATCATATCTGGCACAACATTCACTTAGACTGTAGGATGACCAGAATAGAATGTTGTGGTCAAAAGTCAAGTTCCCTGTGACCTCACAATACATGTTTTTTTTCCCATGTGAATGCGACATCTTCAGAACGCCTTGAGGGAATTTACGCAAACATTAACTTTGATAAAAAATGTTTTGCCAAAGTTCAAAGATGAAAGTCATGCTGGCTTACAAGTGTGTTTCTGTTTCTTAATCTCATCAAGGTTCACTTGGACTCTGAGATGAACTGATCAGATTTTGGTACTTTGAGGTCAAAGGTCAAGGTCACAGTGACCTCATGTTACTGTAAATGTGATATTAGGACTGCCCATAGGGAATTTTATTACATCTGGTACAATTCATTTGTGCTAACTGATTAAGTTATTGGATTTTAATCGTCGGTTTCAAACTGCTTGCTGAAACTGAAGCAGTCTAGAGATGTTGTTTTAACACAGATAACGTTTCCACTGCCAGCATCACCAAAAGACTATTAGACGAAAAGAAGACATTTGTTTGTGTGAGGTTCCCTTTGATTTTCCTTCACTTGCAGCATATGCTTAAATGGTGATGAAAGGACAACACTGGTGATACTGATAAAACTGTGCTTATCATTTTCAGCCTCTAATAACTGTATTGTTGGAAATATTACAAAGCTAGACTGAAAGCTGTGGAAACTAAAATGAGAGTCCAAATGGCATGTTGTCCTGAATGCAGAATGAACTCCTGAGTGGAGTTCAGAGAGGTGTCTGGATCCTGCATTTCAAAGTCTGCATATTTTATTGAAATTAAATGCAGCTTTCACCTGAAGCTGAACTGGACATCTGTCCAAACTTTTCTGTGCTTTACCTTCAACTCTGATACTCGTTTTTTTTTTATTATGGCTCTATATTAATGTAGATATGGGGTAATTTCATATGTATTTTTTATAATTTAATTTCCATATAATAGGAATACAATTTTACCTTCAGTGTAGTTACCAGTTTGGTCCCGAACTTCTGTTTCCACTTCATCTTCCACGTTTCCTGCAGATACAAGACCTAAATGTTAATATATGACCATTTATGACCCTCATTTGCCTAAATTAGTCCCCCTGTGGTGGCAGGAGATATGAAACAATGTTGAAAAATACTTGAAATACTTGGTAAAGTTTGAAGGCAGCACGACTGCAAACGGCGGTGTACAGCAGTGAGACATCAGCTGATGCAAAGACACATCGGTGTGGGTTGAAAATGTTTCAAAATAAGAGTTTGTGATGAGATGTAAGTTCAATCCGAGTGTGAGCTTGTTCACAGACAGAAATACTCCCACAGACACTGTTGGCACTGTCTACATGATACAAACCCTGGGAAACACAGCACGTTGGTGCTAATAACAAAACAATCATTTATGTAAGACTTTAAAAGTTAAACCAATAATTGCAGCTTTTTCAGTGAGACCTCGTTTGTGTTTTCCTTTTGTCTGTTTGACTTTTGAAGCTCTGGCGCATGGTCCCATTTCTAAAGATATAAAAATAATTTAGTGGCTAAGATCATTCAGAGGACATTTCGGTACCTCTCCCAAATAAAACAACTCAAACAAAAGGAAACAGTGCTGTAATAGTAACTGCTGTTAACAATTCACTTAACATTTACTCTGGTTGTGTCAGTGAATCCCCCTCACTGACTCCGTGTATGTTGTGCTCATTTACATGTGGGTCTGTGCTTCAATTTTATGGCACCAAGAACAGATGGAGCAGCAAATGAGGTGCATACATTAATATTGTATGTACTATATGTTTGTACGTGTTCTTTGCGTGTGCTGCCTGAACTGTTGAATAGCAACTAGAGATCAATGCCTACAGATGATTGAACGGGCCTAGACAGGATGTAGGAAGAAGACAGAAGAACGCAGAAGAGGGGAGAAGTGGTGAGAAACAATGAAGGTCCATCAGGAAGCAAGAGAAGATAAGTGATGAGGATGTGAAGAGAAGATGAGAGGAGTAAGGAGAGAGAGGGAGAGGAGACTGGAGAGGAAAGAAGAGCAGACAATCCGTAGAATACCAAGCACTCCTCTGGTGGAGAGAGAAAGAACAGAGGAGAGGAGGGGTTGCAGTGAAAGATGGAGAGCGTCCACAGAATACCAAAGAGAGAATAAATGCTAGGAGGGTTTTCAAGTAATTTTCACATTAATCCCAATGTCTGCTCCAGAAGTTAAAAATAGTCACCTATACTTGGATTTAGTTATAAGTCTACTTTTAACAACTGGTTTTCTTTGATTAGTTGTTAAGTAGTAATAACTACAAAGTTTTAATTATTAATTATTAATTACAAATATTTAGTTTGTAAGTAGCTGAAAGTATTGACACATTCAGATGTAAAAAATGAAGTGGTAGAGGAAATCATGCGATGAATGAAACAGGAAATAAGAAATGAAAAGGGCGATGATCGTAAAGGAGAACTGAAGAATTCTCTTCACTTGGCTGAACTCGTACCTTTTCCCAAGATGCATTCTGTTTGGGATGTGCCTAAAAATAGAACACACACACACAAGCACACTTAGAGACCCATACCTCTCCCTGGGGTGGCCTCACTGTCAAGCACACTGAGACGTATACACTACAGACGAGCAGCAGACACAGAGCATCATGTTGTCTCACCTGAACTAACTGCCACAAGTTGTTGTTATTTTTCATAGGGAGAGAGGACGAACAGGAGAGATAGAGAAACAACAGAAAAGAGTACAACTCAGAAATGGAAAAGTGGAGTCAGACGGGGGCCACGTCGACACAAGGGGATGAGATGTGCTGTGAATCATTGTTATGGTACCGGAAAGGCTGCGACAATAAACTAAGACCAGCATGTGATCCATGACAACGCATGGAGTACACAAACTACACAAGCGCTTCATGATCGTACTTGATGGAGTAGTTTGACTGCAATGCACGGAAAGTACTTTGTATATTGTTACCAATTTCCATCATTTTGATGGAAGGCTAGGACATGGGCTTAGAAACAAAACTAAAATATTCTTCATAGAAAATTGGCCCAGGTTTGCTCCACGTCCCAAACATCCCACATCGGGCCCACATACCACATGATGTAGTGGTCCACTCCTTTAGCAGATCCGTCTAACTCCGGATCTTGTGGTTTTACATGGGGTTTTATTAGTGGACTTCTAGTTGCTGCCTCATTAGAAACTTTTTACTCATAATTCTGATGTTTTTTTTGTATTCATACATAAGCAGAAGGATTTCAAGCTCCTCCATCAGTCGAGACTCATTTCCAGGCATTCAACTTAGAACACCCTCTGGAACCTGAAGTATTTCATCAAAACAACACTCTCATTCAACTCTAAGGATTTTTGTCCTCTTGGTGCAGAGAAACTTGACATTTCGGAGGGGTGCATGTTTCACCTGGAGGCAGATTGATTATGTTTCCTCCAAAGAGCATAATTGCGCCACATAATCACTGAATGGCATTTAAGCTTGTCAATTTTTCTCTTAGTCACTGTACAATCACAGTGGATTGTGCATGTCATTTGTTAATCAAGGCTGTCACCAGCACTTTTTAAGGATCATGTGTGCGTTTCTTCACCACATAGCTTGTGAACATTTCTGCTGTTTTAGTTTTTCTTTTACAATATCACTGTTGTTTCATGTGAGCTGGCCTGTACTGCTCCAGCTAGAAGGCATCCTTGTGCCCTTTGAGCTTTTGTGTTACCAGTGAAAACACTACAAATGAAAACAAGCAGATATTGCACGTCAGGATGTTCAGCTCTCTAATCACACCTCAAAGACGAGTCATAATCTCGATGAAATTGTTCATGTGTTGCCTCTGCAGCTCAATGAACAGAGCTCACATGTAATCTGAATAGTAGGAGGTTTTACATTATACAGCCATGAAAATGGCTTAATTACTCTCAAAATCTGATTAATAATAATTACATGATTGTGTATGATTGAGATAATGTGAGTGAGAAGGATATAAAGCAAACACAGCCCACGTCGGCCTGCCTGCAGCCTCTTACCTCTTTATTTTACTTTCCTCATATCTCCCTGAAACACCTTGTCAACCTTGTACAGCTCTATCACTTTTTTTTTTTTTTACCATCCCACTCGCTCCTTCGTTCTCTCTCCTCCATCTTTATTTTCACAGGGGGTGAAGATAACTGCCCTTCTTTATTACCAGTCTGTGTTCATGCTATCAGTCCATGGGCTGTTTACGTTACCGAATCATGACTCAGCTCATGAACTGAACAGTACAAAGGTAGGAGGAAAGGTAGTGAAAGTTGGTGAGTAGGTAGGGATCCACAATGTGACACATCTCCTTCCCTGTGAAACCAGGTTCACAGGAGTATTTTGTGCGAGGATCAACTAGATTCACTCATCCCAGAACATTGACAGTCTTACATCATCACCATTGTTACACGTCGACAGTTCGAGAGATCGGAGCCAAAACACCCAAATTAAAAGAGCAAAGCCGACGGCAAATATTTATCGTCCTTAAGCTCAACTACCAGTCAGGTACACAACACAGGTCTGTTATACGCACTGTACTGATTTCATATTGGTTTCTACTGTGTTGATCAGTTTCACAAGCTTAAGGTTACCTCTCCTATCTCCAGTGGAGGAGGGTGCGTGGCTACAGGAATATGTTTCTATTCGGGGGGTGGGCATGTCCTGAGCAGTGAGGCGCAAGGGAACAACACAAATATTGTAAATGTGAAATTTGACCAATAAAGGGATGGTTAAGGCTCAAATGTCTCCTCTCCTCTCCTCTCCTGTAGATTCTGTTTAGGAAGGAAACATGTAACTTTTTCTCTACAGACAGAAATGAAGATACAGTATGCAAGATGAAATGATTGCAGCCTCAGAAATAATTTACTGTACGTTTTATGGGTAATAGTATAAAACTTCAAGCAGCTGTTACGGCCATGCTCCAGCATAAAAGCGAACTCTAATGCAGTTTGGAGGAGTCGTCATCTGTATTCACTATTAGTAGAGTTAAAAAATATGGAATCATTATTTTGTTGAGATGCTGCCCTAGCCCTGTCTGCTCAGGTAGTCCTAGTGTGGAAGGTTACTTCAGCTCAGCTGTCAAACCTTTACCATCTCAGTGTACCGTTGTCAACATCCTCACGATCACTTGATTTTGGAAAACATTTTCTGCATCCCTGGGACGTTGCACTTTCAATGTCCAACCTCTGCTATTTCACTGTCAATGCTGCTGGGCCGACTGATATTAAGGACGGGTGAATTTTAAGAAGTTGCCTAAACCCTGTCAGTGCAATTTGAAAACCTGGCGTTCCTGTTATGGCTCATTATGACAGCCTGACATTTGTTTTTCTGAGAGTGGCTCTGGTGGTGGAATTTCATGATGAATTTAGTGTCATATCTAAATCATTGTTTTCATGTCATTGTCACCGCATCATTGAGTTCAGTTAAGGACAATGCACATTTAGTGATACTTTACAGTGTACTGGGTGGTTAGGTATGGGGTTTTAATCCTCTCATTTTCAAGGGGTTGGTCTTTCAGATAGAGAACAGGATTTAACATTTAGCTTTTGTAATGCTCTTGCTCAAAACCCTGCACTCTCCTTCAAATAGACTCTGCTTGCGATTACATTTCCTGCATCAGGTCTTCTCCTCGGGCCCCAACCAATGAAACGCTAGGGGTAGTGATGACAAACGAAATTGCCCCACCCTATTTTTGGTCACTTTTGCGCTGCGCTCTGTTCTTGTTTATAAAGCAACAATGTTACCTTGAATGTTTGGCTCGCAGTTGAAAAGGGATCGGCAGGACTAATGCCCTATGAAAGGACGGGAAGCTGCTGTAAGCCTTGCAGGGCCAGACTGCATTAACCCGGTAAACCTATCACATGTTCATAGGCCAACGCTACACATGACATTCTATTGGTTTAGGAGTTGGCTGGAGTGCAGGAAATGTAAACACAAGCAGGGCATAGTTGAGTGTGAGCACAGGGTTTTGACTGAGAAAATTAAAAAATCTGGATTTGTTGCCAATAAGTCCCGCCCTCAAGCTGAAAGTGCACTCTCTTGAATAAAACAAAATAAACTAATTTAATCTAAATACAAAATCACTGTCATGGTGAAACATTACATTTAAAAGTGTACCAAGTTTTGGTTTAAAAAAAACATTTTCCTGGTAAATTAATTGAAAGATTGAGAAAATAACAAAGCAAGGCTTCCACTGTCCTCATCCCCTTGTTACATTTGAACTATCCTATTTGTACGCCGGCCTCGAATCACAGCCAGCTCTCACTATGTCCTGTCATTTACCAATCAGAGCCGGGTCACAGCATCGAATGGATTTGGCAAACACAGTCAGCTGCAGACAGAGTTGGACATAGACAGAGTGATTTCTGGAGCTTGGGCTAAACAATCTATATAAGTAGTGTTAGCATCTCTGGCACCAAATCTCTGTGCATGTCGTTATAAAGCCATGACCATTACCATCTTTTAACCTTTTGAGAACTGATCACTGTCCAAAAATATTCTTCTGAATGTTCTCACTCTGTAAGACTGTGTCGGGGTCAGGCAAAAACACTCTGCTCTTCAACATCCTTGGTGAAATTTACTGTTTAGCTCAGATATAATTTAGGTTTTAACTTAGGCAACAGCTGGTTTGGATATCTCATAAAAACAAAATTAAAAGTGTTAAAACATATTTGAAGGTGACGCGCCCTCCCACTGCTGTGTACGCTGTGACAACTTGTCCCTTTTCCACCTAGTGGCAGCTCTCCTGCCAAAAAGTTGATCTGATTACCTTTAATAGAATTCTCTACGATGAAATCTGAACCATTTGCTACATCTACATTTTTGGCCCTGACCTATTCACAAGCCACGGAGGGTGTGACGCTCTGAATAAATGAAAAGGGTCTCTTATAGCTCACTGTAAAAAGTCTGCTCAGTCAAATCAACAGTGAAATGGATCAGGCCTAAAATAGTGCCAGACCTCTCTGTGTTCCGTTTGTTGTGAAGAAAGCAACTGCTTGATTTAAGACATTGGTCCAGTCACTTACTGATCAAGGTGTTGGTGTATGATCACCAGTTGTAATTAACTGTACAGGTGAATTATGAGTTAGACAACATGAGAACGGCAGCTTAACACCTGGATAACATGATGTTAAGTTTAAATGGTAAATTAACAGTGTTTAAATAACACTTTTTATAGTATTACACAAAGTGCTTCACAGTACAAATCATATTCACTCATGCACACACACATATTCAGCGGTTCTACACACTGCGCTTTTTCCAGCACACAGTCTGCAAAGTCATCAGGGGAAATTTGAGGGAGGCAGGGATCTAACCATTGACCCTCTGGTTAGTGGACGATCCTCTCTACCTCCTGAGCCGGTCTTAGGAAAGCTCTTCTAGATTGTGAAGCCTCCCTGAAGAAAAGAAACATTCCTTTCTCTTATTCTTATTCTTCCTCTCTCCTCTCTTTTCCTCTCTCTCTGTCTATGTGCTTCTCTCTCTCTTAGGTCTTTCTTTCTTTCTTGTCTCTCTCGCTGTCCTTAATGCATCTGTCATTCTTCTAGCTTAAGGGTCAATCCCAGTCAGACACATTAACAAGGCTGGTTGCATGGACCCCCTGTTCATTGATCAAAACACACACGCACACACACACACACACACACACACACACACACACACAAAACACTGGCATAAGGCAGCACTTGCATAAGTATTGCTCGTTCTGCCTCTCGCTCTGTCTCTGGCTGTTAGCGTTATGAAGCTGTTTGATAAAGCAGACAGTCCAGAAGTCGGGACTGACAGCATCAATCGAGGATTCATCAAAAGCACCTAAAGGTGACAGATGCCTCATGGAAGTGGAGGATTTCTTCTGACCAATTTGTTCTTGTTCACATTAACATTTTGTCGAAACAGGAGGCGTTTGAACTGCGTTTTGCAGTCGCCATATCTCACATCTCTGACAGAACACAAGATTGTTTTAAACAACAAGACACAAATTCTTGTTCATTTTTCTCTTGTGCACAAACACTGTGATGCTTTAAGTCTATTTTCTTTCTGTTGTGTGTGCATAACCTCAGTGATTGAATAACTGGCTCTGAGCAAACTAAAAACACGGGAGACCTACACTCGATACTGAACCTGAACACATCGTGTGCACTGAAGCTGCTGCTGCTGTTCAAACCAAGTCGACTGAGCAGACGTGGTGGAAGGCTAGAACACGGTTTTGCAAACCTACACCAGCCTTAATGTTAAAGGTTTTGATGAATTATACTATCACATCAAATACATTTGAGACTAATGTCATTCTTCATTGTTATATTTTTTTGTAGTCAGAACTTAAGACCCAATGCGTGCATCGTAAGATTTGAATTCAGTCTTCAGAGGCACAGACTGCACACAGACTCTTTTTGATGATGGGCTCCCAGTCTGTGTGAGCAACATGTGAATTAGCTGGTGGTCACACAAATCACAAAATATGATTGGCAATGGATTGTGAGTCTTTCTGTGCCTTGTTTGATCAACACTTCAGTGTCAAAAGTACAATGCTAAATCCTACAGGCATGGCAATAAACATTTCAACTCTAATGTACTGTTTTAATTATTTTTCCATTTTCTTATGTATGCTTCTATTTAGTGTTTATTTATGTTTTAGGGATTTTAAAGTCTGTGTTTCTTCAAACTTTCTAATTAGAATCTTGTTAATTTGTGGGAATATGTATAATACATTTACATGAACATACATATACAGTATCTTCACATAACAATTATTAAAACATTTAAGAGATGCAACATGACCATATTCAGTGCATATATTAATGTAACGTAAGAAAGTCAATAAGCAATAATAATTATTATTTTATTATATTCATTGACATGTTTACAGTCAGTTCAAAACCAGTCTGTGTAAATATATATATATGTTTTTTTTCTCTGTCGCTTAGTCTCTTCCTACCATTTTTTTCCCCTCAGACATTCTGCTGTGGTTCATTCAAGCTTGGGCTCACCATGAAACAAGTTGTCAGACAAGAGCACAATGTAGTGTGTGTGTGTGGTCAGTCACCAGTTGTGTTGCTTCCCGTCTGCGATACATGTCACTTCCCGCCAACCCAAATGCTGCTTTCTCTTACCACCAATGACTCACAAAAACAAACACACACATACACACACACACACACACACACACACAAACACACAAACATGTACTTGTCTTGCCCTGGGCTGCAATGCACATCAGCAGTCGAATTCTCTCCACAACTGGGGTGCAACAAAATCACTAACCACAACAGACTCATAAACACAACTCGCACACACACACACACACACACACACACACACAAATTGGCGCAAATACACAGGCACACAAACAGAAGCAGAAGAATCCTTGACTGATTTTACTTCTCACAGTGAAAGCTGTCAACACAGTGCACAACTCTACAAAGTAACCAGTGGGAGAGCGTTAGTGAATCATATATGTGTGTGTTTGTGTGCGTGGATCTGAAAGAGTTCTGCCACCAGAGCCACTCAGCCCCAAAATACAATTTTAGTCAGTAAGCAAAGCTTAAGCTATTATTTCTTTACAGGCGGGTTTAAACTACAAGAAGTAAAAGAAATTCCAACATCAGAGGCTTGAAATTCTTCAGACCCCGCTGTGTGACAGCTATGAGGGGTCAAATAAGGGCTGGAAAATAATGTTTGCTAAGATCTTAGGCTGTGAAATGTGTAGGCCCTTAACTGCCAGAAGGAAGCCCTGCAACACAGGAGTGTGCAAACACTGAGCTGCACTCTTCTTCTGAGGCCCTGTCTCATGACACACTGTCAGAGCGAGGTGACTCGTCGTGACCGACATCCTAAACGTCCGCTGACACACAGTCATTTGTGATTTCAGCTAATGCAATTAAAGTTAATGTGATCAAAGTCTACGCATGCTCAGACTGCATAGATCCTATAAAGACTGTAGAGCGTGAGCTTGTACACTTTTCTCTTCTCCTCAGCTACATGTGCAGTCCTACATAACAATATTTGTGGAGAATGGACATGTGAGTGTGTGTGTGTCCAGTGGTTCAATGTCCAGACAGACCCGGTAGTAGAACTCTGCCACTACGCTACTTTCCAAGCACTGCCATGTTGGCTCTTGTATGTACACTTGATTGTAAAAGTGGTTCACCTCAGCTGTGTTTCTGTTTAGTGTGAGAAAGACTGGTTAGGACACACACGGCGACACACACAAGCACACACACACATACACACAGAGAAACAACTATGGCCAACTATGACTATTAGACAGCGGAAATTAGGCTGCAAGAAACTTAAACTCCAAGGTGACAAGTGCCTTGAAGGGAAAAGAAGCAAACTCGACATGTAATTGTTTTCCAACACGCCTCTGAAGAAAATCTCAAAACCTGCTATGCCATTAAAGGCTTGTAGCCATATTAATGACTCTGTGGCAGAGTCAAGCATGGCAGAGCAGTGTAGAGGATTTATACAGACTTGCATTTGGAAGGTTGAAGAGGTCGCCTATCAAGTGCTCCGCTGCAAACGTCGGCTCTATTTTAGCCAAGACTCAGCGCACCCGCCACCTCAATTATTTAACTGCGTGACTCTGTGAAAAGCAGCGCAGGTGGAGAGTGAGGCTGGTGCAAGAAAGAAACGAAAGTAAGGTGTTTAGCTGGCGGCTAGTCGTGACCATGCCAATGAAACTCTCACCGTTGAAACCTTTGCTTCACAATACAGCAGCTACCTGGTGAGTGAAAGTGTTTTCACTTCTAGTGGAGTGACAATAGACCTTCAGAGGAAGTGCTGAATCCTAGATGACTGAATGTTATTACATATGCATGCAGAGTCTTAATATTAATGGCCACGTTGCTGTCAGCTTTTTTAATATTCAGGTAGGGAAAGACCCTGGAGGCCGGGGGGTCAAGTACTGTGTATAATATATGTGAATTAAGCTGCATGCTACATACAAAGCACTTTGACTGGTCACCAAGACTAGCAAAGCTCTTTATAAATACAGAGCATTTACATAACACCTCATGTTAAATGTGTTTTACTAATGTTTTCCATTACTTGATCATTGCAGTGCGTATTTATACACACTCCAAAAACAACCATCTGCTGGCCTGCGCAAAAAGATTCATGTTTTTTTTGCCAGTGAAGACCGTGGACATTATATAAAGATGGTTGACCCATCTCCACTTCCTCCCACTATCCAGAAATAGAGGTGACATATCCTGGATACAAATGTCGCCATCTGCATGGTGGTCATCAGGTTTAGAGCTGTGGTAGTGAGGTCCTATCTCAGCTGTTGATCAAAACTTTTCATCGTTTTTTATAGAATCAATTTACTAATGAAAACTGATCTTACTGAAAAATGATCTTTTGAACAAATATAAGTGTCATACAAAGACTACCCTAAATGACAGAAACCATCTTTGAGAAAAAATATCTTTGGTGCTTTGGCCTTGTTATTTCCACGTTCCATCCACTAACATGGGGGAGGTTGGATTTATGACCTATACTGCAGCCAGCCACCAGGTGATGATCTAGAGGCTCATACAGTCTATGGTAAAGACAGTGAAAGACTGGTTTGTTGTCATGTGAAGACTCTTTTAGCCAGATTAACTGTTATTGTTGACCACTAAAGGTATGCTACGCTTCATCATTTGTTTCTGGACTTTATCAAACGGCATCAGGTGTATTAGCACCACCCACTGGACTGGAGTGGTCAGATTTGTGATGAACAGGTGTCATTGATAATAGGAAGGGTGACTGTTTCCATAGTACTACTCTGATATGATATTTACATTTCTTGTCCACTAAAAAGATGCAGTTAACTGCCTCTAGTTTAAACTGGCTTAAATTGTATTTCGCTGTCAGGGTCGACCTGGCTTGTTGCAAAGTGTGAGGTTGAAGTCTGAAATACTTCCATGCCAATAGCAACACTTACTTAGACACTTGCCTCCAGCAAGTAGCTTTTACTGAGCACTGCAATCAGTGTCGGTTCTGTAGCCTCCGACTTCCAACCCTGATCTTTGCACTCACAAGTTTTAAATTATTTAACGGCATGAGAGCAAATGACAAGGTCCCTTTTTGCTAAAACACTGCAGAGCTGTGAGGTTGTATCTTGACATCACCCGAAGCTCGAAAACAGTAGAAATTGACTAAATTCTGCAGCATTCAAAGATGTTTTCACTAAACCATTAAAAAACCCTTGACATGTGACTTTTGCGTTCCAGTGTGTAAGGGAATAATGTACATTCATTCCAGAGTCAAATAACTCTAGAGTAGTCGCAGGTATATAATGCCTTCAGCTGTAATCGACTATCTTTTCAAGGGCTCTGAGTCAGCGCCCCACTATCAACAATAGCTGTCATGGAGGCAATGCAGGCTTGTCATATGTGTTGGTGACTTCTGAGACTGTCAGTCCCAAATTCCTTTGAAACTCTGTGATGAGTTTGAAGAGACTGAACTAAGAGAATCTAAAAAAGTAACTTCTGCAACGTAGTCTCTGGCCTTCGTGCTTCTCTCTGCCATTTACGAGCCCAGCTTTCCGGTGTTTCGTAACGCTGAACATGACACACCAGGAGAAAAGATTAATAAAACAGAAGGGCAAACTTGTCCTCTGGCAATGGGAAAGAAATCCTTTTTATAGGGGTTTAGCTGAAAACTTTTATATACGCATACATTTTCTCTTAAAAAGGGTTTAGCTTCCGCTAACAACCACTCAATAGTCACTCATGACTCACTGCCGTTCACACGTCCATTCCTGAATAACCAAAAGTGGCTCTCCGTCTGAGTCGAATTATCTCAGGTACGTTATTTGAGTGTTGTAATTGTGGTGGATGGGGTAATTGTGGTCCCAGTTACGTTTTCTGTTTCTCTGAAATTACTGCTTTTCTTTGTGAACTCTCCCAGCTGCTATGTATTTGATTTCTCTCTCTCCCTTTTGTTCTCACTCTCTCTTTCTCTCTGTCATCCATACATGTCTGATGTGTCAGTCAGTCAGGGTCTTAGCAAATCAAAGCGTGTGTCTGTGTGTGTATGTGCTCCACTAGATAGAGCATATCCAGTGGAGCCAGCCTTGTTTTAATCTGACGTGCTTGGTTGACATTCTTTAGTTGACACTTTGCATGACTCCATGACAATCTCTGCTTAAGCTGAAAGACAGGGAGAACCTTTATGTGTGTGTGTGTGTGAGACAGAGAGAGAGTGTGTGTTTGTGTGTGTGTGTGTGTATGTGTGTGTGTTTGTGTGTGTGTGCATAAAGGACAGAGATACATAGAGACACAGAGGGAGAGAGTGAAAGGCATAAGGCAAGAAAGTTAGCGAGAGGGCAACAAGAATATTAAGTATGTGTGCATGAACAGAGGGAGAGACAGTGAGCCTTTGAATTTGTATTTGGGTATGTGTATAAGGGTTTAAACTAGGCCATTGTAGCATCAAATCTGTGTGTGTGTGTGTGTGTGTTTGCTCGTGTCCAGGTGTGCTTTTCTTAGAAAGAGAAATCACTATAGTTTTGTTACACTGACCATTTGAAATTAAAATTAAGGCTGAAATTAAACCCCAAATCAAAGGGCCTTTTTAACAAAGTCTACATATTTAACTTTTTTTTATTGGCTCAGCTTATTTCAGATTTGATTTTCTTTATAGCTGCTATACTACAATTTTACAGAAATACAATAATAATGAAGCCTTACTAAACTGCACAGTACACAGCAGAAAAGATGGAAATCCGGTATAGTATTTATCAGTCTTCTCAGAAATGTATCTTAGTAGTTTTCTAGCAATGAGGAATGGCCTTATAATAAAATAGAAAAAAAATCAGTTTTCCCTTCCTGTTGTGAAAAGTAGGGTGACATGTGGTTGCACATATGAAGACAGACAACCCCAGTTCTGACCCAAATTCAAAAAAATCTCAGGGGAACGGGATGAAACGATGCATAAGCAGTCAAGACGAATCATCAGCAGGTTGCTAGGAATCAAAACAGAGGGGTTATCTTCTTGGAAGCAAAGCGTTTCTTTACACCTGTAACGAGCGATGGGTTTTCAGGATCGGCAACATCAACACAGTAATTATGGTGCCTCATCGCTCTCCTGGTGAGAGAAAGTCAGCATGCCTCGGTTTAATTCCCCTCCAACGCTCCTGTCCACAGGCGGGATGTCCCATTTGTTTTCAAACACGCTTCTTTGGTTGTCTTCTGGTGTTAGCAGCTCAAGTGAGAACCACGATCACACCAGTTAGTGTCAGGGCGGAATTACACTGGCCGAGATACAACACCAGACAGAAAAATAACTAATTCATCTGGTAGAGCAGAATTTGTCATCCATTTTGTGACAGTTTATATGTGGATATGTTTTAATGTCGGGGGGGGGGGGGGGGGGGGGTGCTGTCCACTGCCAGTAGCATTACCTTTCAGACCTTGAAGCTTGATGTGAAAAGCTAAATCCATTATCTTTGGCACCGGAGACGGCTTTTGTTCGACAGAAAGGTGCTGTTGCTCCTATTAAGAGCACAGCAGCGGGATTTCCCCAAATCCTCCACCAAACACAAAACCCACACAAACACTGTCACGCTTCAGTGCGCCCCTCTGTTTGAACTTAGCTAAATCTGATCGAGCTCAGTGCGAGACACACCCACACACCCACACACATACGGAGTGAAAGTGCACCTTCTGTATTCATTAAACATTAATAAGCTGCTAAGCATATGTGCTTGTTTGTGTGTGTCTGTGTGTGTGTGTGTGTGTGTGTGTGCGTGTGTGTGTGTGTGTGTGTGTGTGTGTGTGTGTGTGTGTGTGTGTGTGGTTTGCTCTGGGCTTGATCCGATCAGAAACTAAAAAACATCTGTGCATGGGTATTTTTTGCTGGGGGCCTTGAACAGTGTGTATGTGTCATACATGAGTCTGTGGGTCTCACTAGTTAGGAAAATTTAAATTGAAACATCTTTATTAGGTTGCATCTTTCACAGGAAACCAGGTCATTACAGCAACATAAGAAGGGGGATATTTGATAGAACCTACACTCACAGAAAATGATCATTATGTGCAATCCAATGAGCAGTCCATTTACAAACATGTTAAGCAGACAGTCAGAGATGTGTTTGAAAACATGAATTACTCATTACTGTGTGGATAAGACTGGTACTACATTTCGCTCTGAAGACCAAACTGCACCAGGGCAACACACAACTATGTAACAACTATGTTGTTGCTTTTTAGTATATTGGTACATCGCAGATAGATCGGTCGCGGGATATTTATAAGCTAAGATATGTTAACTTTTCCAATACAACATAGTTCCACACCTGCAGTTTGTTAAGCAAACAAACACAGTCCAAGGCTGACATTGATATTCATATTTTACTTGATGAAAAAGCTGCAGGCTCATTGGCCCCTCATCAACCAGACTTCAACCCTCACACTTGAGCTAATGTTCGCTTGGATAAATCAAACATCAGCATGGGTCAGTAATGACATGTTGCCGAAAAAGCTAGATTTAGAGAATAATGTTTTTCACACACCTTGATTCTCTGATTATGAAACTAAAGCCGCGGTTTTTTCTTCATTTTATTTTAGACCGATTGAAATTATTCACATCCAGTCTGCTCAGTCAGGGACATGAGGAAGATATGGTGGAGTAGAGGATGAGCCAGAAGACGACGAGGAACTAGAGCAGCATGGCTGAGCTTGAGCAAAGACGGGGGGGTATTGCTGAGACACTATGACTGCGACACAGGTTTATAGCAGTTTCTACTTCACCCCCTCGTATTGGGCTGAGGACTGAGCCTGTGCTCACTATCACCTCTTGAGGTATATAGTGGATTTGTGAGATGGTAGAAATCTGCAACAAAGTGCAAAGATGTTGACATGTCGAAGCGCCCATTTCATCGAGTCTTTAAATAAATCTTCTTTAGTTTTTGGATGTGCTCATCTAAAATACATATTGCCCCTTTAAGGTTGTCATGGATTGGTGCAAAAACATACTATGACATGGGACATGAGCAGCTTGTCTCCTGTGTAAAAGTCCTTTGTTCTGTCGACCCGTCAATTCACTCTCTGATGTGGAGTTCGTCCCTGTTTGTACTAAGTCACCTGACTTTCTCTTTTCCTCCTGTCATGATAACTGTGGCCAGCAGGGCTCACATAACATAACTAAGCTGCTGTCACTGAAAACCTTTTGACTTGTTTTTAACAAGAGCAGAGTTTCATCAATTTCCCTGTTGTGTTACAGGATGTATTAAACAGGCCTTGTTCTACATCTGACTACGGTGTATGTGTCTTTTCATGTTAATGCAGTTGATATTTGTGTTTAACCATCAACTAAGTTTAGCCCTTTATACCAGTTCATGCTGGGTTAAATACCCTTGCTGGGGCCCTGAGGCTCAGCTCATTGGGAATTGAACTGGCAACCTTCTGGGTCACACAGACTGAATCTCTTCCTGGCCGTTTTAAACGATCTAGATAACGAGCCCGTTGAGAGTCGATGAGTGTGTAGATTAGCATAAATTAACATAAATTAGGTTGGGAATTAATATTCTGTTCAATCTGTTCAGAAGTCAGCTGACTATCTGGAGGAAAGGCAGGGAGTAAGGAAACAGAATGACAGAGGAGAGGAAAGCAAGAAAGAAATCAGGCCGTGCCTGATAATGCTCTGTCAGACATTGTCAGATGATATTACCGGATTGGTTGTTTTTGTCATCTAAGACAAGAGCATAAATACAGGGATGTAGGAACACATTCTGTAATGTCAGATTAATACGGATGAGACTACTGAGTTGATATGTTTTTTGATCTGATAGTTTACAGGCTATACAATAATGGGTTTGTAGTATTTTTGAATCCTGTATCTTAACTTTTCACTCTAAAGTCAATGGAAGGCTAAGCAGAAAAGTGATTAATATTAATAACAATAGAATATGGACCAATAATAATAAACAATGTAGATATGGAACTTTCACAAAAATGGAAGATCTACAAAAATAAAACAAAAGAAATGTATAAAAATCGACAAGACAACATGTCCATTAGAAAAGAGCCAGAGAGCTTCATAATAGTCAAAGCTTAGTAACCAGCTCCACAAGCCACTCTACGTGCAAGGTCAATGACTCAGACAGGTGTTAACAAGTGAACAATGATGTAAGTTTGAAATCTAGTGCTAAAATGAAAGTGCTGTTGGCGGCCAAGCGAAGGAGTGATGTATCGGCCTTGTCCCAGTATTGAGTTGAGCAGCAATGTTTTGTATCAACTGGAAATGGTGAAGGGAGAACTGGCTGATACCAAAGCTAAGTGCACCGCAATAGTGAGAGAGATAAAAGCATGAAGTTCTTTTGAATCAGCAATTGATAAAAATGACCTTATTTTAGAGATTTTCTTTAGCGGGAAGAACCAAACGCTGTACGCTTTGGATCTGATAATGAAAACAGAGGTTACAAATTATTATTAACACGAAATGTAACAGCACCTTGAATTTTGCCTCTGGGTAAGAAAGGTGCTTTATAGAAATAATGTCCTGCTCTTAGTTTTATTTGAAAAAGATTAGTACAGAGCTGATGGAATTGAGGGACCTAGCAGCCTTTTCTTCACTAAATGTAAGGAAATCATCAGACATGCTAGGCTGCTAAGATCCGTACATTTTAACGCTGTGGATAGTTATAATAATATTAATAATAATAATAATAATAATAGTAATAATAATAATAATATATAAGTGTCGTCTTCATCCAAATGGTAAAAGACAACTAAATGGGCAGAGAGATTTAACATGACATTGACGATTGAAAGTATCTGGTTAAAGAACCCCCAAAAACCTTCATTCAAATTTCTCTCTCTCTTTTTAGTTTTGAATTGTATCATCAGACTTTATTAGCATATATATATTTATATATCCTAAACCATTGTTACAAAGTACTATGAATGATCTAATTACAACTTGGGAAAACTATCTAGAAAGGGATCTTTAGTTGAATTTGTTTTGTCACTCAGGTTTGACTTCCATCATTGTCCTTCACTGGTGCTTTGAGCTACACCAATTTTTTTTTTATCTGAATCATTTTAATTGCTCTCGTTGCTTCAGTGTCCTTTGGCGGACTTCAGTCATTAGATTCATTCTAATGTCACGATCAGTCCCTGCTGGACTTTTGTAATGCTCCCTTTTTTATTTTGTAATATAGTACTTACTATATTCATGGTTGCTTTGCCTTCTATTAGTGTGGGTTTCCCAGTCTTGGTGCTCGTCCGCCCCTTCTTGATAAGTCTCACCTGTGTCTCACTGTCTTCCCCAGAGCGTTTCGTCTTTGTCAGTATGTCTGTTTTTGTTCCTGGTTATGTTCCCTTGTGTGCCTCAAGTATCCTGTTGTGTTCTTGCTTGTCATCTGCCTGCCCGCTTGAGTTCCACTGTTCCACCCATCTTCCTCTAGTTCGTTTTTTCAAATTAAGAATATATTTCCCGACATAAGCTCACCTGTGTGTTTGCATTTGAGCCATATATACATTGCCGCTATTTAGCAATCCAAACAAATAATCTTAGGAAATGTTAAGAGTATGCAAAAAGGCTTTTTCCTAGAAGGTTTTATAATGGTCTGACTAAGCCTTAATAATAAAATATCCGTGTAATCCTATCTCTGTGGGCTGTTTGGTTATGTACAATACACTGTTTAATCAACATTGCCCCAAGGGAAATAATGCTTATTAATCAATACAGAAAGGTACTGAAACCCTAACAAGAAGCTACAAGATGGCTTTACAGATCCTTTAAATGAGTTTACTCTCTTACACACACACAAACACACACAGACAGACAGTTATTGAAGAACACGCATGCAGCTGCTACATTAGGGAGACAAATAGAACATTGATCATTGCCGAAGTAAAAAAAAAAAAAAAAAAAAGTTTTGAATAATGCAGGTGCAGGTTTTGCTTTATTAGACAATACAGTTTGGTGACAGGAAAAAATAAATAAGACAGAAAGGATACTACAGGTTGACACTTTGATTTCAAATCACTGTTGTTATCTGTCATTCCATATCAGCCAGACAGTAGATCTGTAAGGTGAATGGAAAAGACAGAAAGGGAGGAAATAATGAGATAGGGCACAGGGGGACACTGACTTGTAGTTCTCAGAGGATGGACTCAAATCCAGGCAATTCTTGAATATATTATGAGAGACTTAAACTCATGCACTCAAAGTGCTCACCTTTTCACGCCTCCTTGCTTCTCTCACTTGCATCTCCTCAGTTCCTTGTGCTCAAAACCCAAGGGAGACATGCTGGGCATTGGATGAATAGCGGAATCAACACATCACACATTTGCCCACTGGGACATTTTGCCCAGTCGAGCGCCATTTGGAAACAATATCATTTACTTGTGTTGCTCAGCTGTATCAACTAAAACATAACGTTTCACAGATTACCCTCTTTTTTGATTATGTGATGCTCTGTTTCTACTTATGATGACTATTCCCTGTTGAGTCAATTCAACACTCTTTCACAGTTGCAAAGGTATATAGGTCATATATTCCTGCACTTCAGTTGTTACACACATAGTAAGGCCTCAGTGCAGGTCCTGACCAGTGGCAGGAGGCATTATGTTTAGTGATTGTCCATCTGGTATCTCCATTCATTCATCTATCCATCTGTCCCACTCTTGTGGACACGATATCTTAAGAACACCTAAAGGGAATGTCTTCATATTGGGCCGAAACGCTCAGTTGGAGTCATTAACTTGTAATGAGAGATGACCAGATTTGAATTTGGTGGTATATGGTCAAAGATGGCGACAGAGTGACGGTGACCTCATCCTCTTGTGAAAGTGGTTAGGTTTAACCTTAATACCCAAATCAGATTTTTCACATCTCATCCCTCATTTTTTCTATTCATATAGAACATGATGTGATCCATATTATCCTGAAAAACCTTTCAAACTCATCTGTGCCACAAATCATGGATAGGCATTAGAAAAGAACTCTGCCCTGTCCACACTTCAGAAAAGATCAATGGAGATTTTATATAAGTAGTCGATGTCGGAGATCAGAAATAAGAGAGTGGAACACATTGCAGTACTTCTACATTGGTGATTATATCTTTCATCATGGGAATATATGCTTTCAAACAATTGAGTATGGGAACCACTTAATACTGAATAATTTTTGCTAATAATGCTCTGTGGAATTGGAATAAAAATATTGTATATTCACAGTTTCATCTCTCGAACCTGTATATCACAGGGAACACATATAATCACACAGCCTGCAGACTGATCAGCACACAGCCTGTAGCCTCGTGAACCACCTCAGGGGAAACACATCTTTTTAAGAAACCAACATTTCTCCGACTCTACATCTTCAAATGAGCTCATTCACGCTATTATGTTTCCAAAGTGGATTATGTATTGGATTTAATTTCCTTGTGTATTACAAATGATAATTAAATTGGAAATTCGCAATAGATTTTGTGCAACCACAACTATTGTTAGAGCAACGCTGCTTCCAAACATTTAATTTTGCTTCCAAACCTTTTTCCATAATGCACCTCTTACAAATTGGACCACAATATAGCAGATATATACAAACCTATAGAAATACACTTTGAGGTTCTTATAGCATTTCCAGTCATAGGAAACTGTAAAACAAGAAACAGCAAAGAAGTGTAATAAGAATAAAACATTGCTTAAATATTCTGGTGCTTAATATTGAGATATTACCTCTGGACTTAAGTTACTGAGAGACCATTTAAAAGTCTAGCTTTGGAAACAGGAATTGAAAGTAAAAAAAAGATCCAGAGTCTGTTTGAAAGGTGAGGAGCAGAGGGAAAAAAATTCAAAAGAGAGAGGAAACAAAAACCACAAAGCATGGTTAGTGAGAATAAAGAGTGATGCGCAGAGGCCATGGAAATATTATGGAAATCATAATGGGATAAGATTTCACAAGATGAATATGGAAACGCTAAACAATAAAGATATAAAAGAGAAGATGAAATGGTGGCAGAGAGAATGTCGTGTGATGTATGGGGCCCCTCGAGACGACACTCAGGATCTGGTTATTTAGAAATGCTTTAAAGGTAAAAAAAAAGTGGAGGTGAAGTGATTTGAATGCAGAAATGCAAAGTGGCAGCTAATACATACAGACGGTTTACAAAGGCAAGAGGGGAAACACCAAGGAGTGTCAAGATAAAATAAAGCTTTCAAAGGTTAATGTGGATTCGATAAGAGAAGAGGGGTAGGAAACAATTAAACAGGAAGAGGGCTTATTGAGGGTAGTAATAAAGGGTTTGTGTGTGTGTGTGTGTGTCGGGTGGGGGTGGGGGGGGTTAGTATAAAAAACGGAGGAAGAAAGAAGGGACACGTGGAGGAACGATAATAATGTCGGTAAAAGGCACCTGCCCCCCCCCCCCCTTTTTTTTCTTCTGTTATATCTCACAGCAACTAATGAATGAAGTATGTCTGCATGCAATTTACATTTGTGTTAATTTAGCTGGATGCGTGCCTACAAACAGTATATTTGTGTGTTTGTGTGTGTTTGTGTGCAGGCGTGTGTACATGTGTGCGTGCCGATATGTGCTCTACCTGTATGAGTGTAGTGTGTATCTGTGTGCGTGTTAGATGAAAGTGTTGTGTGGTGCTTACGCTAGCCGGAGTCATGCCGTGAACAATAAGAATCCTTGATCATACATCAAAGACTTCACATTGACACCCACATTGATACCTGCGCATGCACAAACACAAACACACTCACACTCACACACACACACACACACACACACACACACACACACTTCCTATGAAGAAGGGGTGAAAAAGTTTAACCATGCATTCACTGTGCTGTGTTCTTCTTATAAAGTACAACATAGACGGCACCTCACACAAACACATCTAGACGTTTAAGGAAGTTAAAGGTCGTATAAACATCCATTACATTCATGGGTGAGCGTGGCCCTCACGCACTCTGTCACATATTCTGAGACTTATTCATCACAAACACCATTTCGTCTGAAGCTTTTGAAAAAAGTATAATATGACTGTTCTGTTCTGTCAGGTTTGATAACTGTAACTCAGAGAAGTATATTAGAAAAAGTAATAAGCCTTTGCCACAGACTGCTCATCAATCTAACAACAATTCACTTTACTCATTACTTACGAGTGGACAGCATAATAATATAAAAACACAATATCACTTCTTTGTTTTCCTATGGCATGCTTTAGTCAACAAATTACACAGAATTCAGTAACAAAAAACTACATAACTGTCATGTTTCCTTCGACTTGGTAATAATGAAGTGAGTCCAGTTTTGCTTATTTAATCCGCCACCTGTTATTGCTGTAAAAAAACTTGGTTGAGAAGAAAGTTGTCGGATAGAGAAATGAAACGATGATAAAAGATAAAAGATCTTTTGAGCTGAGGGGTAATGTAATGATGGTTTATCATTACTGCCTCATAACCAGCCCGAAACCTATCTTAGCCTTTTTATTTCATAGAGGTCGATGCATTCTTACCTTTCCTTGTAATAAGATTTGGTTCGTTTGCCACACATTGCCTTTTTTTATATTGAAGTCTGCGGGATAATAGGCTTCTGACCTGGACACAATTTGTTGATTTACATTCCTCCCTCCTATGAACATCACAGAGTGTGGCGCTGGCTGCACAACAGATAGGGAGGAACCTTACAGACACAACAACTGGTTGATGTGGTGAAGCAGCTTTAATAAATGAACAAACTGGCTCACGGGCAGACGGCTAGATGAGCAGGCAGGGACAACGATTCAGGCAAACGGAAATCTAAACAAGGTAATCCAAAATCACAGAGGGAAAGACAGGGACAAGAGGCAACAGGTACAGGCAATCCAACAACAACAAGGAGGAGACTGTCCCCTTGTAAAAACATTGCCTAGACATCATCAAACAAAGACCTTTCCATAAATGTCTCTACAGTCTTGATTTACTGTTGCAAATCATAGCAGTGGGTGTGTGTTACGTTGCTGCTAGTTCCCTCTGTGTGCTTAGTATTGTATCAACGACGACCACTAGGATTTGTTGAGCTGGAGAAAATGGCAAGTTTAAATAGTGACTGGGTTAATGAGGAGAACAGGTTTTTCAGGAAGTGGGGAAACCCGAGTATGGAGAGAGAGAACAGGTGAGCATGTGGAACTAAGGATAAGAAGAAAAAAAAAGTCTTTGGACATCTGTTGGACAGACGGAGAATGACACGCCCGTGGAGAGAACATGGCTCGTGAGGAATGAAAAAGAGATTAAGACGGGCCAATGGGGGACGGAGGCAGCAGATCGTGACTCTGAGTCAGCTGCATGCACATACAGTATATCCTGAGAGCGCCCAAGACAATAACCAAATCTAATTTGCATGGCTGATAAGTGTATTGCATGTAACCAGCATTACTGAAATCAACCAGCAATGTGGTGCATTCCCTTGCTACCGAAAAGTAATTGGCTGCTATATTGCAATACCTTGAAACCTCCAGCAATGTTGACATTTTATTTGTCAAATTTATCTTCCAGCAAAAAATAAAACAAAAACAAGGCAGAAACTAAGAGGAACTCGACAGACATATGGTGTAAAAGTGTAAAATAAAGTTGCTCAGCTGCCAAAGATTATAATAAAGTTAACATTTGTTGTACTACTAATCTGATTGGCTGTAGTTGAATGGCAATACATTAAAAAGCCACAAGCCAAAGACTAGTAAGAGTTTTCTGTCACTCAAAAATCAGTAACCACTTTCCAGATAATCAGCGTTGCTCCAGCTCCTTGCTCTGTCTGTTCCTGTGATGAAATCCCTGCTTTGAATGCCACTGCCAGAATCTTCTGGCTGCTGCGATCTGGTGACAAATGAATTAGTTACATTCCCCTGACGGAACTGAGACACATTTCAGTCACTCTTACAAGGTGCGGCCACCTCTTATGTTGCCCATTGAGTTGCTGACCTTGGCTATGAAATTTAATTAACAGAAAAATTGGATGAGTACTTTAGACCATGCACTGTGTTTGGTGGCAGTGTCACAGAGCTTCTCTGGCAGTGCCGAAGTGCTGCCGGACTAATGCAACAACAGACAGATATGATTAAAAACAACTCTTCCACTGCCGCCGGGCTACTGGATTCACCTCAACTATTTACCTCAGGCACACAATGAATTGTGTGTGATTTGCAATCCCGTAAGCCATTGTTGTGCCTTGGCTGTTGGTTAGTCCATCTGAAATATGACCAAGAGGAGGAAAACAAAGCTACAAATCAAATGAGAAACACATTCGCCGGGTCAGACTATGTTTTATCGGAGTAACCTTCAAAAAGGCCACAAAAACAGTTATGGATTACAGTAGAAAAGGTAGCAGGACAGGGGAAGCAAAAAAACAAACAGTGGACAAACATTGTGTACAACATGCAGGTGAACATGAAAACCTATCTTTTTTTCTCCCTGTACAGAAAAGTCCTGAGAGGAGACCTTTAGAGTTTATGGCCTCTCTTGGCATTCTCACACTCATTCAGGGAAATTGTCTTCTTCTGGCTCTGAGGGTTCTAATGAAAACCCATCACATTTGATCCACATAATCGCAGTCGGGAAGAAAACACCAACTGCTGGACCTCAGCTTGCAGTTATGCACAGAAACTCACAATGATGCAATCCTGGACACTGTATCAAGGGACTGAAGAGACATACCAGAAACTTGTCAGGGATGAGTGGTTCATCTGACAAAAAGGTGTGTGTGTGTGTGTGTGTGTGTGTGTGTGTGTGTGTGTGTGTGTGTGTGTGTGTGTGTGTGTGTGTGTGTGTGTGTGTGTGTGTGTTTGGTCTAATCCTGGTGATTCAGCCATCAACAGTAAATGCCAACAGCAGATGCCTGAGGGTAAAATTCTCCTTCCCACCTACATATCAGAGTCTGGTGGCCACCAAACATTATAAAGTAGGATAAAAAAAAGCCACTCCTGCCTAAATATTTGGATCTAAATGCAGACTCATATGCATTTAGATCCAGCCGTTTAAGGGTGTTTATTTCACGCTGCATCCTCCCACAGCGTTTTTTTTTTTTTAAATAGCACGGATTGCAATCAAATCTCTTATTGCACTGGAAACTGAACACAAAGCAATAAATATTCAGTAGAGTCAAGAGCGTGGTTCATAACAAAGAATAGCAATGCAGTTGAAAAAGGGCTCAGCTCTTTCTGTATGCACCACAGTCTGTGAGGAGCTCAGTGAAACAGCCAAAACAAACTTTAAAGTCCCGGGAGATCGGAGCCAGCAGGTGCTCCATCCTAATGATGCATGTGGTTTTGGTGAAGCCAGTGCTCATTCACCTGAAGGTAAGAAAGAAGGCTGGAGACCCTTTAATTCCATTCGCAAGACCACTGTACTGCTGTCTTGATACAAATTGGATAGTGGATGTGCTAAATCAAACGCAGCAAGCATATTTCAATTCAAACAGGCTCATTTCCTGCTGACAAAAATCATTTTCACGGACTCTTGTTTCAGAACTGATCTTGTGTTTGTCATCATCAACAATCAGAACAGGGGGATTGCTCATTGTCTTGTTCTGCACAGAACCATCCTCTTTTAAACTAGGAAAGACAAGGGTAGAACTAACTTTTTAAGTTTGGAATGGAGTTTAAGAAAGATAAGTTCAAAATACATGAAAAAAAAGTATAAATAAATAGTTTGTTTCGTACAAGTAATCATTTTAAATAGTGCTGTGGCTGAAATGTCAAAGCCATCGCGTCTCCTTAGAAATAATGTAATAATGTAGTCTGATTGTAAGTAAGACAGATTGCTCTTCTCATGGGTGACTCGCTGCAAATGACTCTACGTCTTTCCAGTTAATGGATGTTCAAGTTTGGATTCAGTGCTTACAGGAAGTGTGCTTTCAGCTGTCGGCCGACTTTTACATCGGCGGTACAGTATCTAGATCAAAATGTTTACATCCCCAAATATATAAATATATACAGTATATTCATGAACTAGACAAACTTTATTTATTAAAATGGAAATACATTTTGTTTTTATTCTTAACAAATAGACGGTGGAAAAACTAAATAATCTATGTCCGCACATTTCCCTTCAAAAGTATCAATGAAAAACAAGATGGGCCCGACACTCCCCCCAAGAACCCGTATTTAATCATTCTAGATTTTTAGTTGAATCTGCACCAAATTGTCCACACTCATGAAATATCAGTTCCCTTAACATGACATCTCGAAATGCCATAGAAAGTGAAAAAATTTCCCAAACATCAAACCCCTTCATCCGGGTCCACACCAACATCCGATGGGGTCTTTCCTGACCACATCCTTCCAGCAGGTTTCGTGGCGACCCATCGACGAGTGTTTGTGTAATGAAGCACACCGACAGACAAACAAACAAGCAAACAAATGCAGAGGAAAACATCATTTCAGTTTTCAGGTTTCAGTTTGTTTTTAATACTGAGCTGCTGGAAACTTTATTGCAAAACAACTGTACGTGACAGACATTGGTATATCCTCGCTCTGAATGTTTTTCTCCCCGTCTCCAATACTGTTAGTATTAATAATAGCATGGGTGGCAGTCGACTCATCAGTCACTTCTCATTTTCTATCTCTGTGATGATTTTGTCAGAAATGTAATCTGCAGCGGAAGATAAGGCACACGCTGTTCTTGTGTGGGCTACAGGCGCAGTTGGTTTTAATGTATTCGGTTTGGCTGTTTCTCAGTCACATGTGGCTGCATGAGTATTGTTCGGATGAGCGTGAAAGCTGCTGGTTTTCCTGAGATCCTTGTAATTATTCTCCCCCCGTTGTTTTTTTTTTACGTGACATGTTTCACACGAGATCATCAAAAGTTCCTCCCCGTCGCACTCGTCTCTCACATTCCCTCGACGTGCGCTCTCCCTGCGCTGCCGCTCTTTGCTTCCTTAAAGCCTTCTCCCCGCGCGCTTTCATTTTCTGCTTTACATCCCCCACCTCCCGTTCACATTCTCAGCGTCTTGCTTTCATTTATTAAAAAATGTGATTTCATGCTCTTTTTTTCATTGGTCTGTATTAGAACAGCATCACTCTCCGGCTGTCATTTTCTGCTTAATGTTCCCGCAGTTATTCTGTCTGTCCTTCTCCTCTTGTTCTCCCTCCATCCCTCCATCCCTCCAGCTGTCCTTCACCCTCTGCTTAAAGATGGATGGATGGAACAAAGTGGTTAATGAATCAGCGAATGATTTTACGCGTGTGTGTGTGTGTGTTTGAGAGACAGACAGGGAGCGAGAGAGAAAGCGCGTGTGTGTGTATTCCGCATTTGAGAGTCTGTCTTTTTGTGTGTCTATGTTGTGGACACGTGATAGAGAATAATGAATGATTGGGTCTGTCATTTGGCCCGCTACGGCTTGTCACGATGTTAAATTCATTGGTACATGCGTGTGTATATGTGCCTTGGTTAGGTGTGTGTGTGTATGTGTGTGTGTGTGTGTGTGTGTGTGTGTGTGTGTGTGTGTGTGTGTGTGTGTGTGTGTGTGTGTGTGTGTGTGTGTGTGTGTGTGTGTGTGTTTGGGGGACAGGATATGAGGCTTTCCAAGCGTAGAAATGGTTTGCTCTGGACTGAACACAATTTAAATGGAAACAGCGTCAAACGTTATAAAAAGCTGTGGCCTAAAATACTGTAAAACCAAGGTGCGTTCAGCGTCGAGCAGTTGCACGGTTCAGGCGTACAGCATCAATCTACTGTGATGCTCTCGACTGCGGCAGGAGACCCAAACCTATGAACACACGCACACATATTCAGGTGTGTCTCTGTAGACTCTACATTGCACAAATACAGAAATATGCTGATTTGTTGACCTTTTGATTGCACATTGGTGAAGATTGCACACACACGTAAATGTAAATGCTGGTACACACTAAAATACACACTACCATGCCTGTAGAGATGATTAATAGTCACTGCCGCGTTGGATAATGAACTGTAATATACATTATCATTTAAATCTGATTTATGTGTGTGTGTATGTGTGTTTTTGTAAGTGTGTGTGTGTGTGTGTGTGTGTGTCAACTGAATGTTTTTCATTGAAGTCTCGGTGGTATGTGTATTGGCAGCAAAGGTATAAATCTTGGTAATCCAGTGAGTTTGGATAATCTGGCTAGAAATAGAGGCTTTATCCTAGAAGTCTATTAATGTAGTGTTTGATGATGTATGATACAGAATTATTCCCTACTGATAATGGGTTTGAGTGGGGCTCCTTCTTTGTGCATCTTGGCTTGGTCCCATTTTCAATTTCAGAACACAGTTGAAGATTTTTTTGTTTAATATTTTTTGTAGTTGCTGTTGGGATCTCGTCTTAAGGTATTTTATGTGGATGCGATGACAAGTACCAGCCACCGTGGCGTGATAGGGTTTCAACGACGTACCTGCCTCTCAAAGCAGGAACAGATCCACATTGCTTAAATATCTGAAACCTCCCATTAGCCAGTTAGAAGCGTTTTGGATGAAAGGTGAAACATCGGGACAAAACTTCTAAAGATATAATCTGGATGACATAAGAAAGATCTCTCGTTTGGAGTTTTTGTCTTTATTTTTTTCAAGCAGGGATTATCGTATGCTATACCCAGCAGTTAAATCAAGGTATGACCCTTTGTTCTGCAGAATGGCAATATCAGCCAAGCCTCGACATGTGGCACTGCTCCGTTGATGGTTGTTTATGTGGTTGATCAGTCAGTTTATGACACTTAGGTTGAGTGTAAGGATGAGCAGTGTGGTCTTTAAGAGCCAGCTGTAGAGGCCTCGACCAGCTTCCTGCACCATTTACACCAGCATGCCCCATCAGCCACCTGCTCATGCACTGACACTGATCCGCATACGTTTTTTGTGTGTAGTTGTTGTCACTAGTTGGTGATTTGTTCTCAGTTTGCGCGATAAAGCTCTGGCATCCTCAAAAACCAAAGGGCTGAACTGTGCTGTATTTAATTACATTTGATTTTATATGGTACACCTATGGAGTAATATTACTGTTGCCTTGCTGCCACGCTGGCTTTATTGTTCAGTCGTTTTGAAGCAGCTCACAGTTTTTTATCAGCGTGGTTCTGCTGTAATCAAGCAGAGCTGCCCGGTGGTCTTATCTCGTGAATTCACATACAGGAGCCTGTAATTAACTATATGATCCATGGCTATTGAAACTATTAAGTATATTATCTATTAAAGCCTTAATCTCTCGCTGTAAGGCCTGTGGAACATGCATTAATGAAGCTGATACATGAAAAGTGACATCCTGGATGAGTTGTTCATGAATCAGCATGACTTTGCTTTAAGTATTGTGACGCTCAAATGAAAGTACATCGAGTGCGTGTACTTTAGTGCTTGTGGATGCACATGTTTTTGAAGAGGATAGTGAGTGCTCTAAAAGCATGTTTCATGCCTTTTCTTTTATTTAGAAAGACATGTGAGTAAAATCTATTTATTTAATTTAATATTTTAACACTGAATATAATACTTAGTTCATCTTGCTGCCACGTGTCTCTGGTTCTGTTACAACCACAGAGTAAAACTTAAAATTGAGCTTGTTCTTTATTATGCATGAAACATCAGTTTTATACCACAGGTAGTTATATACATTTAAACACACATACACATATACACACACATTGCAAAGAAAAACCTTGTCTTATCGTAATAATATTTTAATATGTTGTACCAGATTAACACTGTTCTTAGTGTATTAGCTTGTGTGTGAGTGTGTGTGCATGTGTTTGAGTGTGTGTCCAGCTATACCACTGAAATGCCCTGACGGGTCTGTTTATTTCCCCAAACACAACATGTATTGATCCAGAATACATGAAACGCCCACAAAACCACACAGATTCCAAAACGCAAACACAAACAGACACACTTTCTCACACACAGACACACACACACACACACACACACACACACACACACACACACACACACACACAGACACACACACACACACACTCACACACTCACACACACACACAGAGAATGGTGTGAGCAGGTTTGACATTTCTATCTCTTATTTTATCTCTCTCCCACACACAGCAATTGAAACGCCTAAATTGAGCTGAGATGAGAGTTTTAGGGTTGAAATATGGGAAGGTTTAACAGGGCTTACATTGTTTTTATGGTTAACACCCACAGAGGAACACACAGAGACAAGCGGGAAGACAGAACAGGAACACTGGGGATAAGCTCTCTCTCTTTCACTCTCTTTCTCTCTAACACACACACACACACACACAGTACACAAGGTCACTGTTGAGCAGCTGGTTGTCTGTAACAGCAACATCAAAGTAACTTCCAAGTATTTGTGGGGCAGAAAAGAGGAGAACCAGCCAGAGATTGAGTTTGGCCTTTGTGCTCAAGCCACAAAACTACATTTTGAATTCCCTATCTCATATCTCAGGTCCTGTTCCACTTTTAACTGGGAGTGTTAATCATCTCCATCACAACACAAACTGTTCAAACCGGTCTGGGTATGTTTTTCACTTATGTATACCTCGTACCTACTGGCAAGCACTGATTTAATGTCTTTATATTTGAGGCCAAGTTTTTTTCTTCAACCATTAATTATGTTTTCATCTATGTCCCTTCCTGGGTTCCGTACCATCTTGCTCTTCTTCACTGCATTCATATCCTATATGAATGCCTGCTTGATATTAAACAGACCTCTGTCTGTTGCTGTACTATATACACATATATATTGTACACTATATTTATATATATATATACACACACATGTATACACATATATATTTTAGATACAAAAAGAGCTTTGTGCCCTCGTTGTTTTCCTTGTTTATTTGATGTTATCTTTGGCTCTTCATCCTTTAACCGAGTCAAACTGCAGTCCGGGCGTCCTCCAGGTATTTGTTCCTCCTCGATAGTTAATGAGCCTCAGATACAAAGTGCGGCTCATTAACTTTCAGGAAAGAAAAACCTGCGAGACATCTGCCCTTGACTAACAGGCCTCGACACCCCTTAACTGGATTACCGGGGTTTACGCCGGTGTTTACATCATGAATTTCCGTTGGAGGCTCAGTCATCAGTCAAGATTTTCTGGTAGTGTTTGAACAGATTGAGGTGTTAATGCACTGATCAGACTAATATCAGCTGCTCGGGTGCATTTAACTGGTGACTATAAAGTTGGTTGAGATCTGGTAGACATGTTCGGATTCTTCAATAGTTACTAAAAATAGATGTGATCCGAGCCTCGGCTGTTTCACTGTCTTCTTACCCCTTACTCCAACAGTCCGTGTGTGATACCTTTTTGTTTGCAAACCAGAATCCAACTTTGTTTCATTGTTCCATTCAAATGTATTCCCCCCCTTATGTTTCTTCAGTATATAAAGTTAATTGTTTGTCATAAAATGTAATGGCAGTCCTCAGCACTTTCTGATCCGCTTCCCTTTGTCTGGCTTCCTCAGAGATGTGATAAAAAACTATTTCGTCCTTGCCACGCTTCAAACTGATTTCCCATCATCAGCTGACCTTGGTCATGGTCAACACTTTGCAGAGAGACTCACACATCTTAAAATTGCGCTCACATCCATTGCGAGGCACATTCGGGAAGTGTTGAGCTAGTATCAGCGGCTGCTCCCAGTCGAGCAGAACAGGTAACAATGGGGCTCCTGCTCTGACAGTGCTGCTCGAGCGACAGAATGACTCCTGACAAATGACTAATTCTGCAATAGTATACACACAGGTATTTCAGTGGAGCAGGAAATTCAGGGGCAGCATGTTGGTGTGAGTGACTGTCCACCTTGCATTATCTCATTAATGTCACTCCATTCATTCACTCTCGCCCTGTGTAAGCATGTGCAGCTGCCACACTCAGAGGGGTCTGTGATATGAATCATTTGACGTTTGTTCATTTTAATGGCACAGTGGGTTTATTTTATTGTATGACTGACAGACAATAGGGATGTTGATTTGGCATCGAAATTATTGGAAGCTCGGGCTTTACAGCGTTTATGTTTGATGACGGATTTGTCATTGTGTGTCACGGCCCCTGCTGACTGACAGTGATCGGCCATTTAATTACGTGTGAGTGCCCGTCTGTCTGTTCGGTCGTGAAGGATTAGGGGTCATTTGGTTTCTTCTGCTATGTTCACTTCCAAGTGAAAAGACAAGTCATGTCACACGTCTTTAGCTGGAACGTTCACTAAACCCCAAATAGGTACTGACATTCATCTGACAGAAAAAGTTCAGCGAACAGTTTTCTGTGTTTTGTGCCTCATACATCTGAGTCTAAGAGAAGATGACACTATTAATCATAGTTATGTGATTAGCATCATCATTCTTAATTGTTTTAAGAGTCAGTGATCCAGATGTTATAACCATTTCACTGTGGGAATTGCAGTGATAATAAAGCAGAGAAGGATGGTGGAATAATGACAGTGCATTTTTTACCATTATGCCAATTTATGTTTAACACAATTACTGCCCATTTCTGTGTATCGGATAAACTTCAGTGAGTCCTTCAAACTGCCTTCGAAATAATTTGACTTGACATAAACTAGTAGACTCCAGTTACAATAGAGTTTTTCTTTTTTCATATTAAATCTCCCGTTAAAAGTTTGGATTTAAAATGCTGTGTACCCTTCTTTCTTTTACTGAGACAGAGCATTGACACATACAGTATCATTTACACATTTATGATTGATATTGGTTTTTACCACTAACCATGATTCAACTTGTACATTTAAAAAAGGCCATAAAGCATTATCTTGTGTACTTGTGTTGACATGATTGTGTGTATGTGTGCATACCCATCTGTGACAATCTGATGATGTATGGGAGTAGTTGTGACATCGAGTTTACTCACAATGCTCTGCTGCCTAGGGGACCATGAACTGTTACCTATCAAGGCAATTTACTTTTTTGCACACACGCTTGCACACACACACAAACACACACACCCACACATATTTGTGTCATATAGCAAATATGCATCTGCCTACATGTACATACTATTAAACATCAAGACTGACTTGCCCTTTAAGATCCACAATACATATTGCATAACTCCCAGGAAGACAAATGGATTCACACAAACCTGCAGCATGACAAAAGACACACACGCACACACAAGCCGATCCATCCATTTTGTATAGTCAGTTGACAGATGTAAATGTGCCCAGAGGACAGCAGGACTAAATGAAGATGCATTAGACCTTGTGTGTGTGTGTGTGTGTGTGTGTGTGACACAGGAAGAGAGGTGCAGCAAGCAACAGGGACAGCAATGAGTTATGTCCATTTTAAACATTCCTGCAATGAACACTGCTGTCCCTATTGTATTCACCTGTTAGCTCTTCAATTGCTCCCTATTCTAGCACTCATAATGTTGTTCATGTTATTTTCTGCGTGTCAACTATTAGTGTCATATACCTTTTAATGTTCTGCTTCTGCTCCCCAACACAAATATACACTTACACAAGAGTCTGTGTGTGTGTGTGTGTGTGTGTGTGTGTGTGTGTGTGTTTGTGTGTGTTTGTGTGTGAGTGTGTGTGTCCATGCGCGCACATCCAACAAGGCCGTAACAAATGTGTGCATGTGTGTATTGATTAAGCATGTGATGTTATTTCTCCATGTTTTGTCCCCACTGACACCACTGCCTCAGGGCGAACCGCTCGTACCATTGGAACTCACGCTCAGGTCAGGATTGTCATTGCAATGATGACAGGAAGGAAAAAGATAGAGCAGGATGTGTTGGAAGTGCTCTGGGAAGAGCAGGAGCAGTGAGGGGACAAGGGGGGGGGGGGTGACAAGGGAGACTGGGAATGGAGGTGGCTTTGGACATTTTGAGGTTTTCTGGCAGAATGAGATGCTATTTCATCTTCTGCTAACCCTGTTCGAGAGGAGAGCCTGTCATGGTGGGCTGTGGAGACCACTTTGCTCCGGGCTCACTGAGCCCTCAGGTCCAAGTGAGCCGAAAGTGCACAAAGACAAGTGAGCAGAAAGGAAGAAAGAAACAAGAGACTGGCTGACTGACATTTTCTTAGCTGAGCCTGTATTTCCTTTGTTCAATTAATTTGTATGATGCATTTAATTCTATTTTATTTCAGTAATGCAGTTACAGAGAGGGCCACAAATAACCAGCTGGTCTCATGCACAGTACATCAGGGGTCAGGACATCGAGCTATTCTTTGGACACATTCACTTTATTTATGATGATGAAAATTTAAATTCAACACATAGGATTAACATGTTTCCAACTTTCAAGTATTGTAAGTACATTATGTGTTATTCAATATTTAATGCTATTTATTCTGGTTTTAAATAGCACATATACCTCTGCCAAGGCCAAACAGCAAATTCAATCAAGGTGCACCAAATTTCACACAATTATAGATATCAGTCTACTACAAACATTTTACAGCAGCATGAGCCTTTCTATGAGCAACTCAATCATTTTGTTAAGACATAAATAAAGCATGACGTCATTAGTAAACCAAAAGCAAAGTAGTTAATCATAACTGATGCTGTAATGCGTTAACTAAAACAGGGGACTATAATGAAATCATGTAGTGGAGCTCCAGAACACAGACTGTGTCTCTGATGTGTCAGAGATGAAAGACTCGGGACTGCAGATGATCATTTTGGAAGCAAGTTGTTCTTATTTAAAAAATCTAGGCTGAACTGTCCCAGATAAAAATAAAATAAAAATGTACACATGTGAATACTTATTCAGTGCTGATGTTCCTTTCAAGATCAAATCAATATGCAGAATTTCTCTGTTGGCTGATACAGATGTGGAATGTTGTTTCCTCAGTTTGTCCCCTGCAGCGCTCAAGCCTCAGGCTAGGTCACTGTTTCAATAGCAACCTCCGGCCAGGAGTGCCTTTGCCAAGTGTTGTTGTGTTAACATTGTAGCTCAGTCCATTCAAAGGAGAACTCTCAGCAAAACCACAAAACTTGCTATATTAAGAACTCAATTCTTTATCACGATTTGATGAGTTGGAGTGCATGAGAGCAGTGTGTGTTCACAGAGAGTCGGTAGAAGAGCAGCCATTCAGGGTTACCAACTTCAATGTGTCAATCTTCTCTCTGACCAAAGACAAGTGTTGCAATACGAACGTCTTAGAGAGGTCATGACATCGTGATCCTATCCAAACACACCACGTTCACGATTAACTACATTGCGTTGGACTGGGCGACATTAGATTAAGGATACATGTGACTTGTGCGGTTGTTAAAAAATAAAGTGTTAACTCAAAGGCTACGACAGAAACATGGCGACAGAGTGACGTCTCTTCTGGTACTGTACCATCTGTTACATCATTTCTTTTGTGGATGATGTAATAAAAGCATCTTTAAGTGAATAGTGAAAGTTTAAGTGCAGCATGTGGCTCCGCAGTGAATCTGTGGCGCGGTGAATGTGGTGTTGCATACATCCTCCAGCTGGATCACATCCTCTACACATCACTTCAACATTATCCCAAAATAAATCTATTTTTTTTCCAACATGACCTCAGGGTACTGCATGTGAACATTTTCATGATGTAGTAAAATGTGGCCTATACGGTATATATATAAATGTGTTTTTTTGTCTCCATGAGCACCCCCCCGGGGCTCTGTATACGGCTGCAGAGGACTAGATTGATGGTCGGGAACATCTCTTCTGTTCCAGTCACCTTTTCATGTCTTAACCATTTGAACTGTTCCTGTCATCCTGCTTTTAAACAAGTTGGCTCCTCCTCCCCTGCTCAAGGAGTGAGAGAGGAAGAAAGAAATAGAAAGAGGGAGCATCAGTGATCGAGCGAGCTAGCGAGTGAATAAAAAATATGGAGATAGGTGTTAGCCAGAAAAAAGCGGCAAATCTGCTAAATGTTATTTTTCAGATTGTTTCATCCGGGCTACATTTAAGGGAGAAATGAAGACGCTTACACCTCCAAACAATCCTGTGGGTAGGTGCTGTATGGCCCTATTTAGTGTCAACCCAGTCAAAGTGCACATTTCTTTATCGTCCGCTGTGGTCGCCCTTCTCTGCGTCTTGGTCAAACAAACATCCTACACTGGCAGAGGACAGAGGACACCATCACCCAAAGGTTTGCAGCCCAGGAATAAGAAACTAAGTCGGAAAGTAAAGTCATAGAGCAGGGTTCTCATCTGATACTATGACACACATCACTTGTGACTCATTATGATTTTGAGCGATTCATCCTGTAAGCATCAATATTTTTTTTTTTTTTTTCAAAAAAACCCTGCATAGAATACCTCTTAGGGAGTTAACACATATTATTCTACACAATATAAGCCTTTGCTACAGCAGTAATTTTGACAGAAGGAGAAGCGCAGGTGTAAATATACAACTTTATCAAAGCAAAATCCCATTTAGCTGTTTTGCTTTCAGTGTTGTGCTTTGTGGCTCATTGTCGTGACTCAAATCGTGAGACAGAGCCGTCATTGATGTTGTTAGTCACACCTGAGCTTTTTGTGCTTTGACGAATCGAAAAAATCGTCTGTGAAAAAGGCCACGTTGTTGTATTTATTTCAGTTGCGATAGGGAGACAAATGGGATTAAAAACGTTTATGTTGTAAATAGCCTGAGTCTGCGGTGGGAAACCCATGTGCCATCAAGTTTCATACATTTCAAAAAATATATTTTTGGCATTCAGCCTTGAGTTGGTATGCAAGAGTTACACGTGAAAGGGGGAGAGAATAGGGAAGACAACCAGCACAGGACGGTGTCAGAACAAACCCTATTTCTAACATGATGGCTGGAACTGGTAGATGATTCTACTTGCTCAGATTAATCTCCACCTTTGGTTTCACCATAGATAATTTGCAAAGACAACTATTCCTGCCCCATGTCCTAATAGGGTAATTCCACAATCTCCAATCCGGTTAGTTGAATTGTATCCCTGATGCAGGTTGTTACATTGCAGGCCAGTCAGAAAAAGCTGAAATTGTGGCGTCCTTCAGATTTTTTGTTCGATCCCTTGTGCCATATTTGCTTTCTATTCAATGGTACTCCAGGACAAAAATACCATTTAGAACTAATGTGCTCTACCCATTTGATGGAGCTCCGGAGCAGTAACAAGAATAGAAAATAGAAGCAGAATAGAAGGAATATAACTTAAAAATGAAATTACCTAAATTGTTTTTATCAAAGATATTTGAGGATGTTCCTTTTAAACGTGTTTTTAGACGTTACAGCCCTTGAAAACACTCAGTTCTCTGTTCTAGTTTTAGTGTCTCTTACAAAGGGAACTCGGATATCCAGGGGAGTCGGCAGAGTTCACAGTCCAGCTGGTGAATGTAACTGATCCTGCGTTAACTGGGAATGCCCCGAGGTTTCCTTCAAGTAAGTTTCGCCCTGAACAACCTAAGGAGGCACTGTCCTAATTTGGAATTTGAACTCCTCAACGCAAAGGAGCTCCGGCTCGACACTGATTTCTTGCCAGTGAGCTCCTCAGCGCAGCCACATGTTCATTGTTCTCCCACTCCACCCAAAGCACATGACCATGGAGCTGGTTTGAACAACATGTGTCAGGGACTTGTGAGCTTTGGTTTATTCAGTAGCTCTCTCCTCAACACCACTGATGGAGACAAAATAAAAATAGACATTACCTCTTACCGCTGTTCTGGCTGCGCAATCTCTGGAGCAGATTAGGTCTGTAGTGTAATTTTAGAATCAATCATAGATTCATTTTAATGAGCGGCTATTGATTATACAGTATGATAATATTTCCCCCTGTAGATCACATCCAAATCCATATTGCTGAATTTAATGTCTCAAAATAAATGTAATCAGAGGGGAAGTTTTATCTTAAACAAGCTGACAGCACAGTTGTACAGCTTGAACTTTTACTAATGAGCCTCATATCATTCAACATCTGTTTTGTTCATATTTTGTTTAAACCTTTTTTACACCTGATGAATTAGCTCACACATTCGCTGATTTTACTATTTTTATTCTGTATCGCATCAAAGGATAATCAGAAAAGACATGCTTTGACATGAATATTAAACATTCTTAAAGCTATGTTTATTTTTATGGGCTATAATAGCCTTTATTTGATAGAACAGAGAGAGTTTTAGTGGTGAAAGGAGAACAGGGGGATGACATACAAACACTGAGGCCGCAATGCCGCTGCAGCGGCTTATAGCATCATGGGTGCTACCCGGTGAGCTGTACTCCACCCCCAGGCAGATATGTATTTGACATGTCCCATCCACTAACATGGAGGAGGATGGGTGTATGACCTTTACTGCAGCCAGCCACTAGTAGGCAATCTAGATGCTTTGGCTTCACTTTTTTAGTGCTTTGATGTCCCCTGTCTTTATGTACAGTCTATGGTTAGAATATATTTGGTATATACATAAAAAAGTATATATTTGACATGTAGCTGGAAGTAGAATATAACTTGTTGGTAAAAACAGAGCAAGAGATGTCATTTTTTAACCTTAAATCACAAAAGCTTTATGTTGAAGTAGACTTGGCTTTCTGGACCACGTCTGTTGGTCAATATACAATTATAAAACACATCTGCTGGTCTTTATGTTGTCGGACATCACAGCATGGGGATGTTGTGCGTTAGCGACCAATATTTCTTGGTTGTGAGCAGAGCTGGTGTTTAACAGAGTGTAGCTGCTACAGTGATTACTCTGTTTAGCAGGTGATTGATGAGAAGCAGTCCTAGAAAAGTCACTTGCGGTGTTAATATATTTTCACCCAGGGAACATGGGGAAGGCAGAGTTAGTACATTCTAATATGTTTACTCCAAGGAAGCTGAACAGAAATATAACTTTCAAGGGCCTGAGGATTTCTTTGATTCATGTTTTGGTCTTTGTTAAATGTGTTTTTTTGCTAAATGTGTTTTTTATGTGGTGTAGGTTTCAGATGATGATGGCATATGTGCAGGGCTGTAACTAGATAGAATATATTTCGCTATTGCTGTGTTATTCGTGCACACCCAATTTATAATCCGGAGGGTTTGTATCCTACGCAACTTCTGATTCCTCAAGCCCTCAGGCTGTGGTTTATTTTATGGGTTTATCTGTGTTGTAGAACAAAGTGAAGTCTGTACTCTGATTGCCCTCCTTCACTGGTGATCACTGGGAATTGATGCTGGAAACATCCCTGGCTGGCACAGCAAAGAGGAAAATCCCAGATCCAAGATCGTCGAGCAGAATTCCGGTCTGTTGTTCTCATTATCTTGGACAGTGCAATCACTATTTAAGATAATAATCAACCCTCCGTCCCAAAGCAATAAATACAGGAATGAAAGCTATAATATCACTGGGACGTGCAGTGAGGCATGTTGCTTTGAAAATTAACCGAATGAACCATAACCACACACAGTTTGTTTGAGCGTCTTAGCAGTAGGCATTCCACGCCTTAGTGTGGTTGCGTATTCCAGAAAACTTGATCAACACTAGATGCAAAGTAGCAGAGATTGATGCGACTGATATAACCACTGGAAACATCACTGGATCTGCTAATACTGCCCATATTGCATCAGCATGAAAATAATATACTATGAGTTACCACTGTTCATTATGAGGGCTATGAGGATTTTCATTGTGAGATGTTGTGCCTTTTATTTTATTGTTTTGATGCCCATCAGAATGTCCTGAAGCCTGGGATGAAGCATTCAAATGGATTGTTTTGTCTGGGCAATATATTAATCTTGCTATTATATAAAATCAGAAATAAGCAGCAAATGCTCGCCAATTACTAACTGGAACTGTGGAAAGTTTGCTCAAAAAATGTCATAAACAACTAATCCATTGTCAAATAGCTGCAGATTATTTATTGCATATTTATTATTAACATTCTGGGAAAAAAAGTTTTCTAATCTCATTTGGCAGCCATGTTAGAGTACCTCCCTATGTTCTGTGTAAAGCTATTCTCTATAGCCGTTTTCTAAGATAAAAATAAACATACAAAATGTCTGGACAATTTCCAGCATATGAGTTGCATATGATTATTGGCAGCAGGAGATTGTTGGGTCCCTGAGCATTTAGGCAACATTTGCATTCTCACATACAACCCCTCATGGAAATTTCAGGAACTTATCCAGACTTCATTGCATGTAAGGCATCTTACTTAAATCCAAATGCTTCAAATGGCACTCTGTGGTCAAACTGGTAGAACCATGAAACCCAATGCTTTTTTTGAAGCCAAAAACGAAATACAGTTAAAATCGTTGATCAATTATGTTTTCCTTATGTTGGCTCTTTTTATGCATGTGTTGACCATAAAACAATACCAGCTCTGTCAGTAATTCACTAATCCTGAGCTGAAGTGAAGAAAGCTTTTATCCGTTTAAAGAAAGTATCAATCCCCATGTGGTGATCAGTGTTGATATCCTGGCTGTCATTTCAAACAAATCAATGTTTAAACTATAGCAGGCCAGAGACGTCAGCTGAGTCGGTGTCAGTGTGTGTGTGTGTGTCTGCCAGTCAATGAGAGAGAGAGAGAGAAAGAGAGAGAGGTGAGTCTGGGCGTGTGTGTGTGTGTGTGTGTTTGTGTGTGTGTGTGTGTATGTGGTTGAGGTGGGTGTGGGCAATGTGATATCACCCTTTTCTTAAAGACCGCTGTGACCTTTGCCTCAAGTTCTGGGACTGTAAGAGCAATCAACCTCTTATAGTGATCAATTTGGCCTGGGACAACTGTGACCAGTATAAGTGGTTTCCACTGTAGTTAAAATAACTTTAGAGGCCTCATTCGGATTGAACCAAAGTGATGTGCTCACAGCAGGTGGTGAGGGGCTTGGATCATCTATGGCCCTTTGGCCATAGTTGGGCATGAGCCCCATCAGTGTTTGGTGGGTTAGAGGTAGTATATATTATGTGTCAGTGAAACTGTAAATACATTTACACCATGGGAGCAGTATCAGTGCTGGGGAGTCCATTTAGCCCAGGGGCTTTGGCATCTTTCCAACAGCAACAACTGTAATACATATACACCACTGGAGCTGAGTATAGGTGTTAATGGATTATGGATTGCACCCGCCGAGAGATGCTTTTAATGTGAACTTTGGCTCTCAGCAGAGATGTACAGGGAGTGATTTATTCGGATTCAAAGGGTGGGTGTTGGATAGGTGAAATTAGGTTGTCTGCACTTTTTCCCGTCAGTTCCTCTGAAGTGTTGAGTGTTTGAACCCAGCTGTAAAAGGGCACAATCAGCGACTGCAGTATTGCAGACGTTGTTGTGTTGTGAGTGCAAAAATCATAAGCGTTTTCAGAAAGTGACTTATTGGACTGGAGAAGCTTTTTTTTTGACTGTTCTGAGGGGACCAAGGCTTTTGTTGTATGAGCTAGAAAACTTTGACAGACATATTGAATACATTTTTGAAGATGCATTTATTTTTCAGGACCAAAGCCCTGACTGAGTTTTTAGTTCCCTATAAACACTAAAGTATTTCCCCGTCAACTTTTCATGTTCAACCTCAAACTTGGTGAATATATTTCTAAAGATCCCGTGAAGCGCTGCGCTGACAGTGAAGGGTTGTGGAGGAGTGGTTCTCAAGAACCCAACCTCAACCCTAACCCACTTATCGTAATGTTCCCTTGCTGTTACTTATTTAATATTTATTTTAGGTTGACATCACTGTGACATCACAGACTGTGGTGTTGTGACGTACGGATGGGTTTATTTCATTGGGAAAAAAACGTATCTAGTATCACTTTAAAAAAGTGAACTGCGCTGCCAACATTGTTAATCAAGTTTTGAAACCCTGAAAGATATTTTCCCCTTTTTTTTCAGACAAATTTAAAATGCCAACATCTGTCCAAATCCCTGTTTAGCAATATGTGCTCACGGTCTGACATTTGTTCTGGTTCCGCTTGGTTTTAACTTTACAGCCCTCTGGAAACCAAACAAGAAATTAGTAATTTTTGCCAGGTAGGGGAAGCTGCATCCGACGAAACATCTGTTCCAACTTTGGCTGGTGGCAAGTTGCATGCTGTGGATACAGATACGGTTCACTCCAGTTGTTTTGTTGCTGTCAGGAAACTAGAGGTCATTTGCTTCCCTTATTCTATGTGTAGGATGAGTGACAGCTCACAAACAGCAGCAAACACACATTTTGATCTTGATCTGTATAGATGGATGCATGATATTATGTTATTTCATTATTTGTTACATTCATTTTCATTTCAATAAATAATGGAAGGTTTCAAATCTTTGTGTGTTTGCTGTTTATGTGTATTGTGCTGTACGTTTTTTGTTATAATTTTTAACAAAACAATTCTTGCACCATTAAAAGCAATCACCTTTCGAGTCCAGCCATTTGAGTCACTGTTAATGCACGGAAAACTGTTCCATCAGTGTTACCATGAGCTTAGCGATTCTCACTCTTTTTGATTGAATTTTATTATGTCCATTATTACATGCGGAAATCAATTATAGTGTGTCTGTCCCCAGTGCCATGCATTTACAGCACAGGGGGAGAGAAAGAGGGGTGGCGGTTGGCTTTTATCCAGCAGCAAATGGATCCACTGTGCATCCATGAGAACAGATTCAAGGAGCCGTTAGCTCTGCTCTTTTATTAGATGATTGGCTTATCCGCGTCAGCTTATAATAGCAACGAATGTGGGACCGTGTTTGTAAATATAAGGTGACTATTCATACTACTAGTCGGTTGTTTGCTGATAGATCTTTACCTATACATGATACCGACAATTATTGTTTGTGTGTCTTATAGTATATACTAGAAACTAGTAGTATAGGAAACATGCACATTGTAGCATAGTTTCCTATGTGGTTGACAAACCTAGTGAATACTGAAGAAGACTTATTTCTTATAAAATGGGCTTTTTCTCACTTGAGCCTTTCCCCCCCAACGTGTCTGTGCAACTCCCGGCTGTGGGACAGAGCCCCGTAGAGGTCAGCACCACACAAATAGATGGTGACATGAAGTTTTAATCGTGTTCACAGCCTTAACTGAACTCCAGTTTAGAGAGTGGAATCACTGTGAGCAACAAGAAACTGTCTCGATGTGTCCAAACTCATTGGCCACCTTCTTTGTGTGCCGACCCCAAAGGCCAAACACAAACTAGATGGTCCGGTTGACCAAGGTTTTTTTTTCGCAATGGGCGACAACGTTTTAACCCACTTCGTTTTTTGGGGGGCGACACTTAAAAACGTTTTTCACCAGAGTGCAAAAAATCGTGGGATAGGTTGGATCATCACTTTGGAGCCTTCATAACTTGGTGATGAAATGATGCATTTGTCCGGTGCATTCATAGGAGCTTTCGAGATTGGACAGCCTAGTTGTGCCGCTGTGACCCGATCGGTTTTCAAATACGGCCCCTGAATTTAGACACAGCTGTGATGACTGTCGGATTTGAATTTAGGTTTGCCAATGCTATAGACTCATGCTTTAGTTGTTTGATAGTTGTAGAGAAAATGAAAGTCATGAATAGAAACTCATTAAATGTATAATTTTCCTAGAGGAGGGGAAGAAGACATTAGATAGGATCAAACAGAAAATAGGATGTAATTGTGTTTGTACAAGGTTTCTGTAAGACACTGATTATATAAGTGATTAATAATGTATTCATCTTTTAACAAAAGCCTTTATCAGAACTTCCCTCACCCCCCCCCTCTCTATTTCCCTCACTTCCTTTTTCCTTCTGGCTCTCATCTTTTACTTCCATCATCCTTGATCTGTTCTTTCCCTCTGAACGCAACATGGCCTTTCCTTCCAACCTCTTCCTTTTGCCTTCCGTTTTTCGATTCCACTCTTCACTTTGTCCTACTTTCATGTCATTGGCAGCTCTTAGCCTCCCTCCCATCACCTCTCTGTCTTCTTCACCTCTGCATTGCTATTAGAATGATGCCCTGGCCTAGAGTCGCCATAGCAACTCGCTGACCTGCCCCAAGGCTGTGAAGTGCCGGGGGGACCAACTCTGTGGAGGAGTATCATCAGTCATTTCCACTAGACAAAAAAGACATGCACGCACACACACGCACACACACACACCTACGGGTACTCAAACAATCACACATATATAGACTTTGATACCATTTCCCCATCAGTGTTCTTGTGGCCATCCCACCAACCGGTGCTTTCCTCACAACGTGTATATCGAAGGTCACACATGACTGTCTAAACACTCTTCAGGATAACATTGGAAGTTCCAGCCACTGCGTGAAAGAAGGGATATTCCCTCTCAAATTAAGAATTCTATTTTAACAATTTGGACGCGCTATTGTAAATCAGCTGTCATGGCAGGATGTACCTGCATAGTTTACCACCAACACAAGTTTTTGATACCAGAGGAAAACAACGTAACAACTTCAAAATGAAGTGTACACATTTTCAATGATTTTGTATGTTTGGTTTCTGTGTTAGGAACATTTTCATTCCCCCGTAAGTCGCTTTAATGTAATAATTAAAAACCTGCATTGTTTTCAGGGCTGGTTATGGACACTCTAAATTTACAAAGCTTGACAAGGGACCTAAAGAAAACTAATGAAAGATTGGAGGAAAAAAAAGAATGTTGTACTTCAATGTTCTTCATTACAATGTAGCGGTTCATAGATGTTTACTTTGAGCTTGGCCTCAAATATAAAGATATTAAATCAGTGCTTGGAAGAAGTAGGCAGGAGTTTCACATAAGTGAAAGATAAGAGAATACTCAAGGAGACACGATAATGTAAGTCAGAAGACATGCTTTATGCAAAGTATACTGCCTGGCGGTCCTGGTTGATGGAATTCAAAACCAGCTGCAGGACTCTGGGAGGCTTCACTGGTATCGGTGGATTTAAGTAAATGGACAGTGCGTGAAGAAAGAGGATCTAGTGGTGCTTCGTGTTAAAGGAGCTGGATCCCAGAGGGGTGTCTTGAAGTCCAGGTGCCAGATGAAGTAAGGCTGGATGGATTTGTCATACTGTAGCTTAAGCACAAATCCGGGCCTGTGTAATGACCCCTGTGTAAACCCACAGCCCCTGTAATCAGTGTCACATTATCTGCCTCATCACCTCATTACCTCTCATGGCTTCAGTCCACAGAACCTTTTATTTTGTTGTTCTAATCATCAAACAATCAATCTAATAATCAATTATTCAATTAATCAATCGTTCAATCAAACAAACTTAATTACAGCACATTTCAACAAACTGAATGCAATTCAAAGTTCTTTACAGGCGATTGGCAAAACCTGTAATCCTAAAAAATGTATTAAATTAGTTTAAAACATTTAGAGACTAATGCAAAGCAATCAACTGTAGAAAAGACAAGAATATTATAAAGTTAAGATGATAAAATATCTATAATTAACAGTGACATTTTAGTACCTATCCTTACATTTGACACAAACCTAAAAAAGCTTATTTTTCAAACTTCCTTTAATGTCAACGCATAACAACACGATTATCAAAATACCTGAATGTTGTAATCTGTTGCATGATAATAAAGGTTTAGATAAAACAAAATAATGCATAGTTTTAACATTATAAAGGTGGACAAGATAAATAAATTAAAAAAAAAAGTTCATCTATATCTATTTTATGAAAATAATAAATAATTATAAAGCTCTTAACCTTCTAGTGGGCAAGGATATCGATATAACATACTGAAACGCCGTGGTCATTCGTATCTCAAATCAGTTTTACATGGTGCTGCCGGTGATCCACATGTTTGGCACAACATGAAAGAACCAAATGAGTGTAATGTGATTAATAAGATATTCAGTCTTTTCTGTTTAACATTAGAGGAGTGAAAAGAGAGCAATCTCTTTGTCACTATTTAAATGGTTTCTCTCAGAGCTGGAGGAAAAATGCAGCTGTAGTTAAGTAGAGATTATCTGCATACTGACAATACTTCTGAGCACTTTATCCTTTCCCAAAATCCCCCCTGATTCTGTCAGATGACTTCTTCAAACATCGGTTCAAATGAGAGAACACCTTTGTGCATCAAGCCGGCTTGTTAAAATGCGGCAGGCTGGCAGAGAGAGGACTGTGCGGTCACAAAAGTGTGACTAATGACTTGGCTCGGACACGATTCCTTTCGTTCTCTCCTCTTTTAGTCGCTTCTTTCCCTCCTTCTTCCCATCATTTAGTCAGTGCTTTAGTTTGGGCTTTGAATTAGGTTGTGCGCTTCACCTTGTTATACCGAAGCAGGCAGCACAGAAGACAGAGTGGTCAGCGTGTGTAACTTCCCTCTGATTCATGACTTCATACAATCCAAATAATGAGTCAATTAGAGTAAATTATACATGTTTAGTGTCCACTGTAATTAGTTCACCTCTCTCTTCTTCTGTCTGCCTCCTTTTCCCAACCTGCTTCCTCTTCCTCTCTCCGCTGGAACCATCAGGCTGTCTCGAGTCTTTCCGCTCTCCCCAGTCTAATTCTCTCCTGTCTGTCTCTTCCTCTTCCGGGTTTTTCCTCTTCCTCACCCTCTTTGTCTTCCTCTCATCCTCCAGCCCTCCCTCTTCCTCTCTGTCCTAGTTCTCATGGTCTCCTGGTGAAGCTTTGTCTTATTACCATGCAAGTGTTTAATTGGACCAGTGTACACAAACACACAGATCGACTGACTGAACACCCCTTACATGCAGTCACATGGCACCGTGCACACAGGCACACGTGTACACGCACACGCACACACACACACAAAGTTGCTATTTGGAAACACATTATGTGCACACACACCCACCAAGTTAACATGCTCCAGTTGTACAAATACACATAACACACAGCGCCCAGTAAGTTACTGTGGAGTCCATCCAGGTTGTACTACAGCTACCGTGTTGCTGCCCCTTCTGTGGCACTAAGGCGCGTTGGCTACAGTCATGGATTGATTTTGGCCCAGTTCAACCATGAGCTGCCTGTAGCTGCTGCCACTGAATAGTTAGTAGAGTCATCTGAGAAGAGGCAGCAGCAGCAGATGCACATTGCAGAAATGAAGGCTAGACAGACATCTAAATACTGCACAGTCAGTCTCAAATAGTTGTATGTCCGTATAGAAAAACAATCACACACATCGTTGATGCACATACGCGGTCACCTCCCACTGTAAAAAAAGTCTTCTGTGGAATGTTGATTGGTTAATTAAGTTGTTTTTTAATTACATTTTACAGTTATTTTTATGTAAATATGAGTAATCATGAACATTTTTTTCTGTTTTCCTCTCTGTGTTTCAGTCCTGCCCAGCCACACATGTGGAACCCCAGGCCTCATTCCAAACGGGGTCATTCATGGTACGCGGTACAACATGGGGGACAAGATGCGATACAGCTGCGAGTCAGGTTTTGTATTGGAAGGACACAGTATCCTCACATGCATTGTATCACCTGGCACTGGAGCACAGTGGGACTTCCCATCACCATTTTGTAGAGGTAAGAGGTTTCTTTCTTTCTTTCTTTCTTTCCTTCTAATCTCTGAAGTCGTTAGAGAGGAAGATGAGAAGAACCAGTGTATTGATGTATTTTAAATGCACAGCAGGGTCTGACTCAAATTATGCCCCAAATTTGATATGAAGCAGATACAGGACAAAATCCTCTCAGCAGATCTGTGGAGGTTTTCACCATCTGAGTCAACATATAGAACAATTGCATTTTTGTGCAGGGTATATGTCACCCCGCCAATGCATTTCATTAAAATGTGCTTTATGTTAATTTATCTAATAATACATTAATCTGTTATATGTTTATTCATGAACAGAAATGAGAAATTAAGCTATTAAAAAACGGATTGCGAAAACCCCAAAACGGTGGATTTGATTAAGTGTGTTTTTATTTTTGGTAGTAGTATTTAAGTATTTTACATTTACATTTTGACAGAGCAAGAATTACAAGAGTAAAGGCAATTGTAAAAAAAAATTGTAAAAAAGATGGAAGAGAAGAAATACAAATATCAAGCTAGCCCAGGAAAGACAACACCAAAATCAATGTATGAAATAAATTACAAAAACATGTGTTTGTTAAAGAATCGCTCCTTCTACCACTTTGTGTGTCTCCAGCGGAGGGAGCATGTGGCGGTACGCTACGAGGCACCGCAGGTTCGATAACCAGCCCTGGATACCCTGCAGAGTATGACAACAACCTGGACTGCACGTGGTCAATCCTTGCTGAGCCTGGGGACACCATTGCTCTCGTCTTCAATGACTTCTTGTTAGAGGACAAATATGATTTCCTCGAAATCGGTGGAACAGAAGCACCAAGCATATGGTAAGATACATTTCACATACAGTCCACATGGAACTGATCACATTTTGGTAGTAATGGGTCAAAAGGTCAAGGTTGCATGACCTTATATTGTTTTGAAAACATTACCTCAGGAATCCCTAGAGAATTTAATAACATGTGGATCAAATCTTCACGTAGACTCAAGGTTGTTCTGAATAGAATGTGGTGGTCAAAGGTCAAGGTGACTGCGACCTCACAAACCACGTGTTTGCCTGTAAACCTGTAATATTGATGACAACTCAAAGCACTTTACTGGTCCAAGATCTTAGTGGCCTCACAAAGTACATTGAGTTGATCTTGATGGAATGTCTTCAAAATTTTTACAAATATTAGATTTTGGAGCCTTAAGGTCAGAGGTCACAGTGACCTCAAATTTTTTTTGTCATTGTGACTCAATGGGACTCAGTGACACATATTGGTAGTCAGAGGTCAAAGCTCAAGATCTCAGTGGCCTCAAATAACATGTAATTGCCCTCGTGATTGTGAAAGCTCAAGACTGCCTTAAGGGAATTCCTTCAACTTTTGATCAGTTGTCACAAATATGAAGTTATTAGATTTCTGAGGTCAAAGGTTAAAGAAAAAACTATTATGTAGAAATATGGTTACTGCACTGGTTGTCAGAGGCATACCACTGCAGTGCGGTAATTCTAGTTACAACTCAAAATCAAGTTGACAAAATGAGTGCCGTCTGGGTTCTCATGCAACTTTTTTTGCAATCTCACACTTTTCTTAAGGTTTTAATAGTATGAGATTTGCAATGGCCAAATTAAGAGAAGAGCCATATGTTTCATTTTGGAGTAGCAGGGATGAGGTTTTTTATGTAGATGTCAAATAAAAGAGGAACAAGATTCAACTCTTGTGGGACACATACACTTGTTCTGAGGGGACTTGAGTATTGAGCTATTCTCTGAGTCGAAGAGTTGAATAGGTCTGTTGGGGTTCTAACACTTAAACCCTTTCTAACACTTAAAGTAATAAAACCTAGTTTAAATATTTTGTTCAAGTATCAGTATTGTTCCAGAAGTATTTGTGAACTAAGCCATTGATCAACAATCGTAGATGTGTTGAGCAAAAGATGCACCAGTCAAGTACCAGTGGATTGTTAGTGAATATAAGATCTATCTGTTAGGTGTTGTAGTACTAGGAATCAGATGATGTAGATTACACTCTAAACACAGTTTCTTGCAGCCAGATGAAAGGGAATAGAGAAGCATCTTGAAGTGAGATTGTACAAAAGCAAACCATTAATGCACTTTTCCATCCCACAGGGGTTAAATAGTCATTAGAGCTCATTATTCCATTTGGGCTGACAGTGAGTCACACAACACAGCAAGACTACTGGATGATGCTACAAGCCAATATTCAATGCAGCAACAGACGTACATCAATCAGCACTCTATTGCTATTTATTACTCACTGCAGTGTAATCAGTGGATTCTGTGCTCAGATAGCATTTATCTATCTTAACATAATCGAACATCATTTCTTCTTTTGTCAAGCTCATGTAAATCTTTAAAGTTCTCGCTCATTCTCCTCTCTCTCTCTCTCTCTGGCTCCCTCTCTCTCTCTCTCTCTATCTCTCTCTCTCTCTCTCTCTCTCTCCGTTGTATTCATTAACATTTTTGGTGTATCTCTGCCGTTGCACACTGCAGTGCCTATGGGATGGTTATGATGATTTGCATGGCTGTAATCGTACTGTCTGACTCAGAGAAACTTCCTGTTGTGCTTTGTGACAAACGTTTAAAAAACCACTGAGCTCCTCCCGCTAGCTGAAGCAGCCTTCTTCTCCACCGACCTGAGCTCCTAGATGAGGCGGTGGCACGCTAACGTCCTGACAGGAGATAACTCTTCCTCCAGCTCCTCGGGTCTCGCCTGCGCCTCGGCGCCTTCATCCCTTTTCTTCTTGGGAAAGCTTCTTATATTCATAGCCTTCAAGTCTTGCCTCAGTGAATTAGCTTGCTAGCTACCACCATATGCCACCAATGACAAGCCCTGTAACCGGTGTGCTCTGTCTTCTGCTCTCCCACAGTCACACAAAATGTATGTGGATGTATTGTATGTGCCAAATGTGTGAAGTTAATCCGCTGCTTGAACGACACACAGTTATTCAAGCGTATTTTGATCAACAATAATGCATGACTTCAGTGACACATGAATAAAGCCAGGCTACTTTTGTAATTATTCTATTATGTAAAATTAGTATTATTTCACTATTATATATTTATATCCGGGATTATTCATAAAACATCCTGGGCTGTTACCTACAGACATCCAGGACTAATGTCCTAGAGCCTTCAGCAGGGCCGGTCTTTCCTACAGGCGACATAGGCGGTTGCCTAGGGCGCCATTCAGAGGGGGGCGCCAAAAACTGCGCAGAGCAAAAAATAAAATAAAATAAAAAAGGCAGAGTTTTTGGCGCCCCCTTCTCTATGTGGTATGGCCAAAAATATTGTATTTAATTACTCTGACAGTAATTTAAGTAGTTTCATTAGAGAAATCAGTGAATGACAGCAGCTCTCAGGTGGAACGTTTGGCACTGGAGCAGTTGCACCCCGTACTGTCAGATGCAGTCTGGATGAGGAACTGAATGCTACGTGTCGTTCCTGCTGCTGCTTCCATCCTGTATTCTACAGTGTAGTAGTGGGTGAGAGTCACCTACGTTAGCTCCTAAAGCCTCCCTTGATCACCACGGGTGTCATTGAGACGTGTTGACTGGTAAAACTTAGAAACTCTGCTGGGCAGTGAGGAGAGACACTCGCGCACTAGGTGGGCGGGGCTACATTCGCCTGTATAGGTGTTTCTTTTACCTGCACGTCGTGTTGCAGGCGGGTCGCGATAGTATATTGTTTACTTTACAGTGTGTAGTTCAGCTCCGACACACACAGACTCTGTAATTCATGTATTGTTATTGTGACTTATAAAGACCAGTTATAAGCTAATGTTCAATAGGTCTATATTGTAAATGTTTATATTTCTTTATGAGTGATGATGTATATTAAGATGTTTGGAGGAAAGAGACACCATAATAATTGAATGTATGTTATATGCACTTAAAAATGCAGTTACACTCAAAGAAATGCTTGTACTTGAAATTGTGTTTAATTTGAATAAGACGCAGTCTGGATGTGGAACTGAATGCTCCGTGCCGTTACTGCTGCTGCATTCATGCTGTATTCTACAGATATACTTTTAATTTAATTAATTTAAAAAAAATTGATCTAACATTAGGTTAAAATGAGGCAAAAATTGAGGTACGAACCTCCATGGTGTTGTCAGAACATGCTAGCACATTGAGGCTTATGGTTAGAGTGTGTGTGTCCAAGCAACTTCGACAAAGAAAGAAATAATTTTGTAATAAGTTTTCGTGTGGGGGGGGGGCCCAGGAGTGAAGTTTGCCTAGAGCGCCAAATGTGCTAGGGCCGGCCCTGGCCTTCAGTGTTGTCTGTTACATTACAGAGTTTACATTGTACTGCAGTTTTACCCGATTGTTGGGAAGTATAGATACAACTAGGGATTGACTAGGGGTCCTGCCGATTTTCCCAATTTATTTAAATCCCACAGGGAAGGTTGTTGTTTTCATTCGTATTTTGTTTGTTGGCAATAAAGCCGACGTTCTGGTTTACTACGCATATCCAGGTTTTTAAATTTAGAGTGCTCTTGGATTTGATTTGATTTTTTTCAGAATATCACACGTCTCCTTTGAAGGCTTACGTCTGTTTTTGCAGGAGCGGAGGCAGCCTAATAGCAGTCCTGTTCAAGTCGATGGAAATCATGGAAAAACTTAAAGATGGGAAAGTGAAAAGCTGTTTGTCCTTCATCATGGTTTTTGATGGATAACAATTACAATATTTGGAAACATTTTTTCTAACCTAAAATAAGACGAAGTCCACGTCAGTCCTCAATAAAGTAGACAGCTTTCTACCAGTTTTTATCCAGAAACATGTCGACTTGCCGTGTGGTGTGTGACCTACAGTGGAAATATCCAGATCAGATGGTACCGATATCCCAGAAATGCAGAGATAGAATCTGGTGAATCAGTACCAGTAGGTTCTTATTGATAGTTAAGGGTTTAACATTTAATTATAAACGTCCCTTGTTTACATTAAGGCGTGATAATTTGAGGGGATCCTAATAAAGACAAAAAGAACAGTGCTGGTATATGCTTTTCAAACTTGAGTCTTTAATAATTCTTTCTAATTGGTAAATATGTTTCCTAAAAAGATGTTTATAGATCACTTTGTCCTGCACAAACAGTCCCATTCGTCATCTTCTATTTACTCCAGCTGACATGGTCTGCCATGTGTAGAAACAGTTTCATGATTGTGGTGCAGCTTTGAGAGGCACCGAAAGGAAAGGTCGACAGATAAATAAGTGGAGTGAAGGAGGCAGAGGGGATTGCATTAAATGGAAACAACAGGAACGGAGAATAATTACACATTCAGTCCTGTCACCAGCTGAGCAGCACACGAACCATGGCATTGTCATGACACCATTTGTGTGTGTGAGTGTGTGTGTGTGTACATTTGTGTGTGTCAGGTCTTAAGTGGCCGCCTGACAGTTTGAGCTGCTGATCATTCCTCTCGGCTCTGACAGATTACACACGCACACACGGCTTATCTCTGACGGTATAACATTCAAGGACCACTGTCAACCCACCCTCTGCAATGCAGGGGAGGACAGGGAGTGTACAGGGGAGTACACCAACACATCGACACCAAACGGTGACTGCAATATTTGAAGCCTCTCGACTTCAGGATTCTCAAAGTGTTGCTTCTACGCCCAATCGTTTGCATTAATAGGTCATCTTAATTAGAACACTAGATTAGAGTAAGAGCTGCGACAAACAAATGTTGTCAACTGCATACAATTTATTTTTACATGATTTTATTTCCGCACATTATATATATTAACAAATTAAATCACAAACACAATTCTTGTTATGTATTGGTCAACACATTAAAATGCATTACAACGAACCCGAGCTGTTGCAATTTTATGGTTTTTACCCTCACCGTCATAGGTCTCTGAGACGCCATGTGTATTTAATCAAAGTTCACTGATCTTGGCCTGAGAAATTATAGTTATTATAGAAAAGGCAACTTCTGACAATCTCACAATCTCATACCATTCTATGTGCCTTTGCTCAGATGTGGGATTAGTGATGACTGATGTTTCCACTGAGGCATTTGGTCAGGTCATTGTGAAAATGACTGACACCTGACAGGACCACTGTGACATGTTCTTCCTGTTTACTGAGAGCTTGTTCTGATTGGCTGTCCCAAAAGCAATTTCCTGTTTCATGTTCCTGTCTGGTAGCTGGCAGGTTGAATGTCAGGTTGTCTATCTGTCACATATAAGCATACACACAAAACCCTGCTGCGCGCACACACATGTGGCTTTATATGTATCTATATATACACTTGTATACACACACACACACACACACAGAGAATGATTTGATTTCAGAATACCAGTGTAAGGCCATGTCACGCCTTTCCTTTTATGAATTTTTTTAGACTGAAATTTTATTCCTGTAGCTATTTACAAACTGATGCGTCATACGTTTCTAAGTGGATAGGGGATATATTAGTAGTAAATGATGCAGGTGACCCATGAGGGGGTCAGGCAGAATGAAAGACATATTTTGTAAGACCTCTGGGCATTTGTGGAGTTGGTGCCTACTGTACTGCAATTTCTGCATTCAACTCTATGGCTTATTGTGTTTATTTCTCCATGCATCTCTCTATTTAACAAGGGCAATGTCATCAGGTCACATGTTTCTGTGCATACAGTTGAAGAGGTCATCAGTCAATCTCATTGCTGCTCATATTTCACATGAATCCATATGAAGATTGCAGATTCTTTGTGATTTGTAAACTAAATTCAGAAATGTAGAGCAGATTGTTTGTCCCAGCAGCAGATTTTGGTTTGTATAGATGAGACACCTTCTGTACTTGAATCAATGTTATTGTGACGCATAATGAGCCTAGACATAGGTGAACCACCTTCACTTCTGTAGATATATCATTCGAGTGAATTTTGCTGTATAATCAAATGAAAACTTCGACTGATGACCTGGATTTTTTGAACATATATGAGTCATGAATTTCAGAACACCAAATGTGTCCAGTCAACTGGTAATTGTTATTAATTGCGGACACGCTTCAAGGTCAACGGTTAAATACCCTGACTGTATTTACAAGGCGATGACTTTTGACTGACGGTTTGAGAGCCTCCTCAAACGGTTGTGCAATTATAATTAATTCAATACCAATATCCTGTATGAACTCAGCTACACCTACAATACACCATTCTTATGTGATTGGATAAAGTATTAATCTAAAAACATAGATGATAAAACAGGAATGACTGACGTACTGTCACAACTTTGCACTGTTCTTAAAACCCTATTTATTTATCCATCTGTATAAAAAGAACATAGAAAAAGCTTATCCTAAATAAATATTTCACAATGCTGCTGTTTGTAAAGTGACGGCTGTTATCTTCAAATCTTTTTTTTTTTTTTGATAACTGAAATGAGGTGTTTATGTTCATAAAGATATATGAGGCATCCTCTACTCTTAAACCTCTCTCTTTTCTGCCCTCTTCTTAACCTCTGCCCTTCTCCCCTTCCTCAGTCTTCCTCTCTCTTCTGTCCTGTGTATCTCAACAGGCCCTCCGGCTGTCCCTTCCTCTTCTTCTCCTTCTTCCCCTTCCCCCTTTCTCTGCTCCTCTCCTCCTCGAGCTCGAGTCTTTCAAAACCCAAGACAAATTGAAATGCTTGAGGAACCGCCGCGTGCTGTCATTTTCTTCAACTGAATGAATTCTTACACTGCCAAAGGCCATTATATCTAAAGAGCACAACCACCAGCAATTAATCATTTTTCATTCCTTATTGCTCACTACATTATTCACGTTGATTTGAACCTATAGTTGCTGGTGCGGAAAACTCAACAATTTGCCGAACATCACGCTGGTATTCAGAGATTTGTAAGAAGCCTAAGATTGTTATGGTGATACAAAGAGATGGAAGGAATCTCTGAATTCTTTATGCCCACTTATTTTTTCACACACGTCCAATTAAATCAAAGGCTGTAAATTGCCATTTGTCTAGTGTTTGACCAAAGGGCTCACTTCACATAATGTGGTGAAGGTAATACGCACTAAATGGGACTCACGCCTTAATCTATGACACCTGCAAGGGATAAGAGCTCTTTCATCCATTTACATTATATTATTTTATACTGAGTTTTATTCTGTCATAAATTTTCCATTGTTAATCATCTTTCTCTCAGATTCTCATGTCTCTCTCTATCATAAACAGAAACACGCATGCAGGCACACACAGTTTTGGATTTTGTATTATTTTACTGGCTGTGATAGAAACAGTAGTGGTAAAGTAATGCCCATTCAATCGCTCACTTTCTAGTGGCTTGCCCTTGTAATTGTCTAGTCATTTAAACAGGAAAAAGTCAATTTATTCAGGTGGCACAGACTGAATCTTTAAATGTCAACTTTTATGACAAACTCTTGCACCTTCTGCTTCCAGTTCAAGTCACAGACACATCACATGGGAGATGTAAATCCTCCTTACCTCCTAACTCCCTCACTATTTTCTTGCTAAGTTGCTCTAATGCTTGGTGATTACTAACTAAAGTGTTGGGAATCGCTAAGAATGAAAACAACCAACAGGTGAGACAAACCCCTCTCATTTTAACTAACAACAAATACAATCCCACTTTTGTCTATCAACTGTCCACGATGGACATGTTTGGCTTTGGGATTAAATAGGACTATACGCTCTCAGTTTCCCATCCTGAGACAGATCCCACGTTAGCTTCTCAGGTCTTCCCTAGATGAGAGCCCAGCAGGACAACATCATCTGCAAACAGCAGAAATGCCATGCTAATGTCACTTCTGATTGTTTAATACAAACACGAGAAAAGGCAAAGGAAGACCACTGCTATGTTTGAATGACCTTGTTGGCTCTGACACGCCATACCCCAACAGCATCTTACACAGAAAACAGCGAGGTATACAACCATGAGTATCCTATAAAACACGGAAACATTTAGACAAAATTCACAAATCTCCATCCCTGCTGAGAAAGCCTCAATTCGATCTACTACCCATGATCCGGCCCGAGTGCACACTGCTCCGCATAAGTCAGGGTGAGGTTTAACACTCAGCCAGAATTTCTTTACGAGCACCTTGTCCTTGGTAGTTTTTCTCAGGAAGATTTAGCTTTGTAATTCCTTAATCATTTGAACACATCCTGCAGCCCCTTGGCTGAATCATGGAGTCTTGCCTGCCAATCCAAAGGGTATTACATTAGGCCTGCACTATCTTTGGACGATACCTCAGTACCTGCCACCAAGGAAGCAGTGACACCTGCCAAAAACAGGCTCAGACTCATTTTTTTATGGGGGGGGGGGGGGGGTATTTGCTCTCCTCTAATGCTCCTCTGTTACATCTCATTCACTCCTCCCTTTCTTGTCCCTTTCTTTCTTGTACTCCTCCCTTTTACCTTTATTCCCTGCTTTCCCTTTTTGTAGTCACCATCCGTCTCCTAGTCTCCTTTCTTCTCTTTGAAATGCTTCTCTTGTCCTGTTATTACATTTACATTTTAAATTATGTTTACTGGCTGTGTGTTTGTGTGTGTGTGTGTGTGTGTGTGTGTGTTTCAGTGTGACTGTGTGAGTGTGTGGGTGTGTTATGAGATTAAAAGTACCAGTGTACCAGGGTTTTGCACTAAGCACTTGGAATAAACAGCTATCTGTCGTGAATAATGTACTTTCCAACTTTTTTTGACTCCCATCCAATCTTTCTTTTTACAGTCTCTTTTTGTCGTCTTGCAGATGCTTGCATCCACAGGGACCTGCAATAACTGCACCCGTAGAATAAACTTAAAATAATGTATTGCCAGCAATATGAGCAGCCAATAGGGAGGACAGGGGCCAAGACAGCGGTGCCCAGACAGGAGAAAGTTACGTTTGTGTTGTGATGTTAATGGATCACCAAAGAGCGTGTGGTCTAATAATAGAGAAGTGCTAAAGTAAGCACAGAAATAAGTCTCTCCTGCTCTTTGTTCCTCATGTTTTTCTTGTATTGTCTACTCCTCCTGGGTTTGTTTATCAGCTCCTCTCTTTTCCTCTCATCTCCTCTTTCTTTTTTTAGTCCTCCATCCTCTCTGCCTCCCATATACGCTACGTTACTCTTTCTTTCATCTTAATCCATTATTTTCTCATGTATGATTACCCCCCTTCTCCATCCCCTCTTCTCCTTTCTCCCATCACTAATGTCTCACCTCATCTACACTTTACCTCTTTTTATCACCTTTTCTAACTTCAGACCTCTCCTCACGGCTGGTGTGGTTATACACTATCTCCCTCCCCGTTCATTTAGGCAGATTTCTCATCCTCGCCTCCTCCACATATGGTCTTCACCCATGAGCCCCAGTTTGTCCCTGTCCTCCGTCCCTCGGTATCTGTCTCCCCTCTCCTCGTCTTCTCTGTCTCCCTCTAACCTCTGTGCTGCAGCCGGTTTCCTTCTCACCTGTTAAACTACTTTCTAAACCTTTTGCCAGTCTCTCCTCTTTTTTTTTTGTTTTCTCCTTCTCCCTTCCCCTCCTTCCTTAAAGTTCAGACTCATCCCTCTGTCCTCCTCCTCTGACCCCTTGTCTCGCCCTCATTCTGATGTCAGGCAGTTGGCCATTCACTATGAATAATGGAGGAGGTGCAGCATATCTCACCGATTTCTTTTTTATCCCTCCCTCTCTACACTTTTCGTATTTCCCTACCTTTTATTTTCAGTTGGAGACAAAACTGCAAAGTCCAGTGACAACCTCTTAAATAACTGTTTCATCTTTGTCATTATATTCATATTCTTTTTGTTGCTAGACATATTGAGCGGGGTCAACGAATATGGCTGAGATAGAATCACACTCATGCCAATGCAATCAGGGGAAAAGTGCACGGAAGTCTAGAACAGAATTACTGGTGTTAAAATCCAATGATATGATGCTTTGCTGGTGCCTGTAGGAGTCGCAACATCAATTTCACTCGCCCCACTAGAAACTGAGGTCATATAGGTGAAGTGCAGAACATTAACTGTGTCTGAAACAACTCCCTACACCATTTATTACAGGATGTAGTGCACGGTATGAACTGTCTTTTGCATGTCAGGGTGGAAAATGTATAAATTATGCAGCGCCTTTAAAAAAAATTAAAAAACTCCTGTAGTTTTTGCTCTGGTTTTATCTCTCATATGTCATGTTGTCAAGTCAGACTAGCACACATTTATATTTAACCACACTAACTGAGACAGACCACTGGTTGCCTCGTTGAGAGATAACATATCGCTCTACTGTAGTCGACTCACTGTGCGTACTGTAGAGTTAGAGTGCCTTTGGGCAGGGACATTGTCAGAGCTTTTGTCTCATCTGACATTTTTCATTTTCTTTCGCTCTGATTTTCACGAGCTGTCTCGTTCACTCTCTTCTTTTTGATTAGATCTGATATCTTTCCCAACCGTATTCAAAGAGGCAGAACTTTGTGTCTCCTTTAATAAGCACTCAATAAGGTCCTCTAACAAGCCTGCTTCATATTTTATACTGCCGCTCATATTTTGTTTCTGCCCTTTTTCCTTATCGGCGTTTTCCCTCCCTCGCTGTGGGTCTCTATCTGCTGAGTATACCTGAGGCATTATTAAAAGGCTGTTCCACTCCTCTCCTTGCTCCAGGGAGGATCGTCCAACATAGGCTTCCAGGCACTTTCTGACATCATTTACTTTTTGTTAATAGAGTATATAGATATTTTTTTTGGTTGCTTTTGGTAACGGAATGCAAGAGATGTGAGTTACTTTAGAAACAGTTTTGGAAAATTGGAACGCTTCTGTCTTTTCTTTAAATCTCTAAGTCCTCTACTGCTTTACCTGGTCGCTCTTCTCCTTATCCTCCACTGCTTTGTTTTGATCCTTTTCTTTCCACTCTCTTTTCCAAAATCTCTGTCTGCATGTGGTTTGAATATACCGAGATCCGTTCTTCACAATCAGCCTCACACTTGGCGTGTGTATTTTTAAGGGCGCAAGAAAGTGTAGTGTTGAATTAAGCGCGATTTGGCGAACGATACATTCAATATGGACATACTTTGAATTAACAGGCAACCAGCGCTCTGCAGCAGACTACTTTTAGACGGAGAGCTGCAACCATCATTACCACAGGCTTGGCAATCAGCCAAATCCAAACAGGCAGGTTAAAAGCATTCGGCGCACCAGTTATTAATATATTTAAAGCGCAGCTTGCTTCAGTCACTCATTGTATTCTGAGTCCAGATTCATACAATCATACATTTTAAAAATCCCAAAATATTATGATGTCTTAGGAAACCTAACAATTTGCAGCATAAACAATAAAAAGAAAAAATCAGCAGAGATTTGCTGACTTTTCCTTCAGCTCAACACAGTTTGGCACAGGAGATAAACATTATCGAGTACAACTAGCTAAAACTTGCCTTTGGTCAGGGGTGATCATTATGCAGAGGGACAATATCCTTTATTCATTTCCCATATCCACATGTGGAACAAACTGCCTTTCAACTAAAACCTCTGTAAATAAAAGCCAGACAAAGCAAAGTGACATCAAAATCCTTCCTCTAGAAACGTCTGCCTGACATTGTGATATCTTGTCCAATGTACGGACCCTGAGATGAAGTCATCTGAATCACAGTCTCGTTTCTGCGCTGTGCATTGTATGACATGCTGCACTTAGAATTAAATATGAAGCATAATTTCTCAACAATTTTCCCAAGAGAGGTTGGTCATCCATAAAGCTGCAATCCCTAATTACCCGGCAGCAATTTTTTAAAGCATTCTCCCCACAACAACTGCATTTTCGTTGGAGACTTTGATTTTTCAACATTAAATACAAATACCGTATTCACAGCTCTTCTTCCATCAACCAACTAAGTGCACGTACTACTCCTCCAATTCTGGAGGAGCTTTAATAATATCCCTTTCAGCGTAATATTGATGACCAGTGTGGGCTATAAAGAACAAATACGCACACACATCCCCGTCTTCCTGTAAACGTGGAGACCGTGAATATTCAATAACAACAACTTGACTTTTGTTGCGTCACCTTCTCTTTCCCATTTGCCTTGTGTTTCTCTGCTGTATTCTCAATAGAATAGAACAAGAATACTATGGAGCAAAAAGTTGGTTGAACCAAACTCTCTGTGGAAATGCTGTAACACTGCAGATTTGTGTCAAATGTGAATCTCATTATATGTTTTGTATTTATTTGCTTGCTTCCAGGTCGACAGGTACGACCATGCCCTCACCAGTGATATCAAACAAGAACTGGCTTCGGATACATTTCACCTCAGACAGCAACCATAGAAGAAAAGGATTCAGTGCACAGTACCAAGGTATTACAACAATTTAACACCTATGGTGTGAATACTAGTGTTTGTGTGAACCTGTTTGTGTGTGTGTGTGTGTGTGTGTGTGTGTTTGTGTGTTTGTGTGTGTATGATGTGAAAAGCAACACAGAGATATATCTAAACACAAAAAAACACAAAGAGATAAAAGCTTGTATTGATCCCCATGGGGGGATTTGGGTAATACCAAGTACGGGATGAATAAAGGAATACAAATAATGATAAAAAACATCAGAACTGACTAAATACATGATGGTGTTTATAGGTTGAATGTGCAGGTGGATGCAAGCACACTTTCCTAACCTCACGATCGGCATTTGCTGTAATTATGATTAGCATTTATTTGGAACGGCAGTCTGAAATCACCTGACTGGACTTGCGTGTCCTCTCCTGTCTATAATTGACTGGTAGTATGGTTTGATTGGTATATTAAGGTGCATATTAGTTTCCACGTGGCGGCCCAGATTTAATTGGCTGCTTCCAAAACAAAACACGCGTCTATATCTGTGGCGCTCAGCCGCCGTCTGTCTCCATGTCTTTTTTCATTCAACCCCAATGCTGACTCGGTTGTCTCGACTCGTCTGTGTCGCTCTTGAGCAAGAGAGAAATGTGTTTTTTTATGCCAAGTCACAGAGGAAGTTTCACATTGAAAATGTAGTTCGGTTGTAGCACAGCTTTTTCTGTTATTCTCTGCAATGTTTCTACTTTGGATTGAAGAGATGGGATGAATTTCAATGCTGCCCCCTTCTTCTCCTCCTCTTTCATATTACCCCCACTTCTGTCTCTTAGTCGGTTCTGCTGTTCCCTGTTATAATGTCCTCAGCCACTGCTGCATTTGTCTTGGTTTGTTAGAGGAGGGGGAGTGTGAAGCTGGATTGAAACTCTGAAAATAATAAACAAGCGCTCAAGGAAAAAGGTGTACATTAAACAAGGTCTAATAATGTATTAAAATTAAATGACCTTATTTTTCTTTCTGCAGTAAAGAAAGCAATAGAGCTGAAGTCCAGAGGGGTGAAGATGATGCCCAGCAAAGACTCCAGTCACAAAAATGCTGTCTGTAAGTAAACTGCTGCTGTTTGTTGTCATGTAGACGTCACTTTTAAAAAAGTACACTTTTAAAATACACTTTTGTTTGTCTAACAGTCAACATCGAACCTGTTTTCACAAATACGTTCATCGCAAACCGACCCACAAAGCCCCCGCGTGGATCTTTTTGCGATAACTTCTCAATAAGCAAGTCTAGCAAAAAGAGCAGGGAAGCAAAATGTACTATTTCATCGCATGAACGCTCGTGTCACAGTGTCAACTCAAGTTGTTTTTATCCACTCGAGAATGAGGAAAACCTAATAACGCACACGCTGTGAAGCTTATAAAGTGCATTTTTAGTTAAGACTCAGAGGAGTGTTGTTTAGAGTCTGGGCTCCCCTCAGACACTGTGCTGTTGTTCATTTGGAAACAGGACCGACCAGCCCCGCTCAGAATCTTCTGCTCCGTAATCAAGTCACTGTGTCAACCCCATGTGCAGCCATCATGTCTGAATGTAAAGAGTAGAGAATAGTATGTGTCTGTTGTGATAGTTTATGTAATTTTAACTTTGCAATAAGCTTGAAATCCCATTTCTCCACACAATCACACACACACACACACACACACACACACACACACACACAGTGCACCACCCTGTACTCGTGTGCAGATGAGAATCTGACTACAGCCCGTAATAGACCCACTGCAGTACACTGACTCACTTTCTGCTGGCTATTGCTGGTGCTTCCCACTGGATAAGTCTTTTGTATTACCCATTCCGGCTGCTTATTATGTTTTAACTTTCCACACTTTCAAAAGCTAAGTGGTGTCTAGAGGGTTGGCATGGTGACTCTCGCTGGCCAGTAGCTGGAAACGTGCCCACTGCATCTCATTCATTCCTTTTGGAGGTGCAGCCAAGATTCCAGTACGAGACTCCATCAGGTGGAGACGCTAATGAGTAAACCAGTGGCAGCTCATCTCTGAGACATAAATGAAACCAGTAGAAAGAAATCGCCAATCCATTATGACTATCAATGATGATCAATGGTTTATGTAGGTTTATGTATTTCTTTAATTTATATCTCTTTACCTTTTACTTTCCTGTCACCTAATCACATGTTCAGCTCTTGACTTGATTAATGTTCCCATATCGAACAGACCACACACACGTGTCCCACCTGTCAGTTCAATGGGATTTTAATACCATGTGCTGTAATGCGTTTCTCCATGCAGTCTTTGACATGACAGACGCCACTTCTTGTACTTTTCACATTAGAATACTAAGCATGACAACAAGTGTAATCATTACATATGTTTTCATCCGTAGTTAATGTGCTGTTAATGGTCAAAAAGATTTCAGCAACAATTTCATTAGCTCCATCGATAGGCAAAAAAGACAATAGTCTGACAATGAAACTGGTGTGTAAACAGAATTGTCTGATTACCTTAACTCATTACATTAGATGTATTTTAGCTGACACTTTTATCCAAAACGGTTTAAAATAAGTTCATCCAACCACGAGGGTTCAAACCCAGAACCACAAACATCAAGTAAGTACAGTTTGATTCACAAAAGCCACAAGTTCTACATGTAAGTGCCATATAAGTGCAACGTTTATAATTTTTTTATTGAAGCTGTAGTCTGAAAGGATTCGTCTTTAGTAGGAAAGCAAACAGATTTCAAATTACACTGGGTGGTTTTACATTTTTCAAAGTTACACATATTCTGTTTTAATTCAAACTGTTATACAGCACTGAGATGTGAAGTCACAGTGACAGTTATAGTGATATCTGAAGAGAAGTGTCTCACGATTCATGGTAAAAAAAAAAAACACAATTAATTATAACATTTTTTTCAGAGGGTCTCGAGATGATCAATACCAAACACACCATTAGTTTGTTGTACCGCTTTCATGTAGTGTGCACAATAGGTGTCAGTTTTCATGGTTTATCTGGGAATCATGGGCAATTAAAAGAAACCTCTAGTGGCTATGTTTATACATTTGAGTATTTACTCAGCTTCATCTTTGTCATAACTTCAAATCCGGTGAATCATCTCTCGATAGCAACAGGGATTAGAACGCATCAGTCAAGTTTAGAAGGGAAACTGTGGCGGTGAAGCTCCTCAAGTCAAATCGTGAGCTGCGGAGGATTTTCTCTGTGTGTGTAGTATTTTGTCGGGTGATCCATATGGGAGGTGTGAGGCACAGAGTGTTTTTATCTGGACCTCAGGAAAAATGTTTCTCACCTCGGTGTCAGCTAATGGGAATCCAATTGTACTTAAACACCACATTGACTACGAGGCAATAAAACAATGAATGTAATGATAAATACGATAAATATCTTTGGCTGACATATGTCTCGGAAGCTTGGAAATTCTTCTGGATCAGCGTTGGGATCATCTGAAGGAGCTTTTTAATTATCCCAGAAGCTACAGCTTATACCACATCCATTCCTAGCATTTCATAATAAAAGCCTCATCAATAATTCTGCCGATTTACACGCTCAGCCAAGCGTGTACCGGTCCAATTAACATTAGTGTGGTGTTTTTGTGTGTATGTGTGTGTATGTTGGGGCAAAAATAATTCCAGAGTGCCTGTGTGCCTCTTCACTTGTCCTTGCATTTCAAATTTAAATATTAGTATATTTGCATTGTGTACGTTTGAGGGTATGCATGAACATGTGAGTAAGAAGAGGAGCTTGATGAAGAGTTCATATCCCACACACACACTCTTTGTTGGCTTTCACCTGCTTACCCTTCCCATGCACGCATTAAGATTTACACATGAGCACAAACACATTCATATACAAAATGGTTTCCACATGGGAGAATCACCTTTTAGATGGCCTGCGGAGTCCAAATCGAATGCAGTAACCGTCTGTGAGGGTTTGTCTCAGGCTGACATGTAAATGTTTTAAAGCTAAATGATGTTACATCCTTAGCAATGTGATTATTTTATGGTTGTACCATAAACATTACAGTAGGATCTGGGACTGACTGTAAATGAACTTAAAAGAAAAGCTGAGCCTAACTCTGCAAGCAGTAAAGCCTACTGCAGTCGTTCAATTATGACTCGTATTACACCTTTGCCTCAGGGGCTCCACATTTTTTATCATGATGTTTAAGTACAATAATCACCAGTGTTTTTTGCGCATGGGCTTAAAGACTCTCAAAAGTGCCGATCCCCCTTGTGAAATTAGTGCTGCACTGTACAGATCTAGCTTTGTTATCTGTAATCATTATGTGGAGCTAAAGAATGATGATAATGACTTTTAACCGTGTTGTCCAGGGATCCCTTAATCTCTTTAAACTCCGGACCTGAATGAGAAATGTACTCTCTCACCAATGTTCATTAAAAACATGCCAGACTTTTTTTGGGGGGGTGACCAAAACTGAGTAAATGTGGACTCTGGATTGAGGGTTCAGGGAGATTATTCTAACACAGTACAGTGAGGCCATCAGGATGTGTACCAGGATCATTAAAACATTAAAGAAAAGCAAAGCCATCGTCCACTTTTAGCCCCAAATCAGTCTCTCAGCAACACTTCTGTGCACTGTATGACTCCCACTGGTGATATTATAGCTGTATGGGAGAGCATGTGCAGTCTATAAGTAATATACAATCATTACATAGAAGTAGAGACTTATGATAATGAGTTTTACCTGTCTGGAGAATGGTGTGCTTATGAATCATAATCTAAAGGACTATCTGCAACAGCCTCCAGCCTATATTAAAGCACAGACTAATAGACAGACACACATGAGAATACGTTTAATTCAGTTTATGAATAATTCTCAAATTGACTATTGATTAAATCCTGCAGTATGTGATACTGAAGACAGATGTATATAGAATGTATACAGGCAAAAAACGCCACGGTCCATTCAGACACAGATATGAAGTAGAACGTAAATGTAAAATGGTTCAAATAGTAGAAATCCATCTTTTGGTAGTTTCCCTCTCTCCGCACCAACAGTAGCTTACCGCTGAGGGGTTAGGGTTATAGGTCATAATTACAGAGAAGCTGAAAGATTGTGATTAAGGAGTTTTCCTCGCAAGACAATGACCAGGAACTGCAATGAATCATCATTGTGAAAGTGTGATGTATAATCTGTGTTTTCTTCAGGACTGCCGGGGAAAGGTGGTGCAAGGCCGCGCTCCCCTTAAACGAAAGTGATCACACCACTTGAAGGTTAAAATTACAAGACGCTTCAGTAGCACGGCTGAATAGTTTTGTGGGAAAAAAAACTCACGGTGATGAAGTCCGCCATACCATCAGAATAATTCAATATAATGTGTTTCATCACATCACACATGGGCCCAGCTCAGAGAGCGAGAGAGAGAGAGAGAGAGAGAGAGAGAACGGAGTGGATAAAGGTGGCGCGAAGAGCAGAGGAGAGCGGAACAGAGCATTTCAACACACTGCACTCCACACACGTCTCTCCTCATCCAGCATACATCTGAAGAGCATCTCAAAAGCTCTTACCTGAAACACACATCAGCTGATTACACACATTTGCACTCACACACACACACACATTTACACACACACACACACAAGCAAACAAACATACTCCCCTACGCTCTCCGTGCCTCCGCATCTCTCCTCCCACATTCCATTTCATTGTCTCATTGACCACAGTTGCTGTTTTTTTAATGGCTAATCTGTCAGCTGTTATGAAAACTAAACTTTTGTGCCACATGGCTTTGCATTCTAAATGCAAATGTCCTCTGTGTTTATCCGTCTTCACGTTACTCTCTAAGCCAGCGGTTTACCACTTTCCTCCAATTCCCTGAGCCAGTGGTTTGTAACTCCTTCTCTTGGGAACTTCAACAACAGTCTTCTACAAGAACCAAAACAAAACTAACAGAAGGAGAGACATAAAACAACCTGCAAGTAAATAACCCGTATGTCACTGTTACATGAGATTCACCTTGTTTTGAATATTTTATTAGAGTTGTATCCAATCAACACTGGCATATGTCTGCATCTATGTAGCCTGATAAATACACATTTTGGAAAAATAATATGTTCATTTAACTTGATTGAAATTCATATTGCAAAGTTAAAAGAGTTAAACTTGTAACTCTTTTAATTTAAAACTCCTCAAATGTAGTTTTGCTAGAAGCCTTCTGGCTAACCAGCTCAGCATCAATGATGCAGCAATGATGACACTACTAGTTCTATACTGTCATACACACACTGTTTAGGACATACAGGTTGTACACTAAGAAAAGGAAAACATTGTTTCCCCACAATTGCAAATCCATTGTTTTATAATATATCCATGCCTGTGAATGTTGGGATTTATAATGTTTAATTTGTAAAACTGCTAATGCTAAAGCCAACTGGATTACATAGTTACTGCAGAACCATGAAGTTCTGGGAGAGAAGTTTGAACGAACAAATTACCAACAGTCGCTAAGATATTAGATGAGTCCTCCTACTAGCTGAGCTGTTTTTACTTGAATACATTTTTCTCAACTTTAATATGCTGAGTTATTAATAGAGACATTTCTTATTTCATGCTGTATTCATGCAATCATTTTAAACAAAAATATGTACTGAGTTGGTCAATTAATCAAACACAACAAATAAACATTGAAATTGCCATATGACGATTTAAAAGGAGACATCAAACTTTACAAACTGATACATTCCTGTGGCACTGTTACAAGTACACAACAATAGATAATACAATTCAAATGCAATGTTCTTTTTATTCCGTAAAAATCCGCTTACTATGATTATTAGTGGTGCAATAAAGCTTGCGTAGCATCTCGTGTTGCAGGCGGCTGAGGTGGAGCAGGGGTGGTGTTAACTACACTGTGTTTCATTGAGATGTGTTTCTAACGTTCTTCTCCCCTCATGTTTAAAACAGTGTGAGCACAACAGGAGACCAACACACCTGTTTACATCAGGCGATCCACTCCAGCATCATTGCACACGATCGCCTTAATGATAAACATGTATTTACAGCAAAGCCAAGCTGAGAGTGTCATTTCAAAGTGCATTAGATGTCTCTGCACGTGCCGGGTTTCATTTTCTCCACAACAGTTGTTTCACCATTTCAATTTCATGCAAAAGCTATTTTTTCCCAATTACTCCCAGAGGGTTCTATTAGATCTCCATGTCATTTTGCACACTACATGTTTTGATTTGCTCACGACATGTTGAAAATTCCAATGACGTATGACCAGCCTCAGGTTACTAGCAGGTATATAGGGAGTGAAGCATATATACTGTAGATCATCTTCTGATTCTGCTGTTATGGCTGATCAGCACTTATATGTTTCAATGCAACAAGAGAGAACATCCATCCATCCATCATTTTGAGGATCACTGGGGATGCTGTAGCCAATCCCAGCAGAGAGTGGGTGAGAGGTGGGGTCATCGACATGCAGCAAGATGACGCTTTTAAAACGCCACAGACGCAAAAAGGAAAACAAAGTGTTGACACAAGACAGAAACGAAGATGTCAGGAGAGTTTGTGGTGATAAGAGCCGCCGACGGGGTCGGGCTGATGTAAACATGGTCACATGAACTCGACAGTGGAGTCAATACATCACTTCCTGCCTCTGTCTGCTGCAGTCGGCTGCTCCAGCTCTGAATACGGCGTAGGATTTGATGCAGTTGTTAACGCGTCTGTGCAGAGAACCTCCCGCTGTGCTGGGCATGTGTGGAAGACAGACTGCGGGTAAACTCCGTAGCCAATTCTCCGGATTTCACCTGGAGGTCATGTCTGGCAAAACGGCTAGAGAGAACATGCAACCACCGAAAGACTCAAACAGAATTCCACTACTTGATTTATTGAACTCAGTCACTTTCCACTGCTGTGACCAAGACATCACCTCTCTCCTCATTCCCATGTTGAATAGTCTTTACTGACTCTTTGTGGTGAGTTGAAACTCTAACCTCAGGGTTACTGAGGTGAATGGGACTCCATTATAGATATCAGAAACAAGCACCAGCAAGAAAATGAATCACTTTTTACAGATTCCTAAAAAAAAGTTGAGTTTTTGGAGATGAAAGGTTTGCTGGGAACACTTTGATGATATGGAAATGACGTGTTTGCATCATAAGCTTGTGTTTAAATGTTGAATGGTCTTTTAAGTGCAAATATGGGATTAAGTCGGCTTGAGGATTTTTGACATCAGCCCAGCAGTGATATTTGGCAGCTCTTTTTCTTAGAACAATCTCATGTTGTTTGCATGAGCTGGATTTGTTTCAGGAAAAATCAAACCTTTATGTTTGATGCCAATGAAAATCATTTGAACACGAGTTAGAGAGAAAGGGGATGAGAGCGCGCTACAGAGGAAGTGTGTTTTACAGCGTGTTTGTGTGCTGATTTTTGGACAGAACATCAAAAACACAGCAAAGCAGAAAGACAGCTGGTTCTGTTTGCATCACATCTCGCACAAACATATCTTCAGAGTGTGTGTGTGTGTGTGTGTACTTACTCACAAACCCTCAGCACACACAGAACGCCGTCACACAAATGCGGCAAATCACTCATCCGTCTTTTATGCCAGGATGGACAAAACTTTGGCTTGTCTTTGTAAATTGCAGCAAATGCATGTGAGAGAGGAAAAGCTTTGAGAGCAAGCAGGGGAGGAAAGAACTAAAGGGGACGGAATGAGAGAGAGGAGAAGCAGACGAGGAAGAGAGGAAAGAGAGATGGACAAGAAGAAAGAGAGCTGTTAATCAGTCAGATTTCTCTCTCTCTCTCTCTCTAGGTCGGATTCTATAAGCCTCCTGGTTGTTGTTTATTTTATTATCTTATAGTTTTTATTTATTTATTTTCTCATTTTCTTTCTTGTATATGTATCCGCTCACTCCATTCCCTTTTCTATATTTTTTCCTTTGCTATCCATCATTATTCAGCGGCAGATTTCCATTATGACAGACCCGGTGTAGACCGGTGCATGTCATTTTCTCTTCTCATTTACATTTACATTATGTCTCAGGCATGAAGCAGAGGCTTCCAGCCACAACCAAGTATGAAACCAATGCAGGATCCCGAATATGAGCTGGACGGAAGCACTTTCTTTCTTTTTTCATTTCAAAGCTTTTGAGTTTTATAAGGACCAGTGCAGATCATGCAGATAGATGAGAGAAACAGGAGGGAATGGGAGGCTGAAAAGTGAAAAGTGACTTTTCCAACAAAATCGCTGCGGGGTATTTATTTTTTATATCCGCCACAACAGTTATTTCACCGTTTTAATTGTATGCAAATGATTATATCTCTTCCACGATTACTTTAAAGGTTTTAATTAATTTTCATTTCGTTTTGCAGAACAATTCTGCACATGTTTGCAATAGATGCTGATTACTCAGTAGTATTAATCAACATTTTGCAGAGTCAAACTGTGTGAGAATGAAATATTTTTTTATATAATTGGGTTTAAAATGTTCTTCACCAGGAGGTTATGTTTTCATCTGTTTTATTTGTCTGTTATTTAGCAGTGTTAGTCAAAAACTATAGGACATATTACCCCCAAACTTGGTGGGAGGACGTGTTATGGGACTTGGAAAAGACAAGTAAATGTTGGTATGGTTAGCATCAGGTTTTGATTCAAGGAATTTCTGTTCTCTACCTTAAAAGATATTCTTGATTAAAAATAAATACTCAAGTGAGAACTACTATACTATTGGCTGTGTTGTAATGTAAGCATCTTTGTGTTTGTTTAAAAAACTGAGTCGCCCTACTATCCGGTGTGGACGCTTTGAATAAAATGAAACGTTTGTCAAATTGCTTTTCCTGCAATAAAAGATCTTATGTGCTGCGAAAAAGAAAAAATGATGTTGAAAGTTGTGTTTAGTCTCCAGGATTTTGTCTGTGTGCTGTTAGATCAAATTACTTCTCTCTCAGTTCTTCCCTTTGTGGGTGAAGATAAAGAGCCTGTTTTCGTTTGGCAGATCTGTGAGAAAGAAATGGTGGATACTTAAAGTTTGGGAGAATGGACTTTATAGAAAGACAAATTGCAAAAGGATGATCGGGAGGACATTGGTGCAGATGTTCATTGCTGCTTTTTGTTGAGAACCTTGTGATTCAAATGTATTATTATTAATCCAGCCGTCAGTCAAATAAAATACTAAAGTAAAAGGTCTTGTTTTCATATTTGGGCCTGTGTGTTCCTCAACCATGCTCCTGAATCAACCAAGAACAGATCTGAAGAATGATTTCAACATTCAAAGGCTGAGAACGACTCTCATTTTGTCAATCAACAACACCAGTGTGTGTGTGGGGGGGGCGTTATCCCAGTTTAGCCGAACCTCTTAGCTGTCATCACATTTTTTTTAAATACACACATGCTTGTGGTCACGGTAACAAGTGTGATGTCCCCCCTGCTGGGCTCATTTTACTGATAAACGTGGAATGAAAACAAGTTAATGATTTACCTGTCAGCCGAGTACAATGATGCCTCCAACAATTACAGGATGTGCTGATATAACCACAGGATATCTCACTATGTGTTTCCTTTTTTCCCCAGTAAGTCAAAGTGGCCTTGCTGGTGATGTGTGTCCAGATCCCGGAGTTCCAGAATATGGCAAGAGGATGGGCTCTACCTTCCAGTAAGTTTATTTTCTAAACGTTATCACAAAACCCACCTGCTCTGAGCCACTTAATCACAACACTGATCATTTAGAAACCAGACTGCTGGTATTTCCCAACATGGCACAGGTCCTTGAAATCATTTGGTGATTAGAGGGATGGTTGCTCAAGTCTTGCTTTGTGAAAAGTCTCATTGTGAAAACACCTTACTGTTTTCATGTAGGTGAGTTTAAAAAAATACTTGTCTATGATTGCCAAAAAGAGGAAAAAGCTTAATTTAGGCCAGATTCCAGATCTAGACTGCCCAGATTGGGGAGGCAAGTAGAAATTTGGTGTGGGCACCTTTTCACACAATGGACTTAGTGTTGAGAGCTTTTCCAGGTATTAAAGAACGGGTCTCAATAGGAAAACAATCTGATTTAGTGTTCATGACTCCTCAGACTGTTTGTCCAGTTTAGTTGGAGGTTGCCGACATTTTGACTTCAGGGCCCAGTTCAGATTATACATTATTCACATACAGTGTGTTTTACCTCTGCTCTCTTCTTCACTCTTGGGCATCCCACTGTGAGTTAGTGCCAGTCCGCCTCTGTTCTGCACAGAGCCTGGAACATCCTTGCCAGAGCTCTCCATCGTTTTCATGGGGACTGAAGTGTTGTGTTGTGTCTCTATTATCATAGATAATTCCTGTGAAGTGAGGGGCTTGCTTTTACAGGACAGGCTTCAGCTGTAAAAAAATACACATATTACTGACGAAAACTCAGAACTTCACATTTGCAGTCCTTCAAATTCTCCAAACGGGGAACTGTTCACCACAGGTGGCACAATTTCTGAAATTGCAACAGCTATTACTTTCTCTGCCTTGCGCGAACCTCTCTACATCTGTGCTTCTAAACTGCTGCCGTCATTACTTAGTTTGTCAGCAAGTGGTGCAGTTTAGTCTGAGAATTTCAGTTCCCAACTGCAGGTTTAAAACTGCAGATATGAATCATTCACTTTCTTCTCATATCTTTGTTTAAAACATCCGCAGTGGCTCTCCTGTCCAGACATACTGTTGGGTTTACAAGGGGCCGTACTAAAGTGGGGGCACAAAGACTCTTTCACAAGTGGGATCTTTGCCGTTGAATAAGGACTTTGTGGACTTGGAGATTAAATGATTCAATTGTTGGTGTCTGTCAAGTAATCAGTAGAAAGGGAGACATCTCTTTATATAATCAGGAATGAGCAATTACATGAAAATCACTTGTCCCTGAACTCCTCCACTTAGCATTAGAATTAATGGAAGCTAAATTGTTCTTATGTTTCACTTATCTTGAAGGGATTTTTACCACTTACTGCACCTACTTTAAGCCAAAAAATGTATTTAAATGATTAGTATTAAACAACTAAAATATTAAAATCATCTTTCAATCTCCACTTTCTGCAACTCGACTGACACACACTCTGCAGGACCATCAGCGGAATTGTCTGAGTTAGTACGAGATCATTATCTACATGTGTGGTGATGTAAGAAAGGAGAAATGGAGAGGAAATGGATATGGGAGAAAACTTCAGAGTTTCACTGCAGATGTGCAAGATGTTCTGTTACATCATTTATCACGGCAGTTGTGATCCACAAACAACCACAGACACACACACACAGAACTGTGATGGAAAAGGTTTGGGTGGTTTCCGAAGGAAACAGCAATAACAACAAAGCTTCACAGTGTGCGGCTGGACTCTGTGTCATCAGCATTGCCAAAGTGGCAGGAACTGTAAAGTCTCCGTGACAAAGGCACTAACAGAGAGATTTGGACCGGCTGTACAGCTCTGCAGTGTTTTAACAACAGGGTGGGGCCAGCCCATATCCAGAGCCCGACGTGGTGAATGTTTGGCCAGGTGGTAGACTGCAGTGTGTCTCAGCGAGAAGGAGACATTAAGCCTCGCAGACAAAGCACCATGCAGACTTCCACTTATTTGGCTGAATGTCCCTCGCACGTATTAGACAGCAGGGTGTCGGAGGTGATGAGGAAACAAGAGTGATCAGAACAAGTGATGAGGGAAAAGGCAGAGAAGGAATGATGAGTGGAGAAGAGCGAGCGAGGAGCAGAGGAAGGCAAACGTGGAAAAACAAACGGTGTCTTACAGAAAGAGAAGAATCATAGATCCTAATTAAAGTATTTATTTTGCAAGGATCTTAAAGCCACTACATCATTTGTTCATCATTCCTAAATTACACTCATTTCCTGGAAGTATCCACTTCTCTTTTGAAAAATAGTAACAAATCCTCCTGTGTTTCTTCAAATCAAACCGTATTACTATTTTCGACAAGTGTTGTTTTCGATGTGTCTCCCTAACTAGAATCGGCTCCAGCGTCCAGTTCAGCTGTGATGACAGCTACGTACTGCAAGGATCTAAAAGTATCACCTGTCAGCGAGTCACTGACACCCTGGCTGCCTGGAGTGACCACAGACCCATCTGCAGAAGTAAGTCAAACCCATCATTCTGTCTGCATTTCATCTCCTTGCATGTGACAAAGTCTATTTCTCTTCTTTAAGTCATTGCATTGAATTCCCAGCCTTTAAAATAAGTAAGTAAATGTTTGTTTAGCATTGAAATGCGCCTCATTCACACACACACAACCGTGGACTGATGGTGATGGAGCTGCCAGGCGAGGTGCTGACCTGCTCATCTGGCATTCAGCGCTGCCTGAGATCCCCGGGCTGATGTTGCAAAGCCGTGAAACTGTTCAACCTCGGTCTTTACACTCATTACCCTGGACACGGACTGAAACAGTCAGAAGGTCTGAGCTCCTCCAGCGAGGAAGCCTCGGCTCAGGTGGGAGAAGTTCAGAGCATAAGTAAAGTAACAAAAGAAAAGATTTTAAAAGTTTTGAACTAACGTCTTAAAATAATGTCTTTAAATCAATTTTGACTTACAATAGGGGGAATGACATCTCTGCCATTGCCAGGGCGCTACTGGAACTGCACTTTTTTGTATTGTGTGCAACACGCTTTAAGAGAAACTTTACATCCCAAGAACCGCTACAACAATAACTGGTGTTATGAGCCGGAGTCAGCAGACAGCTGTAAGAAAATGTTAGTTCAGCATTGTCAGTGTGTAAAATCAAACAATACAGTTCACGTCATTATACACTTCATACATACATTTTCAGAGTTTTGACTTTACTCATATTAAAAGCTCCTGGTTGGTCACGTTTTAATTACTGAGGTTTTGGAAGACCTATAAGACACTGCAATGGTCCCAGGATCTCTTTCATTGATAAAAGTTTTGCTCTTAAATGGCTGATCCTCTGGTTGAAAAAAAAAACCTAAACCATAATGAGTATTTTGGGCAGAGTCATGGGGATCTTCTTTTGTCAGAGTGAATTAGTGTCAAACGGTGTAAGATGTCAATTTACAGAAATAATAACTCTTAGATCGACATATTTTCTTGGAAATGATTCCTCTCCAGGGCCTAGAAACCTCTGCCATAGCTCGTGTGTCCTGAAAATGATAGAAATGTATGCATATATATAATTTAACACAGTCCTGATCCCTCTTTATAAAGCACTAAATGTAAACCACTGTAAGATATTTTTGAAGCCGTATTTTCCAATGCGCAGGCTCCACAGTAACATCTAAACATCACTGTGATTTATATGTTCCTGTTTTTGATGTGTTAAAATCGCTTCATTAATTTCCTCCCTGACCGGTTGGGTGACTAAATAAATAACTGTGTGAGTGGCAGAGCAATGATGCAAACGCTTTCACTGCCCACGTGTTTACTGACAATACCCTGTTGGGTTTATTGCTCCACAGTGGAGAGGCCGACAGCAAGCATACACACCCGAGTGTGTGCGCGTACACACGCGGACACTGACACGGCAAGCGTCCAATGGACAGAGTCACACACCCCATCGCTGCGGCGCTGTTTGCCTTGAGCTCTGTGTGTGCGTTTGATGGACAGGCAGTCCCTGTGGTCAGACACGTACTGTAGGCTCCCTGTCACATTGGATTATAGTATGCGTGCGTGTGTGTGTGTTTGTGTGTGAGTGTGTATATGTCTGTCTGAATGCAGGAACCCCTTGGCCTTCACAACACTGGCTACTCTTTCCAGGACGAGCCGGCAGAGATGGAGGGAGAGTGAGACGGATATTATTTCCACAATTAGCTCAGTGGAGGAGCTGTGGGAGGAGAGGGTGCAGACGACAGAAGGCACAATTAGCACCCACAGTGTTAGGGGTGGACTACACCTGCACACACTGTAACACAGACTGCTGCTCGAGAACAGGCGCCGCCACTGAACTGCACACTGATCACAGACTCCTTTGTCTGCTGAGACATAAGGACGGCGAGGATTTAGTTCATTTGCAAAGCTTCTCTGAAATATATATCTTGTTTTATTTTCATATATTCTTAGAGAAAAGCTGAGTGTATTATTTTGCTCTAGTTGTTTGGTGCAGTTAGTTGTTCAGTAGTGAAAGAACCATCAAACTGTTTTGACCTAGTTGTCATGTTAATATAGAAAAAGGACAGAATCAAATAGAACAGGGCAGAGATTTGAATATTGGTTCATCCGGCAGTTTCATTCGAATATCAAGCTGACAGCTCAGATACTAAGTAAAACTAAATATACACAATGTACACAAAGTATAAGCAACCTGCCATGTCAAACATTATCACACAGTTTAATGCAAGGCTCAGACAACTAATTTTGTCTATTAAAACAGTGAATGGTTTCAGATTCTGTGATCATGATGTCACTGGAAAGGAAACGCTTGGGACTTCTTGGGAAATAACTGGAAAGAAACCAACATGCCATCCAAAGCACAGTGTATGATACCGTCTGCCCCAAGGAAATGCATCAACTGTTCCCCCGTATAACACTGACAACTTAATTCCTATGTTGCGTCTCAATCTTCCATTTGTCGTCGGCCCCCTCTCTACCAGCAGAAGGGCTGTCAGCTCTGCTTCTACTGGTCGAACAGAGAAAAACAGAAATCCGTTACGCTAGCCTTTGTGTTAGGATGTTGTGAGGCGTTCCCGCCGCAGCGTCGGTTGTTACCACACAAGATTAAAATGATGATTGTAGAGCCCAATGCCCATCGATCATTTTTGAAGCCCCCTAACACCCTACAATTTCCAGGTGGGGCTTTTATCGGACTGATATTGTTCCGTTTGACCCTGGCACAAGCAACACAAGGCCTTTGAAAGCGTCAACACAAATAAACTCACCTTAATGATTCATAATAATCTCTAAAGTGTGGTTTAAAAAAATGTTCATAGAAAAAAATTATAATAAAATTATATGTGCAAAAAGATGCACAAGACGTGGATGTAGGATTCCCATTTAAATTGTGCGACAATAATTAAAGTGTGTTTAATACTCCTAAACTAAACACACGGCCATATCAACAGATACTGATGATCTGAAATTGCAATGCGTTCGAATAAATATCAGGGGCCATCGAGCAGTGGGTGAATTTTTGTCACATCACACAACATAGCAGTAATTAATGTCCTTTTTACATCAGTAATTAGAAAGGAAGATGAATTCATAGAAAGAAAAAATGAAAGAGAGAAATCTGAACACAGCAAACAGGATGAACAGAGTGTTAGGCACAAACACACAGGCAGAGGTTAACAATTCTTATACTATAGCTCTGTTGTGTGGTGTTCAGTGGTGTGATCTTCCTCCTGGGATTCAAACCCACGAGTCTCCCTGATTCCCTACTGAGACCTAACTGTTAATTAGAAGCAGGTCTCTGGGATGAATTGCCATGAATGTGTGTCTGTGTCTGTGTGTGTGTGTGTGTATGTGTGTACCTGTGTGTACCACAGTGTGTTCTAGCTCCCTTTTCTAATTAACAGGCAGATCAGTCATCTGAGGTCCTCCTCCTCTCTCTCCCTCTCTCTCCCTCTCGCCTGTGGTATTTTCGGTGTCTCTGCCTCCTTCTTGGCTCTTGCCCTTCCTCACTATCTGTTCCTTTCCCACATTATCTTTCACCCCTTTAACTCTCCCTCTCTCTCTCTCTCTCTTTCTATATCTTCGCGACCTCTCTCTCCACATGATCTCACAACCTCTCTGTATTTCAAACCTTCTTCACTCTCACTTTATTTACACCTCTTTTCACTTTCTACCTCCTCACCTTCTCTATTAGTCATCATCCCTCTGCTTTCCTTTTATCCTCCCTTGTCTTGGATGCTTTTGATTACGTGTCACTGGCCCTCTTTCCCTCCTAATAGCAGTCATCTCCTCCAGCTAACTTATTACGATAGATAAAGGGCAAATAATATGATCAGTTAAAACTTTATCCACAGTGTGACAGTTAGTGTTGACTGAAAATGACTGAAAATGTCAAGTGCCCACTTTAATATTACTGCGCTCGAGGGAGAGAGAGGGAGCTTAATAGGGGAATTTTTGACACAATGCACTTCTTTTTTTGCCAAATATCCCTTTAAGGCAATAACACACGGGTGACTTTATAAGCTACTGAGGGCAAGAAATATTACCTCGAGTATCACAAAGGACAAAATCAATATGGATAGAACAGAGCACTTGGAAGAATATTATGAAAAATGCAATGGATACCAGGGATCTTCAAGCTCTTCAGGAGCAAAGGTACTTAAAGTTTCAGCAGCGGAAGAAGAGGAGAACTTGGGGCCAATTGTGTTTTTTTTTAATCCCCATGTTTACTCGGAACATAACTTTTTAAAAGGGGGTAATACCACAGCGTGTCTGATGGTTGTCTATATCAAAGCATCCCAGTGGCATTGAGATAGGTTACTATTAGAGCTAGTACAGGCATCGATGTGGAAAGTAACAGTTTTCCCCAATGGCCCCTTTGGCCAGTCGATCATGAGTCGTACTGGCCTGTTATATTTTCAGTGGCCCGCCAGGCAAAAGATGAAAACAACTCTTTTACTCCCCATGATTTATTAAATTATTAATTACAGTGGCCTTGTACTGTAACACATTGTACACAGTTTTAATTATTCCCTTACACTTTTTGATCCCATGTAGATATATACCATACTGGGCCTGATGACCTTCTCTGTAAAGGGCCTTGAGAGTACATTTGGACTCAGCACTATACTAATACATTTAATTGATGAGAGGCGGTGGTCGAGTGGCAGAAACTTGGACTATGGGCAGAGAAGGTCTCTGGTTCGTCTCCGGTTCGACTCCACGGAGAGACAACAGAAGACGAACCTGGATTGATCTGTCCAAAAATCCAAGAGTCTCCCTACCCTGTCTAGTGCCCCTGAGCAAGGCACCTCACTCCCCCAACATCTGCTCCCCGAGCGCCGTACATGGTCGCTCACTGCTCTGTGTGTCCTGCACCAGATGGGTAAAAAGCAGAGATTAAATTTCCCTACCTACATGAGGGTGCCTTTGCATGTCTGTGCATGTGTTTGGGACGAATAAATGGATCTTAATCTTAATCTTAATCCATTCATCCACACAGCGAATGTAGTACAATTGGATCCACTTCTTAGAAAAATACATTATTCTCCAACGTCCCCTTCAGCACCAATACAATCGACTGTACATTTTTTAATTGAACAATGTTGTAATTTTGAAAGCCCTGTTTTAGTAAATAGATATTGGGAAATTATCATTATACATTTGTATCATGTTTGTTTTTCCGCTGTTACATCACTTTCTTTTCTGATGACATTTCACAAACCACTTCAAAAGACCCTCCACCCTATGGACCATATCGGCCATTTATCCTTACGTAGCAGCAGCAGCATATCAAGCCTTCACTGTCACAGTCACAAATTTATGATCTTCCTCTATTAGAAACTTACAGACACTAAAGATACTCTCCTGGAACTTTCAGAACACTTTTGGATGTTTTAAAATCTTTGTTTTGAACTTATTTCCTGTTTAACTTCCTGTCTTTGTCTCATTTCTGTGCTTGTCGGCCCCGCCCTAATGTCTTTCGTCTGTTCCCAATTATTCCTGTCTCCCTCGTGTATTAAGTCCCTGTGCTCAGAGTGGTCTTTGTCGGTTCGTCTGTCTCCGGCTTTTGCTTGTGCTGCAGACTGTCTCAGTTAAGCCTTGTGCTTTTGTTTTAGTTTAGTTCTCCTCAGTTGTGTTCATCTCTTCCTCTTATCCTCGTTCTTCTGTTCAGCTCCCCAGTGATCCCTCGTATCTTAAGCCGACTAGTTCATTCGAGGTTTTGGACTTTATGTTTGCCTTCCTGCCTGGTAGCTGCCAACCTGACTGCCAGATACCTGCTTTTTTTATTATTTAAAAGAAAATATGCTCTGTACATTTGCATGTCGGAGCCTGAAAACCTACAACCCCGACAATCAACACTTGACATGTAGTCTAGTCAGTGTTTCAATCTGATTTGGGCACTACAAAAGCAGTCATCATTTGATAGGTTAAAATAAGCACTTCTATAGGTTTAGAGGACCATGGATGCCATAGTAAAAACACCTTTAAGGTTGTAAAATGATCATGGCTGAAAGAAAATCTTGGAACTATCACTTTCGCTTGGGAAATCAAGAGCAGTCTCCCATGTGTAAGCTCCATATACTATATGACATAACCTCCTCTTTTGCTCGCAATATATTTATTATGGCCACAAGAGATCGCCTGGCAATGAAACATCACTATGGGTTGAAATTGACTGTTTGCAGGTAAGGAGGAGAGGAGACTTTGCACCATTTTCATTCCATGAAGTTAGATCTTTAATTTAAACTGTTGTCATAACTGAGGGGGATAATGAACACGTTTACGAAAACAAGGCCCTGATTAAAAAATATCTATAATTTCCTCTTGATAATGAAAACCCTAATAATAAATGATTTTCATCCCCTCTTTATACAGCGTTTGGTGTTATGCTTCCCAAACAACATTTGTTTCTTCAGTCCCCAACAGGATTTCCCCACACTGTGGAGTGTCAAGGTGTTCTTTGGCAAACTTTCTCTTTGAGAACAGCAGTGTGATCGCCCTCGACCACAGCAGAGCTTCACCTTTGATTGACGGACGACCACATTATTGCAGCTCTATCGCTGCGATTAAAGCAGCACAAACAACAAACACCCGTGTTCCTGTTTGAAGAGCTTAGCTCGACCTCCACAATGATGAAGTTGAAGAATCAGCGAGTTTATCAAAATTGTAGCAATTGGAACTTTCAGTGGATTAGAAGAGAGCAGCAAGGTGGCCAGATAGAGTAAGTAATACGTCTAACCTCGGCAGCAGTGGGTGTCTGTGAGCGTTCTCTCCTGTGGAACAAGGTGCTGAAAAACCAAAGAGACTGAGTTGATTGCAGAATAATGTCAAATAAACAAAATGCCCAGATTTGATTGTCCACAAACCACAGTTTTGGTTTTGGACAGATTGAACCCTTCTAAGATCCATTGCATGTTTCTCTGTCACCGTCTTTTCTCTTCCAAAGGTGAGAAACCCTTTGCAATCTGCGAGTATAATTTTGATCTCTCCATAAATCCATTCTCTTTGTCTCTCTCTCTCTGCCCCCTCCTATAGCTCGCACCTGTGGCAGTAACCTAAGGGGGCCCAAAGGGGTCATAACTTCTCCTAACTACCCTGTTCAGTATGAGAACAACGCACACTGTGTGTGGGTCATCACTGCAATGGACTCTGGGAAGGTAAGCTCATTTCTTTACTATTTTATTCCCCCCCATTCAGTCCTCCAGGGTTTCCATGGCTACACTCTGACATGATGACGATAAAACTTCAGTAACTGGAGCGTCTTCACGTCACATGGTATCGTCTAATGTGCTGATCGCAGCAGGGCTTCAGAGGTGATTCACTTTTTGTCTAGAACTACAGAGCACCGTTCTGCCAGTATTCATGAGTGTTTTTGTGAAATATTGATCTGTGTTTTTTGATCTCATTTATCAATAATGTTCGATGCAGCCAATATAGGCTTAAAAGATTGGTCTAAGAAATAATTTAACTTATGTCATTTGAAGTGGCTGAGATGTCAACGGTGTGATGAAGAGATTATGAAATGAACCTGTCATCGCAGAGGGATTGTTGCATTTCACTCCACAGCTGTTGAAGGGTTCAAGAAGACGTTATAGATGGATGTGAGGCACTTGTTCAAAGAGGTTGCTGAAGAATCTGAACGCACACGGCCCTGTTGTGGTGAATGAAGTTTTAAAAGTGCTGCAGAGAGGGACAGGTGCTCAACCTTAGAGGGCATCAATTTCAGTAAAAAGTTGAAAGCAAGTCTAGAAACTATGACACAACATCTTCTCGTCCGTGGTGCTCTGTTGAAGGTTGAGCGATGGATGTTTTAGGCTACATTTTTGTTTTCCCTCATGATGTATCCATTGCTTAGCTCCTGGGATCTACACCCTCTCCAATTCTGTGAAGGCAACTTGTTTGTTGAGTCATTGTTGTATCGACATGAACAATTTATTTAACCTTTGTGTCTCTGTCTACAATGTCTTTTGCAATAATATTTTCTCCTCATGTCTCATCACATACAGTTTATACTCTACCTGCCGAAACTTTGTGGAAGTGTAAGCAGTTGAAGTCCAGTGAGGTATCCAACAGTTGAAGTGCCCCTTTTGGTGACAATAAAGTTTTTAAATATTTTTTTTTAATGTATTTTGAGTGAAATTAGTAGAAAATCGCTTATATTAACATATTACAATTATGAAATGACCAAGGGAGATGTAGACTCAAACCAAGTTGAGGTCATGGTAATATTTGTTTTCATGACAAACCTTCTGAAAATGCAGTTTTATAGAGTGTAATCTGCCACTGGAGTGGGGCTTAAACCAAATAAATGAAGGATGCTGGGCTGAAACTGACGCTGACATCACATCATGGATGAACAGCACAGTCTGTCTCTAGAGTCCATTGAGCTTTGAATGAACATACTAGTATGAATGAAAGGAAGAAAGTGTGTGTCCGGCTGCTTAAAAAGACAAACTTAAAATATGGATTCCATTTAGCTAAATTTCAATTTGTCTCCACTTTCTCCCTTTTCTCTCCTTCGAACTCTCTCTGTTTCTCCCAACATCTAATTTCCTTCTTCTCTGCTCCTCTCTTCTCGCCTCTCTACTCATCTACTTTGCACTCTTCCTATCTACACTAACCTTTCCGTCATCTTTTTTACTCCCTTCACTTTGATTCGTCTAAAATGTTAAGTTGGAAAATGGTGTGAGAGAGAGGGAGAGAGGGAGAGAGAGAGAGAGAGAGAGCATTTGAAAAACGCCAGCGAAAAATAAAGAAAGAGGGGAGTATAAAGGAGAAAATGGTGCTGAATATTCAGCTCTCTACTTCACATCTAAAAAGACGGCACCAGGAGGAGTGTGAAGGGCTGAATGTCCAAGCAGGTCCTTGACATGTGGCATTGAAGTTTCCTCTAAAGATGGATGGAAATAGAGTCTCCTCTCCTTTGAGTCTCTGAGGACAATGAAGACATATTGATGAGAGGGAACAATTTACCATTTTATTTAAGATTGCAACATGTGGCAGACATGAGAGTGATCCACAGCTTAACACGTCCTTGAAGAGAAATCAATTTGTAAGCTAATCTTTCTTTGAAGAAATTATGACTACTACCTTCAGGCACATTTCGTGTTTTATGAATAACATGCATCATATTATTAGTATTTATGGTTGATGTCAGGTAACAGCCTGCTTGTGGATTAAAAATAGAAAGATAGAATGTATTCGATCTGTTTGGTCACCTGCCTGTACATACGTGTGCGTGTGTGTGTGTGTGTGTGTTTGTGTGTGTGTGTGTGTGTGTGTGTGTGTGTGTGTGTGTGTGTGTGTGTGTGTGTGTGTGTGTGTGTGTGTGTGTGTGTGTGTGTGTGTGTGTGTGTGTGTGTGTGTGTGTGTGTGTGTGTGTGTGTTAGAGACGCTTCAGGTTTGAGAGCACTTTAAGAATCAGATTATCAGCTACTACAGCTGCTGGCATTTGCAGAATGTCACCATCTACATACATAGAGAGAGAGAGACAAGGACAGAGACAAACACGGGGATAAAGACACTTATAGACTACAATAAACTGGAACAGACTGGAAGACATGAAAGGAATGTGTCAGTGCTTCTCCTCTACTTATATAATAAACAAACTGTTGTGCCTTTCTAATTTGCTTTTTGAAAATACATAATATGTAATCCTCCTCATTCAGACACTTAGTGGAATGATCCAGCGTTTCATGATACCACATATTTGCATTTTCTTCTTCTGTTAGCATTCACTAATACTGCATTTCCATTGTAATATCAGCATATTTTAAGTATGTTGTCAGTGAGAATGTGCTTAGAAACTGAGTAGGTTAACAACTGCACTGAATATTGAGAAGGTTATTCCTTTTCAAGTACTAAACCTTCACTCCCCATGGTGCTCTTTTTTATCTATTGAACAACAAAAACCCTTACCCAAATAAGTTAGCATAATTTATCATATGTTTTATTATTATAAATATAATAAAACATGATTATCAGCTAAACAGTGATAGTATCAATCATTTATAGTGTATTTGTTAAGATTTTATTATAATATTAATAATTCTGACAAGATCCCTGTCCCTGGCTACATATGCTTATTTTAACACTATTTTAAATAACAACCTTTGTCCAAGTGATATAGACTTTCTTTTAAAAGGGCCTGTATTAAACAAGGGCATGTAAATGGATGAACAATTACCTTTGTCCCATAATAAATCCAGGTAAAATCTTACCAATGTATAGATCTGGGGCATATTTCAAGAATGTCACGGAATGGAATAGAATATTTAAAAAATTTCAAAATACTCAGTTTCAGTTCAGTGGCTGAATTGCAAACTTTGCTGAGCATCATAGTTGCTCTTTGTTTTCTATCAGAGAGCGGATTTCCTTGTCTCTACACATTGCTTAAAGGGCCTTAATTTGTCTGTTGTAAGCCTCCTTTTAAAGCACATTCTTCCTTAAGTAAAAGATGTGAGGATCCCGCTTGAACATTGATCTTTAATCATGCTTTAATTTGTGCATGTGTGGAAAGAGACAGATGATTAAACACCACGGAGAATCCTAAGTGTAAGTCGCCCTGAAAAAGAGATAGTTATATGAGCTTTTTAGTGGACGGTGCAGAGAGACTTAGGAAGAGGACGAGATATTTAAATAGAGAAAATTAACAAGATATAAATTAAATAACAGTCATCTTTTTCTAGATCTTTGTTATTTTTTTTCTGTTAACATCTCTCTGCTTCCATTTCAAACCTCTGCTCTGTCCTTCTTTGTTTTCTCTTTTCTTCTTTCTTCCCCTTGCACCTCGGTCGCTTTCGACTATTAATCCAGATGACTTCTTTCGTCAATAACACGTTACACAAATTGAGACAGAGACAAGACTTTTCAGCCGAGCATCTCTGCCATTTGTTCCTTCTGTGTGTTTACTTACGTAGACAAGTTTAATTGGCCAATAAGTAAAGTTGGCTGTTGTCATTCTGGTAAGTTCTGAACAAAAGTAGCACAATCAATACCGTTTGTGCAGGTCTGACAGCCTGTCGGTGAAATGCTGTGATTGTGCTTCAGTGTTTGCCTGTGCTTTTGTACACCCATGTTTGATTGCGTGTATTTTTATCAACGTTTTCTATTTGCCAACTTATTTGCTATACCTTCCAGATGCTGTGTGGAAAAACAATATTTTGGAGTAACTTTCAACTTTGAAGTGTCGAGGCAAAACTCACAGGAAGGACTTAAAGGGATAGTTCACCGAAAAATGAAAGTTCACTCATTATCTACTCACCACTGGGACATCGGAGGGGTGGGCGAAGTGTTTGAGTCAACAAAACACTTCCGGAGTCTCAGAAGTAAACTTTGTTGCAGGAGAATCAAATACAGTTGAAATAAATGGTGACCTACACTTCAGACGTAATAAAACATCCGAAAAACATAACACACCTCCATACTGATCGAGTGGTGTCATCCAATTCCGTAACCCCTGAAACTGTAATAAGACTCGAAACTCAAAATTTACACCATGCTTTAAGCCTCAGGTCAACCTGAAGTGGCTAAGCTAGCAGACGTAGCCACACAATGGTGTGTCTGAGGGTCCGTGAATGCACCTCCTAGGAATACATCTGTGGGCTTTTAGGCAAAAATGATGGTGTAAGGAAGCTGTTAAGAGTCAAATATAACTGTTGGGGCTTGCGACCAGTTGGATGACACCACACAAGCAGTGTGGAGGCATGTTATGTTTATTACGTCTTCAGAAGGACTCAACATTGACTTCAATTGAATTGGAAACTGCTGCACCTGTTTTGTGGACTCAAACAAACTGTGAATTTCATTTTTCACTTCAACACTGTGGGTGTATCAGTGCATATGTACGTCTATGCCCCTGCGTGTGTGTCTGTGAGCTGTTCCTGTGTGTATCAGTCATGCCATTCATCAATGTGAAGCAGATTATTTTGTTCGAGTCCGAGCCATGCCTGACTGCTCACACGCACACACCCTGTAACCCAGCGTCACACATACCCATTAAGCCTGTAATCACTGCTGTCTTTTTCCTGATGAATACATATTAGCGAGTGTGTGTTTTTCCCGTGTGAGACTGTGTGTGTGTGTGTGTGACTGGGGGGGGTGCTGGGTCATTTTCATGCATGGATGATCATCGTCATTATAGTGTTGGCAGGACACATTCTGTGACACTCTATCAGATTCTGTTAAATTTTACTTGATACTGAAATTGAGGCCAATCAAGACCAATAAAAGCCTCGGCCAGAATATGGTAAAATTCTGACCGATTCTGCAACGGCACATCTATTTGCGACATGGGTTCATTACTGCTCAAGCTGTTACTTAACAAAGGCATAATACCCAATATTCTGATATATAAGGCTATTTTCAGCCTTTTTAGCATAAAGCTATCATTTTCATCATCAGCTGTAAAGCAAGCCAGTCCCCTCCTTCTCCCTCACTTGTTATGCGTCACTCAGTCACAGTTTTAGCCAATGCAGGGGTACCGACAATACAGAAGCTTATTCACGTACTCAAAAAGTCTGAGTGCATTTATGGGGCTGGTCAGTAAGTCTGGGAAACTGAAGCCTTTGACAGCACTTTTCCATGGTGCTTTATCTGTGGGGCATGCTGAGGAAATACTCAGAAAAAAAAGGTATAAAGAAATGAGATAAATGTTTAAACTGAAGTTGAAGGGACATGATGGTGAATTGTGTTTACGACATCGAACAAGCAGACAGCACGACAGTCATGTTGCCAGTGAGCCAACAGTTTCTCCTCAACTAAAAGTGAGTGCATCAGCAGTGCTGCTTGTGGTCTATCATTGGATGACTACTGTAGATCTAGTTTAACCAGGATGTAAGTTCTGACAACTGTAAACATTGGATTGTGAAATCTTTTTGGCTCCTAATTAGATTTTTCACAAGCTGTCGGATAGAACAAACCTGATATTTAAAAAACCCGTTTGTTTCTTTTGGTTTTACGGGACCAACATTTCACCTGAATGTGACCTTTGATCTTCTAAATCTCACTTTGAGTCAGTGTCAGCTGAAGCGTGGCCACCTATATCTACTCTGACCTTCATAGTGGTGATAATATTCCACTACAGCCTCACTGCGTCATTTCTGAATCTCGACAAATAGCTCACAGAGATCGTTGATCACATGGACTGAGCAACATGCAGAGTAAATAACCATCAGTGTCTGTGGTAATGGACAGACATTCACTGATAGCTGCCCAATTAGCACATTATCTCATTTCTTTATGCTATTCTGGCTTTTGACTATAATTTGGCAGTCTGACTGACCATAATTTACTGTATTAGCTGAGTCTTTGGCTCTCATTCCTGAACCTAATGCCTCTCTATCCAAAGGACGTTGTCCATGGTGATGCATGAATGTCCCAATGTCACACCGATTAGTTTTGTACACTGCTCACTTATAATGGAGATGCTTGGATTGAATTTGTTCCAAAACTGCACTGTAAAATATTCTGCAACGAAGCTTCTTCCAAAAAATCCCCACATTGTCAAAACAAAACTCATCGACCCACAGAGAACTGTGCTCATATATTTTTCTATTGTATCACATAAGACTTAATAATGCAGCTTCTCCAGAGCTGTCGCGCAGTGGTATGCAGTTTATTTTCCCTAAACTGTCGTGCCAACAGGTCGACGGCACTCTAAGGCGCCGTAACACCTCTGCAACTGAGTTATTTTACCAGACAGCGGCTGTTTATTTTCTTACCACTTGAGGCAAAGGTTACCTCGGGGCAGGATTGCAACACATAAACCTGGCATGTCTGAGTAATTTCAGGGTACAGCCAACAGGCTAGCATCCTCGTCAGTCTACTTTTAACGGAGTGATACTTTATTTATCCCTTTAGGAAAATCACTGGTCAGAGCTTTGAACAACACTGAAACACCATTAACATATGAAGTTAAAATGTACAGTATGTGACGCTATGTATAAAACCATTAAATAATGCTGAGGTGACAAGTGTCTTATGGTTAGACTTAAAGGAAACCCTTCATTCTTCTTTATTGTATCTTTCTTATCACATTTATCCTCTTTCCACCGATTTGAGGTCCCGTGGATGGAGCACATGCTTTATTAGATCAATCTCTTGTTATTTTTGTCCTTCCACTTTTTCCAAGTGGAAGACGTTCACATGGCTCTTCAGATGTGAGGAGACACAGTAGTTCAAGGCTGAGCTGACCTGTGCTCAGTCGGCTGCCTGAAACATCACACACACACACACACATACACACACACACACACACACACACACACACACACACACGCACGCACGCACGCACGCACGCACGCACGCACGCATGCACAGACACACACACAGACCAAAGACATGCAGGTCAGGTAGACTGTAATTGAGTTATCATAAATCTATGTTAGCCCTGTGATATATTGGCCATTAATAGGGTTGCTCTACCCTCTGGTCATTGCTAGTAGATACTCTGAAAGTAATAACTTGTAAAGAATAGCAATGGATTAATGCTTAAGGCTTCTACACACAGTGAGCAACAAATCCCCCCATATATCTATTTGAATGGCTTTAGATCAGGAACCAGCCACGCAGCATCGGTACAACAGACATCCACTGACCTCTGAAATATGTCATCACAAAGGAAATACCCGTCTGACAACTAATGATTTGACCCCACAGCTAATCTACTCAGGCCAGTGTTGCGAGACGACATTTATAGGAATAGACAAGGAGCCACCTCCTCCTCCTCCTCATCACTCATGTTGATCAAGGTGATTAGTGAGACAACTTATTTGAGTGAGTTCTAGATGATTGATCACAGTGTAAGTTGCTTGTTTACGTGCTACTGCTTCCTCTTGTCACTAAGATAGAAAGAGTAAAGAAAAAGTACAGTTTCCACTTGTATCTGCTTACAAGTATAATCATGTTTTCAATATCATCCCTGATCTCAGAACTGTAGAAGCTGAGTGGTGAGCAGCTTGGCTCACTTTTCGAAAGCGAGCTAGAGCTAGTCACATGTCAAAGAGACCAAGGTTGTCCATAGTGCGCGTCCTTGAATATCCAAACGATGCTTCTCCCCCCTCTGATTGACAAGTCCCAGCCTTTTGTTAATGAGACGGGGTCGTACACACACCAATGAAAGTGACAGAAATGACAGATGCAACATCTGGCTGTCAACCCAGCTTCTAGAGGTCAGCTGCAGCCACTAGAGGGCAGTAAAAAGGCAATGTCACATCAGACAGTGGCATCGTACTTCTTTGAGCTTGTTAGCGTCTCAACAAGGCTTTTCACTGCTGATCTGAATCAATTGTAAGGATGGGGATGTACACCCAGCGGCTTGGTATGCATCCCACTGCTGTGTTTGTCTCTCGTCCCCGTGCTGCATGGTGTGTGTCCGTCGTAAAATCCACTGTAGCTGTGAGACGCAGAGCACTGTAAAGATGATTTATAACGCTCTCTTGAGCTGCATGAGCAGCAAAAGTGCTTCTGAAATTCTGATTAGATTGTCAGTGAACAGCTCCTGGGAAATGAAGTCAAGAATAAAAAGTGTGCTGATAAAAAAAATAAAAAAACGAAGCTGTGTTAATATGATTATGTTAATCAATTGAGTAATTTGATAAATTGTGGATTGCAGGTGGTTGGTTCTCTGTAACTGATTACTTTACAAAATTAACTTTCCCAGGCATGAACGTGTACCTGGGCCATGTCCTCAGACGTGTTGTCAGGTTATTCTGTACTTGTTTATTTGACTGAACAGCCCAAAAGTAATGTATCGGAAAAGATTCCCAAAGTGCCATCGTGGCAGCTCACCAGTGACTCAACCTTGCTGCAAAATGTCAGCAAGGGAATTTTGGTACAATCAGCTTTCAAGACAGTTGTTTCCTCTCTGTACTGTTTCTGACAAGGGGTCACCTCAGTGCTCCTTTTAAACTTTTTCTTGACAGTTTGTGTTTGAGTCAGTGTAGACAAAAATACACTAAAGCTCACAATACTTATGTAAAAATACACCTCACCTAAGCCTGAGTCCCAGTGGAGCAACCGCAGAAGCCTGCCTCTGCCCCTTGAATTGTGGTATTAGAGTTTGTTATTAGTGTGACATAATCAATGTGGACAGGAAGTACAAATTAATGAAACATTTTTTGTAGACAAAAGACTACATTATCTTACCCTCTGCTTAGTCTCTGGACCATTCATGCTTGTCATCAGGGGTGTGCACTTTACTGACACTGTGATTACATTATTTTTATATGTTTTCTGGGGAGTTATTGTTAAAATTACATCAAGTCTCATGCCAGTTGGATAACGATTTGCATTCCTCCTCAACACATACTTACATTACACCATCAATGCACTCTTGACTCAAGTAATTCAATTTGTGAATTTGCCGTTCAGTTGTAAAATCATGTGCAAACGCAGCATTCTGCCATGTCTTCAAATGCTGTACTGGATAAATGCCATAACTCTATTAAAGAAAACATTTCTTTTGCACTAATTCTTACATCTATAGGGTGTCAGATGATTGGTCGAGTTTGGTGTTTGGTTGTAAATCATGTGGTGTCTGGAAAATAGCCTGTTTGTTGTAGTATTGTTGGCTGTGATAGTAATAAGGATGTTGGCGGTATACTGCCCCCAAGATTGAAATTAAACTTATACCCATGAGTGCTACCCTTGGCAGGGGTCACATCAGCTAATTCTGTACTTCAAATGGCTGACTGAACATAATTCTCTAGATGTGTGCAGTGTTTACTTTTTAACAGGGCCCAAATCAAATCTTATTTTTACAGGGGAACAGGGCTGCACACCTACACGGTAAGAACGTATGGGCAGGGTGGCTGCTCTCTGACCAAGTGGTCGGTCGGTGTGTTGGTTGGTTGGTTGATATGTCAGTAGGTAGGGAGGTAATGGGGTATAGACTGATAAAGGTAGACCACGGTTTCCATATTTTTATTTATTTAATGACTTAACTCCACTGTTGCTCAGCAGAGACTCAGCACGGGGGGACTCAGGAACTTTTCCACCCAATTACAGCTGTTTGTTCTCTTGCACTATTCTGACTTAAGGTCATAACAGCAAGGGCAAGATCAGCAGACACAAGGCAATTTTTCAGTTTCAAGTTCCTTGCTGAGCGATGACCTTTCATCGTTCAGCTGTAAACAGACTGAACACTTTATTTCAGTGCACAGTTCTTGCAGTGTTTATAAGTCTCTTGTTGACTGGCATTAACATCCAATATATATCTTCGATTATTTGCCATAAGTGGCGAACACATATCTGCTTAGAATTCAGGATCAGCGGAAGAGAACGATTATTATCAGTTCACTCCTCGGATGTGGCCGTGCCCTGAGGAGACCCTCAAATTCACAGCGCTACAACTTTACTGTGTAACGAACTGAAGACATTTCACTGTATAGCTTTGGATTGCTCAGTGCTCTTAACAATGTTTAAATGTCCTATTGCGCTGCTCCAAGCTGCTCTGCTGCTTACTAATGATCTCAAAGTGATAACGCTTCACTTATCTCTCTGAAGTGCAGCAACGGAGCATCCTCCCTCAAACTCTAACACTCTTCTTTTGTTTCTGTTCTTGACCACGAGAACACACAATACCGTGGTCATCACAGAGAAACACTGTTTGTTTCCATTAATAATCTGCAAAGGACTAAATGACCCTTTTTGTCCTTTTTCTCTTTCTGTCGTTGATTCTTTCCCATCTTTGTTTCTCTCTTTGCATAAAAAAAAAAAGAGAACCAAATCTAATGCAGTTTGGGGTTGCAGGCTTCTCTTAATGTCTTTCTAAATGGGCTCATTTGGATCTACTGAACAGCACTGAGCCTCTTGCTAATGACCTTAGTGTGAAAACGCTTCAGCTCCTTCCTTTAAGTCTGCCGCTACTATGCAATCTGCCTGGAGTGTCTAGACACACAGTCAAACGGCGCTCACACATTCAGTGAAACAGGCATGCCTATCGTCCCGCTTCAGTTAAGGCAGAAATTCGTGAGAAAAGCTCCTCCTATAGATGAGCAGACACACACACACGCAGACGCACACACACTCACACAATTACGCTTGGTTGCACAGAAAACCATAGTCTGTTTGTCATTCTGTTCTGGTTCGCTCCCTTTCTTTAGTTGCTGTCACTGTACAGTCTTAACAACAACCTGCACCTCTCACACACAAACACACGGAAAGTGTGCAGCAACATATTCTACAGTGTGTAAAGTGTATTTGCCATGTTTCAGTTTCCTTCGATTTGCACTGCAAATCTGACCATCAAAACAGTGATGGTCAGATTTACAGGTTAGACTTCTTTTCATTAAAAGGGATACAAGCATGCCAATGAGAGGGAGATTGTAGTTTGGAAGCTACTGTGAGTGACGTGGGTTTTGCAGCTTTTATGTGACTGTTCCCGCAGAGATAATCACTGCTGCATGCAAATTAGGTCTTAATAAAAACATTTGGTGATGTGCAAAAATGTCTGTAAATAAAGAAGACACTGAAATTACAACAACAATTCTCTATTTTCTATGAATGGGCACTGCCTTGAATAGTGTCTGTGTTGGGGGGAGGGGGAATTGCAGACTTTGTTTTGACTCATCGTCTTTTAAATCAATTTTTATAACAAATACTTGGACTGATGTTCAACAACCACAAAATGATGTCTTTGTCCTCCTGCTGCCTTTGTAGCTGCAACACCACTGTAGACCGATTAAATCCTCTGTTTTTACAAACAGGGTTAAAAAAACGTCCAAAGATTTCAACAGATGATGATGTATCCTTTTAAAAACAAAAGAAACCCTTATTGTCTCCTTAACCGTCAGACACAGTGAAACAGATAATACAAAAACACATCAGCCAAAGAAGCACAATGGTTTATTAATGCTGCCTGTGATTTGCCGGTAGCCAGGAGAGATACGTCACCACGTTGTTTTTATCCTTTCCCCCATTATCTTTTAGCCTTTGTGGCGAGACTAAACATGGCCAGAGGCTGCAGCATTGAGTGTATGATAAGTTACTTAAGCATCTTAGTATCTATCTTATATTTATTGAGCCAAATTTAGAATTTGAGTTTTACATTATTTGAAAAATTTTTATTAAACTTTTTTTTTTTTACACTCCTTATCACCTGCAATTGTGATTTGCCATGGGATTGGTCCTCATCCACTATATATCACATGTTGATGTCTGAGACCAGCTCTGTTTTGTTTGTACAGGTTTTCCTTAATGCAATAGAAATCCAACATCATCCATTCTGGGTTATGATCCACTGCAAGTTAGAGTGGACAGGCAGCAAATAACGGACAGCCAGAAAGATGGCATGCAGTAGATTGGTATTCCTGTAATGTGTGCGTGCCGCCACAGCCATGAACGTGGCTTTAAGGAAGCTGTTTTACAACAGAAGGTTGTGTTTGCATTGGGCAGTCTGAGCAGCTCGTGATTTGTGTGTCTGTGAATACAAAGGAGCACGCCGCCAAATAGAAGCGAAGTGATTTCAGAGTTTTGTTTTATTTTCTCTCTACTTTCCTCCATTTACGATGGATTATTTTTGGAATAGCAATATGTCACTGTCAAGTTAATTGTTATACCTTTGGAAAAGCAGCTGTAATTAAATGAGATGATGGTCACAGCCAAGAAAACAAGTAGCCTCTCTCATGCTAATGGTATTATTAGTATTTGTGTGATGGGATACTTTGGCTTCGTAGCCTAAGCGGACATGATCACAACCTCATCCATCACCCATAGGTTGCTTTTTTTATACAAGCATTATTGAATGAACCACACAAATGAATGATCCATGTACTATGGACGGCAATTATGTTGAATAACAGATTATTTACATAAATTATTTTGAGGGAAACCACAAACTTAGAAAATGTATTTGTCTTTCATTGAACATTTATTTCCTGGTTTATTTCCCTTTTTCTGAAGGACTCAAACCAGTTGCAAGATGTCATAAAATGTGATTAAGTGTGATCAGGCCAAACAAATCGTCTATGAACATAAGGAATGTATTTTAGATTCTCTGAATGTAAAACAGATAAGTATGTATTGACTGAGGAATGCACTTTTTTTGCAGGTCTTTGTGATGTTGTACTCTGTTGGCCAGCTAATGACTCGCCCCTCTCATAGGTCCACGTGTGTTCCAACTCTTTTTAATGATTTCCCAGTTGGTGTCTTATATGTGACATATCTGGGATCACGGCCAGTATTTCTGTGTTTGATGAGGCTCTCGGTTTTCATCCGTTTCCAAAATCAATGCTGTCTATTCCAAGCTTTAATGAGAATATACATTTACAGCCAGTGGATTGTATGGCTGAGTTTGGAAGTGGAAGAACGCGGTTCAGGCAGAGTGTCAGTGCAGCACCTTTGTTCCCCATTGTCAGGATGAGCCGGGCTATGTAAAGGCAGCATCAAACTTGGGGCTTGTTTTGACTGGGATAATAGCAGCTATTTTCTGCTCCAAAATGAGTTTCCACTGTGCCGTAATTGAGTCTGACTTCATGGCATAAAGTCAGACTTAATTACAGGAGTCACAAGGTCACGAGGTTGGCAGAGGCTGTCAGTCCTTTCAAGAAGGGTTTTATTGTTTGTAGAATTCTGCTTTATAATGAATGTGTTCGTTTATTGCTATTTACATTATATACGAACGTTCACTGCTCGAGAGGCCGCTCTTTGTGAAACTGAATTTTCGATTTCAATGCTAGGCTTTCTAATATCCCCAGTGATATAATCAGTATGGTTTCTATTGCTGGGAATTGTAAAGGGCGGAAAAGCATGAGTACATCGCCGCAGGAACAGATAATGAATCTCTCAGTGATCTTTCTGTTTCGCTTTTGTCTGTGTCCTCATCTCTCTGCATGTCTGCGTTTATAACTGTATGATTGCTGTCATTTTTATGTTTTGTTTCCTTTAGGTGATAAAGCTGTCATTTGAAGAGTTTGACCTGGAAAGAGGATATGACACACTAACGGTGGGCGACGGAGGAAAGATAGGAGACACTCGGAGGGTTCTCTATGTGTAAGCACCACTCATGTTCTCACCTTTAATTTAGAGGAAGTGTGTGTCTCACCTGCTTTTCCTGCAGGTAAAACTGGTTATTTTATTATTGATATTAAGAAAATGTTATTCAATTATTAGATCTATATTATCTATACTGTTATAATGCTTTATAACTGTTTGTGTTAATCTGTGTGTGTGTGTGTGTTTGTGTATGTGTGTGTGTGTGTGTGTGTGTGTTTGTGTATGTGTGTAGACTCACTGGCTCCAGTGTTCCTGACCTCATAGTCAGCTTGTCCAATCAGATGTGGCTGCATCTGCAGTCTGACGACACCATCGGGTCAGCAGGGTTTAAGGCGGTCTATGAAGGTATGGCTTCCCTTACAATGAACACAACAACTTCCAATACAACTTCTCAGTCACGCTTGTCTTTGCCTGTGTCAGAAACACACAAAGAGATACACACAGATAGAGACGCACACACAGACTTACTGTACACCCTCACATAATGGAGTGTGAAAGTCATGGCATTGCTGACGAGGGGATTCAATAGCAAACACAAGTGTTTATGTCTGCCCTTGTGGATACATGTGGGTGTGTGTGCGGCTGTGCATTACCACAAGGTAATAGATGAATTATGAGTCAATCAGTTGATCGTTTTGCTTGGTTATTTCTCATATTACGCCAAAGCTGACACTGATAGAGAGATAAAGACGATGACAGTGACAGTGAATGAAGGTGATAGTGGGAGATAGTGATGCTCGAACTATGTACTCATTGTTCTGAACAGTCCATTCAGTATATTTAGACATTTGATCACATGCTACATCTTACCATGTCAATGCAGCTCTTTAAATGGAATTGAACTGGTACTGAACTTAATGGATTTCACTAGAGACAAAGGTTGATACGTGTGGAGGGAGAAAGGTAATACAAGTAGAGGAAGAGAAAGAGAGAAAACAAGAAATTGACTTTTACAGAGACAAAATGACAAATTGAGTGAGAAGAAATGAACTTTGTATCAGAGACACCAAGGGAGTGTGAGAGCAGAGGAGATATTGAACTGTGCTCTTGATTTAGGTTTGGTTGATTCAGTGTTGTCCAGGGTCACACCTTATTTACTCATAGCTCCATATGTGAGTCGACCGGAGGTCTATTAATTCCTTCAGAAGTTGGACAAGTGTACCTAGGCAACTGGACTTGTTTGTGTTTCTTGAAGTCAATTCACCTCTTATCCAAGAGACTCCTTCAGTTCTGACTGACTAATGGGAGGTTTCAGGTATTTAACCTCTGTTAGTCTGTACCTGTGTTGACAGTCGTTATGTCAAAGGGACAGCTCGTTGAACCCAGTTGGTTGTCAGGGTCGTTGGGGTCCTCTGAATCAAGGCCAAAATACGCACATTTAGCCTGAGAAGATGTGGTTTGAGTGACAGAAGCCATCTTTGTCAACCTGGGAACCACCACGAGGTGGTTTGATACACACAGAGGTTAAATACCTGTAACCTCCCACTGGCCGGTGAGAACTAAAGGAGCCTCTTGGATGAGAGCTGAAACGTCTTCAAGAAACACAAGCAAGTGCAGCTGCCGACAAACACGTCTGAAGATACCAAGACCTGGAAGTTCTTGTTTTGCCAATTTAACACATCAGTAATGTTATTTTGCTAAAAAAAATTCAATTTTATTCCATTTCATTAATGTGGTAGTCTTGATTGTTAAAATTCATAGACCTAATCTAAAGATATATTGACAATAATATATTCTACATACAAATGTTTTAACCACAAATCTTTTTTGTCCTTATATTGCTTCAGCAGAATTTTCCACAAAATTGTGCAAAACTGACAAAATTTGCCTTTCTTCCATTGCTGTAGTTGCATCTTTATCTATTTGTCAGAGAAATTATTTTCCATTCGTTGAACCCTAGGGAATGGAGTCCACGTATGAAATGCAATTTCCGACATTAAACAAAACTGTGAGGAAATGAGGCATCGTTACTCCTCCAGAGTGCATACATTTTTGTCAAACTGAAGCACAGAGACATTTAATCTCCTTTTTTGTTGGGCTCATCATGAAGCTGCAATGGTTCTGATCTTGATCTTAGGGCTAAATTAGTTTTTTTCCATACTTACCATTTATCCTAACAAGAAAACATGTCTTTCTCTTCTTAACACCTTGGCCTGCCTCAGTTATCTGATATTATAAATGTCAAGGCGATGAGGGCAACTACAAAGTAAATCTAAGGAAGAAACGAGCCAACAAACAATCCATAATGACCTCTGGATGATCTTCCCCAGGGTAACAAACACACTGCCTGTGGTGTGTTTTGTGTGTGCGTCAGTGCATGTATATATGTGATGCTGTCACATTGTATAATATCACCACATCACACACTTTGATCAGTGTTACCCCTGATAGCTGTTAGCTTTTCTGCCCTGCCGGAAAACCCCACACTTGCGTTTGCAATTGAAGCTTTCAGGGAAAAGCTGCTGCCAGGTTTTCAGGCTGATTGCAACTGGCTGTGAAAAGTATGATGATGTAAATGATGCATTTATTTTATAACTCATCAAAGGGGAGAAAATCAGCATCGAATGACTTAAGATACTTTTCCTGTGGTTTGCAGTGTCAACGTGATGGTGTCACTGTGTAAAGCATGCGCATCTTTACACCATCCTTGCGTTGCTACAGTTTTAAGTAATTTATGTTCAGTTCACTGTGTTGTAGCAGAAGTTGACCTGGATATGAAAACAATAAGAATACGTAAATGTTGTGAAAAGAGTAGTTTGACCTCTGGTTGCTAACTTTTAGAAAAGTGTCCCTACGTTCTTCAATTTGCCACTCTTAACCATGTGATGATAACATCTATATCAGAGAAGTATGATGACTGTAAAATACTCCTTGTGATTGATGGTTGGCAGTCATACAAAGTTGATAGACTTTTTGGTTAATGGGCTGAAACACACTGCCAATGTCCCGAAGTATCCGTCAATGTATTCCTTCTGTCTTTAACTTTTGAATACATTAATTCTCCATATTTTTTTCAAATACAGAAAATATTTTGTCATGTAGATTTCTCTGTGCATTATGTAACTTTTAAGAAGGAAACGAAACAGAATCATAAAATATTGAACAATAAATCTTAAGTTAAACCCTTTAAACTTAGAAAGAAGGGCAGAAATGAATGATAGAAAAGAAGAAAGAGACACAACAAACTAAAAAAGACAAAAGAATGGGTGAGAGAGGCAGTTACCATAATGTCAGACTTACCAGGGGCTCAAGATCGCTGATATCCATCCTGACACTCGTCAGCTGTGTGACAGCTCGCTGTGGGCCACAAACACACACACACACACACACACACACACACACACACACACACACACACAGCTGCCAACTCATTGAGTATTATGTTCTTGTGGGTGTACTTACGTCCCAACAGATAGTAAAAGTGTAGAACACATGCACACACACGCACACACACTGCACAGCTCACCTTGAGATGTATTTGCCCACAGCGAATCCAGGAGCATGGTGGAGCATGTGTTACAAGATGACAGACGTCTGGTAGAATGTCAAATTTTAGGAGGGGAACGAGGGAAGAGCGGTGGATAAAAGCATACTCCCATTAAAGATGGAGGAGGATCAGGAAACGTGACAAAATGAGTGATTGCTGGCCAGTTTGGCAGAACTGCTCATGTGACGCTTATACTGATGAGGCATGGCATATTGATATTATATACAACGTCCAGTATTGATCAGATTGAGAGTTGAGTGACGCACATGGACAATTTGACAGGACGACTAATAAAGAGACAAAGAGACAAAGGACAGCCTCAACATATGTCAACATAGAACACAGTATAGCGTCACAACCATAAGAGTTGTTGTCCTAGATTTTTTCCACCTGCTGGTTCAACTAATAGGAATTGACATGGATCATTGGGTGCTTGTTTGCATCTACCTGTGCGCCTCCACTCGTTGTTTTGCCTTTCACAATTAAAGCTGAATTGCACTACAATTACCTTGATGACAATTAGCTGCGAGAGGAAGCACTGAAATTAATTTCTCAACGGCTTTAAATAACAGACAGTCTCCATGTTCACGTTTCCGCTGGGGCCGACAGCCATTTTACTGTTGCCGCGAGTCTTCCTTTTAAGACCTGACAGTTCTCGCCATTTGTCAAGCGGCTGACAGCGTAATGAGAACTGCTGCCAGCTCTCCATCAAAGGAAGTAGCTATTACATAAATTTTAACTACGGCCCCTCTCTTCTCCCATTGGGTCATCCCGGGCCCCAGCGGACCGAGCAGTCCACTGAGACCTGAGCCTTTTTTGTGTTCTGACAGAGGCGTCTGTTTGCAGGTGGTGGAGGCATTTAAAAAACGCACTAAATGAAACAGACACATATTAATCTCAGCAGTAACCATAATTGTCTCTACATGGAGTGTGTTTTCAAGTGGGCACTTTTGGTAGATTAGTGTCGTGACTAATATGCAAAATTGGCGACATGAGATTCTGAGCATTACTTTAAACACCACATTGTTTAGATGCAGGGATTATCTAAAGATGATTGTATGCAGGTAATTGCCTTTTAAGCCGCCTCAAGAGCAAAAGCAGACAACCTCCCTATCTGAGTGTCAGCAGGTCACATGTCGATATTGATTATCTGCATCAAAACATGGCTCCCTGTGTCGTGTTACAGAGATAGAGCGGGGAGGCTGCGGTGATCCCGGGGTGCCGGGATTCGGTCGGCGCAGCGGTGATCGCTTTCAACACGGCGACGTTTTGACCTTCTTCTGCCAGTCAGCCTTCGAACTTGTGGGAGAAAGGACCATCACATGTCAGCACAATAACCAGTGGTCTGGGAACAAGCCCAGCTGTGTCTGTAAGTGGACTATCTTTTCCTGCAGTTTTTTATTTTATTTTTTAATAGCAAATTTGCTTTTCTGCTTGGACTCTTTCCCAATTGCCTATAAACTGAAGCGTGTTCCTTCCTGCCTTTCTTCCTGTGCTCCTTCCTCCCTGCAGTCTCATGTTTCTTCAACTTCACGGCTCCATCAGGGACCATACTGTCCCCAAACTACCCAGAGGAGTATGGGAACAACCTGAACTGTGTGTGGTTAATTATCTCCGAACCGGGAAGCCGCATTCATCTCCTCTTCTCGGACTTTGACCTGGAGCCACAGTTCGACTGGTTGGTGGTCAAAGATGAAGGTAATAAAATCTGTAAAAGTTTTTGAAGGTAAATACCTCCACTTTAATATAAACATGTTTGAAGAAGTCAGAAGTTTAGACCTCAGGGTGTGGAGAATCATATTGTTTGTAGCTGAACTACAAGCAAAACTGAACTCGATCCGAACCCGACAGCCATTCGAAGCTGATGTTTTCTGTGATCACAGGCAAGTGCAAGGTAAAAACATCTAGTAAATAGCACAAACCTGACCAGAACCAGAAACGCATTGCAATGGATGGCTGGATGATTGTCATGTTTTTTTGTATTATTACAGCTTTTGAATGATTTGTCACATCACAAAGTGCACAGGGGCGTCTGATCACTGCACTTATTGATTGGCCTTGTGTTTAATTGACTGGCTGTAAACCCTGCAGGAGAGTGTTTTGTGCGTGTGTTAAGTAGTGTTTTGAAAATTGCAGGGCAATCAGTGCTGTGGCTATGAGTAAACTAAAATTACAGTCATTTGAAAGTCTTGGCGAGAAATCACCGCTGTCACAGAAAGAAGGAGCAAAAACATTTTCTGTAACACACATGTTATTTTTTAAAGGTACATGGGTGTGATACTGACCATGGTATTTACCTCTGTATGCAAATACTACATGTAAATAGTGAGAGCCACAAGTGGGTTCAGTTACTGCAGTCTTGACAGTCTGTACGACTGAGGTGAATATATTGGTCAGGTGGCAGGTCCACCATGGTTTGTAAATAAATAGGTTGTCAAGGATCAGTGCTCACTAATGTGGCAGCCATTACATGGTTACTCATCAGAGTTTTGAACTATAAGAATGCACCTCATTTAAAACTGTGCTTCTCATAATCAAACGGAATATATGTATGAATTAATTTGAACTTGAAGACACTGAAATTCCCAACAGGCTGATGGATGAGGAAATCTGTTTAAAACTAACACAACACTTCATTGCGATAGTACTTTGACTATTGAGGGACTTCTTCTGAGTTGCCTGTTCATCATTAATAGTATATATTTATAGTTGATATTTTATTTCTCTCATGAGGCCAATGTGATGAACCAGTCTCTGCTAATAACCCTAGGAACATGAATGAATAGAAGATAGATGCTTCATTCCAATAGGAGATGGAATCTGCATCCCATTGCATTAAGAGGAACATTTATCCTGGCTTTCATGTGACCTTGATACTCATGACTTATCTTTCCATTTTTTATTTCTGGATGATAGAACAATGATATATAAATAAATTACAAGGAAAAGTAAAACGAGCATACGCATCCATAATGATTCTTCTTAGCTGGGAAGTACCAAAATCAAGTCTATAATCTATTAAAGCTTCAATACATGCTTTTTAATGGTCAACATTCACAATGGTTCACATAATCAGAAAGCCATTTTTGTCATCTAATATAAGAGGACATAGGGATAGTCTGTTACAAAAGTATTTTCTCTAAACCTCTTCTCTGAGATAAGACAACATCGGATCCTGTCGCTCCTTCAGCTATTGTTGCATTGATTCTCTTTCCACTTCCATTTGCCTTTGTCAATGCAGTAATGAATACATGAAAGATGTGTTAGGATGGTGAGGAACACAGTCTGGCACTTTGCAACTGAGTCACTCTGTAGCTTCATTGAGTCGCTAAGTGAGTTGGATCCAAAACTCCAAGTCAAGGAGGAAATGAGAAGAAAACTTTCTGTGGGAGTGTTGGGGAAGGATTTCACATACTGAGTTTTTTTTATTACTCAAGCGGTTGTGTAGTTCCTTTTCTGTCCCTCGCAGGGTTGACAGCTCTCACCGTTTGCATTGCATTGCATGGAGGAGTTTGAGTATTGCTTTCAATAGAGTGTCTGTACCTAACATGGAAATGAAAACGCACTGCAATGGATCACGCCGATTTCACACAATAAATTAACCAGCTCTTCATAAAACAGTCAGATCTCCCTTGTACAGAAGTCGAGAGTCTCGATCCTTTGTCTATTTTGACATGACATGAACAAATGTGCAAAGCACTATTTTCTCTGTGTGCGGATGAGTTACCAAGGGGCTGGCATTACAGATTGTTGACTGTCAGACTTTGACAAAGCCATGATTGTAGGTGCCAGAGGTGCGAGTGGGAACATCACTTAGAAGGAGTTGCTTGAATTTTTTGTTACGGTGGAGATCAATGAACATGACAGAGCACAAGAGGGGCAGAAATAAACACATCAAACATTTACTGCGCCTGAGACGACCCTTAGCGCTGAACCACGGGAAGTGCCAGGTGGTAAACAGGACATAATGAATAATCACAGTGTGCCTGCTTCACCTACCCGTGCAAAACTGCAGGCGCTTTCTGATGAATCAGAGTTTTCCGCTGCAACATCAGTCTGGTGGACTCCTAGAGGGCAATCAACGGCAACGGGCTTTGTGTTGGTTCTGGCAGTGAACTGAAATGGTGCATGCCAATAGCCTATCAGCATCAGTTGACATTTCTAATCACCAATCACACAGGAAACAAATTTCCAATCATATTCAATCGAGACAATAGAGTGATCTTAATAATCCCACCAGCGCTCACTCTTACTCTTGATCATTATGGCAATACTGCCGCTGCGGGTTGCTGCTGCAGGTTAATCTGTTTATTTCTACCTGCTACAAACTGGTGTTACTGGCGCTTGATTTCTCCAACATCGACCTCAGCATCCTCCTGCTCTATCATCTATTACTGTATGAGGGGATGGCATATCTTTCCTTCTGCATTATGTTTAATTCATATCTCGCTGATATGGGCCTGCTGGGTTCTGTTCTGTGTAGCCCTTCAGGGTTTTATTGTGCTCCCCACTGAATGCGTCACTGCCGACTGGATCACTTGGGAGCGCCCTCAAGAGCAGCGTGTATTCTGCCAAACAAAAGTGTATAACCATTTGTCGCAGTAAATGGTCCTATGCTGTGACACAAATGCAGAAATGAAGTGATGCATAGTTACAGCTCGGCAGGCCGATTGGGAAGGTCTAATGGTGTCTGCGCCATGCAATTGGTATACGACTCGCATAGAGCAAAACTATAATGCCAGAACATACCTTTACATAGCAGCCAGGCTCAGCCATTCATTGTGATCATGTTCCCGCAAAGGAGACGATGGGTACTCAAAGGAAGTTGATGCTCCCAGCAATGATGACAGGATTGTCAGGGAATGCTGGGTTCAAATCACAATCAGCTACAATAGCGTTAATGACGTGGATATCATGATCCCCTGATTTCAGTCTCTTTGGGAATCACTTAAGTGCAGCATCTGTAGAAAAGAACACGCACTCTTGTTTTGTTGTGTGAGTCACTGATGTCTGTCTGGTTCGCTTTAACACCAGACTCTGGCAGGTCGGTCGCTGAATCACCGCCAAGACTCATGGAGGCTGTTATTGGGGCTAAAGGTGGCCCAGTGCTTTACTGAACAAGAGCCTGTATGTTCAGGTCACTGGTTGTTTATTCTGTCTGTTCAGGCAGAAACAATATCTGAGCCAAGTATCAGCAGGATGATCACATGTGAATTTAAGAGACATCACTGAGTAGTTATAATACAAATGATAAACAGAGTGTGTAACTATAATACAGAGGTACAAACAAAGTATATGCAAAGTACATTTATCAGTGGCTATGCAGATTGTGATTATACAGACACCATGAGATGAGTAAGAAAAATAGCATTTCCAAGATGCGGTCTTATCAAGAACTATGAGAGCACATTACCATTGCATTTAAAATTATCTCACTAGTTCTGGAAAATGTCTACACCCTCAAGAGAAGCAGTTTAACCTTCACTGGCCTAAAAAAAACATGCCACCTAAATTGGAGACAAATTTTTCAACAAAATGGAAAATAGTTGTCATTTAAACTTTCAAAGTGTAATGAAGTCTTCAAACACAGCGCCACAATGACATATAGCCTATCATATTAATAAAACATACAGTGTTTGATATGAAGGCACGTTTGAAACCTTACACCTGTTAACTTTTCCTAAATTAAATGGATTATCTTTCCATTTTGTTACTGACACGGTGAGAATGTTGAATAAAGTGAATTATATCGTTTTCTTTTCTTAAATCCCAAATGACTGACAGACAGGCAGGTAATGCACAAATGGGGCAGGGCTACTGACATTTTTCTGTGAAGCAGAAGAACTATTGAATAATCTCAAAGTAAATTCTAGGAATGTTTTCTGGCCTTAATAACATTTAATCCATCTCCTGAGGTCCCTTAGGGTGTTTTTTTTTTTTTCATCTTTACAGGAGTCCTTCACTTTCCAAGCCTGGCCTTAATGTTATGCAGATGAAATTAGATAAGCACCATTAAAAAGTGTCTCTAAGAGATTGTCTAAAATCTGTTCTATTTCAGGTCTGTCTGAGCCAACAACATTTGGAACGTTCTCAGGGAAAGATGTTCCATCGCAAATCGCCTCCAACGGACACATTATGAGACTGGAATTTCAGTCTGATCACTCTAATACGGGAAAAGGCTTCAATATCAGCTACACCAGTAAGTGCTTACCTATCTCCCTCTGTGTGTGTGTGTGTGTGTGTGTGTGTGTATATTCATGTTTGTATGTCTATTTATGTGTCTGTCATTAGATTTCCTGACATGTTAAGCCAGAATATGACCGATGCCACTGATTATGTTAAAGGTTATGTTTGTAAAAGATTTATTCTCTCTCATAGTGCATGAGAAACTGATTCATTGTTTTACACATTTTTTGAACTACAATCAGTGTATTACACATATCTCAGTGTCATAAATCTGTAATGTCATCGCAGCTTGAACTGAACAAGCATTCAGGCCTCCCTCATGGAAACCATCACGCCACTACTTTTGCAGTGTAAACCTTTTTCCTGATTCTGCCAGAACCGGACTAGTAATATAAATACAATATAAATTTAATTTTTATAATCATTTTACCAAGAGCATGTTATTACTGGGGAAAGTCAGGGCTATATGTTTAAAAACAGCAATTTGACAACATATGCTCTGTAAATACACAACAAAATGCCCATGTTCAGCAATGACTAACAACACACCAAACACAGGGACACACTGCAATGACAGTGACAGTGTTTCCAAGGGACATTTATAAAATGTTTCATACTTTTTCAATAAGATGAGCTGCCTACTTTAGTTCCTTATAAACCACAAAGCATTGAACAATACATGTTTCCTAGCCAGGTTGGTTGGTGACTTTCCTTTATTCCTGCTGTTATCCGGTCAAACATCAGCATTTCATCACAGTTGAGATAGTCCCAGAGCGGCTACCATGGAGGTTTGATGGAGGAAAATGTTCAGCAATCTAAAAATGACAGCAGTAAACATGACAGGCAGATTTTTGAGCTTCACTCTTCAGAGAGGGCCTCTTGTAAGACACAGCGGTCTGAAGCAGCATGTGATCACACAAAGATAAAGCTGAAAAATCTGTGTGTTTTTGTCACTTGTGCAATTGAACACGAAACACAAAATGTCTTGGAAGAGGTTTTCTTCACCAGGAAGCACTTCCTGTGTTATAACCACCGTAATAACCTGTAGCTTCTGGCTGAGGATTACATGCCGGTACGAGAAACCCAGCATGTAATCGAATGTGAATGCGTCTATTCATCATACATTATTGAAAGCTATGTTTATACTTCGATGTCTGATAGAGTAAACTGCTGACATATCTGCCCTGAGGTCTTATTCATGCTTTACCTGCAGCAGTTAAGCCTGTCCCATTGTCAGCTTTGAAACCCGACTGCTGCAGCCAGTGTATTTATCTCCTCTAAGCTGAACTAGTTCTGCATGACTGCCTCTGATTAATTCTCTTTGATTTCCATACGGTTTTGCACCATTTCACACGATACCTTCCAAAGTGACCTTGTCTCCGACTTGTCTTTGAGAGGCGAAATTTGACAAATGAAAATGCTCAATGTTTTCGTGCCACCTCAGCTGCACAGATTATTTAATAAAAAAAAAAAATCCTATCTCTGATCCCAACATACATTTCAAACCTAATACTAACACAAATGAATGTGACATTTTTTTTTTACTCAAACATATTTCTAAAGGTAATGTGCAAAAACAGAAATTTAATATTTATAGATACTCACCTGTTTCCTGGAAATATTATGCAGTGTTTTTTTTACTGTCAACAAACATTACACCAAAAAACACAACGCACTGTTGATTCTTAAAGATAGATAAATGTTTAACTGCATTAATTTGTTCTCGATGTCTGATCGCATAACTACTACACTGGGATTTAAGAAAGATCAGGCATCGTGGTGCTGTTTCAGTCATTTGGTCTATTAACATTTTAATGCATATATGAATATCAATGGGTGTTGCCGTGGGTATATCAGTATCTGTTTAGATGAATAATATCAGAAACTCAAATATGAACTTTGACACATCTGACTGTAATACATGCTATTAATTTATGACTTTTAAACTCGAGGTAAATCCACCCTTTGGGGTAGACAGGTTTATTATCGGTAGTTAAACTTTCATTATTAATGGTATACGGTTATATCCAGTGAACAGTACTTTCAGGACTCCAAACAGGAAACGGCCATATCACATCTGTTAGGTCTAAATGATTTGCAGAAACGGATGCTTCCTTTCCCTTTCACACCACAAGTAAAATTTGACCAGTACAGTTATTATTCTGCTCCAGCACTTCATGCATCCTGATGGACTGAGATGCTGCCGCAGTAGCCTCAGTGCAGCCGCAGCACAGTGCATGGCTGACCTGCTCGAAGCATAAAGCCTTTGCTGCGAACTTTGACTAAAACCCTTTTTACCCGATGTGGCTGCCAGTCCAAAACCTGCACTTTTACATAAAATGATCAATCTATCGCTGTCAAAGTTAGAGATTCTCTTTTTACCTCTCCTTCCAGTTCAACTGTTCCCTTCTTTTTTCCCTTTTCTCCAACCCATCATGCTGATTTCTGACTCTCACACAGTTCTCTGTTGTTTCCCTTTTTGATTCACAAACAACCTTGTCCTGCACTTTCCCTCCTCGGAGACCCTCACACCACACAGTCAAGTATTTTAAGACCCTCCCTAATGTCTTTGTCCCTTTGACTCTTGCCTCTGCTTTGTCACTTTGTGTGTTTTCTCATATATATGTATATATCTTTTATTCCTCCTAGTTTTTTTCACCACTTCTTATTATATCAGGGTTTTTGAATGTGTTCAAGGTGATTTCGAATGAATGCCTTTGGCTCTTCTATTCAGTATGTGCCACACGTGTATTTGAGAACATGCTCATGTGCGCAAATGTGTTTCCATCCATCAGCCCGGTAATACATGTGGGTATTCAAATGTTTATGTGTCTGCCTCACTCTCATTTTCTCTCTCTATCATTCTCTTTGCCTTCCTGTTCTCATTTCCTCTCCATCAGTAGCTAATCAACCTAAGACATGTCCAATCACTGGGTTTGAGCCCCGGTTGGTATCAGGTTAATCTCTGGAATGTGGATAATATAAGCTAAACATGACAGGGTGGAATCCACATGAAGATAATTCCATTCCCACATTTCCAAATCAGTGGATATGTCACATTCCCTGACAGTGATACAGTAATGTTTTTTTGTTGTCTTTTCTTTTCTCGTGCAGAACCACCTCTCAGGGAAAATTGTACCAATTAGTAAATACTCACATGTCTTTTGAAAAGCTCTTACAGAATATAAATATATATATATTGTAAACTGTAGGTATAACATATCACTTTGTCTGTGCTCATTCACTTGAGCACCAATTGGCCATTGTTTTGTATTTTATTTGATTCCATGTCACCTGGCTTTCATTTTCACTTTTGTCTCATTGTTCTCCCTCTGTAGCATTTGGGCAGAACGAATGTCACGACCCAGGCGTTCCTGTCAATGGTCAGAGGTATGGTGACCAATTCCAGCTCGGCAGCTCGGTGGCGTTTCGCTGTGATCAGGGATTCATTAGGACGCAGGTAATAATCAGATCCAAGTGCGAAGAAGCATGCACTGTAATATATGTGACTAATCTTTGCGTGCTATATTATTATCATTTCCCCAGGGATCAGATCAGGTCACCTGCATCATCCAGGAAGGAAATGTCATTTGGTCTGCGGCTGTACCTCGCTGTGAAGGTGAATATGAGCAGACGCACACACGCACACACAAACACACACTGTTCCATGACTTCAGTGGACATTACATTGACTGACTTCCTAGAGACTTACTCCAATTTTAAACATGTCCAACGTTTCTGCTTGTCTATTCCCAAACCTTAACCTAAACCTTTTTGTCCCCATAAGGAGGACAAGTCCCAAAGATGTGACTGTGTAAACAGATTTAGGTCCCCGCAACGTGACTCATACCTGGACAACACACACACAGAGAATGACGGTTTAAACTTTTTATGAGCAATGGGGAATCATTCAAAATATTTCACTTTCCAGACTGTAAGGTGACAAACATTCAAGCGTCTGGCTCTTGCTGTGCAGCTTTAGTGCGCTTACGCACCTTTGAAATCATATAAATTTCCTCTTGTAATTGCTTTAGCCTCCAGCCTCCCGACACTCATTCAGGATATTTGCATGCATCTTTCTCTCCCAACAATAATCTTAAATGAGACTGGCACAGGTTCTGCCGAAACTTGTTCAGTGAGACACATTCATTATGCGGAGATGTATCCATGGTGTGCAGATAAGCTGCGTTATAATGAAAGGACAGTGAGTGTGCCATTATTGCAACAATTCTTGAATGGGAACCACCGGCCTGTGAGTGTTGTTTTTTTGTGTGATTATATTGTCTAAATTACATAATCAAATGTTGCCTGTTAACAAATGGGATGGACAAGATCAAACTCAATAGAGTTGTCACATTATTAAATACGGAGTATACGAGCAAACATTATCCCTCTCAGTGGACAGCGGAGGACGAAGAGGTTTTATGTCCAGGATGACTTCAGCACAGTGCTTCAGTGTGCGTGAAGAGGTTTTTTCTTACTCAAAGTTTGCAGTTTAGAGCGCAATCAAAAGGGCGAAGGTATCAGCTACTTGAGAGCAGAAGAAGTGGGACGAGCATAAGCCACTGCAAATTATATATTGTAGACATCCAGGATATGGATCATGAACTTATGGCCTCATGAACAATGTTTCTGAAGGCTGTTGCTCTGCATGTTAACTTCATGACTCATCAGTAGATAGAGAACAGGAAACAGTGAAAACCAATGCTGAATAGAGTTATTCAGACGACAGATAGTTCTTGCATTTTAATGACCTTGATTGAGATTTAAAACATCTCAAATGTTGCTCTAAATCAGTGTCAAGATGTGCCAGCATCTGCCGCCCTCTGTTATTCGGGGGAAATGAGGAGCCGCTGTTTTGGCATCATTTGACTCATAAATATACTTGATTTCCTGTATAAATGATCACGCTTTAATTATTTTTCACCTTTTTCCAAACAAGACCAGCATAAAACTGTTTACTGTTGCACCAGGCTGGCACATTTTGGGAAGGTAAATGTTTATGCACGAAAATCTCGAAAACCCCGAAAGGATTAGACAGCTAAAATAAATTGAGCAGATGATGAATCTGTTAGCTCAATGAAATATGAGCATCATGTTCGTACCATAACACAGTTACAAGAAAAAATGATTAATTTCTTTCTCTCTCATGGTGTGTGCGTGTTTCTGTGTGTGTGCGCGTGTTTGTGTGTACGCATGTGCGTGTGTGTGTGTTTGTGTGTGTGTGTGTGTGTGTGTGTGTGTGTGCGTGCGTATGTGTGTGTGTGTGTGTGCGTGTGTATGTGTGTGTGTGTTTGTGTGTGCGCCCTGTAGCTCCATGTGGAGGCCATCTTACAGCTCCTACTGGTGTTCTGCTCTCTCCTGGTTGGCCTTCCTTTTATAAAGACTCTCTAAATTGCCAGTGGGTGATTGAAGCACAAACAGACCACGCTGTGAAGATCAACTTTGAAAGGTAAGTAACTTGGTTATGTAAATATGGAAAGATATTTTGTCTGGTTTCTTAAAGTTTTCCTCACGGTAATCATACAGAGTTGACGATAAAGTCACGGAGTCAGTTTATCTCCCACTTCTAAGTCAGATAGTGCATCATTTAGTTTGTCTTTCACAAGCATTATGAATTAGTTACAGTTTTAAATGCCGTTGGTGAGTTTCTGCCCCAGTAAATGATTCATGTTTTGTTTTTCTTTGCATATTTGTCCTGCAAATAAGCCAAGAACAGACACAGAGTGGCCTGACATTGCTTTAGATAAAATCTGTCTTCTCTGTTTGTAGATGCTGAGTTCATTTCACAGTCACGTGTGAAATTGGCTGCTAAATTGTCCAGTTAGCTATTCATATATCATCGTGATAAAATGCTTGTCCATTGTGTGTGAGTATGTCGGAACGATCTAAATCTGCCACTATCTGATGTTCTTGATGGAGATATTGATAAACAGGCCTCCAGGAACCAACTTCGATGCCACAACTGCACACAATGTCACAGTCAGTCTCCGAGACAGAGCATAGGCTCTCAAGAGAAAAGTGACACAGGGGGAAAACAAGTCAGTCGTTGAGCTAATTAGTTACACAAGATGGTCATGCATTGTTTTTTTTTTGCCAAGTGTATTCCTAGAAAGGTCAACAGTCTGTTCCTGTTCCTGCAATGAATTACTCCAACAAAATTTAAACTGCTGCATTTTCTGTTTGAATATCATTTGCTGCTTACTATAAAAAAAACGTTTGCTGTTAGTTTCATTAGTCTGCACCCTGAATATGTATGCCAGTCATATGAATGTAATTCTTTTGTATGTCTGGTTATTGTGCATGTTTGTGTGTGTGTGTTTGTGTGTGTGTGTGTGTGTGTGTGTGTCTAGATTTCAGACTGAGGTCAACTATGATACACTGGAGATCAGGGATGGCCCCTCCGCCTCCTCCCATCTGATTGGTGAATACCACGGCACTCAGGCACCTCATTTCCTGATATCCACGTCCAACTTCCTGTTCTTGTTGTTCACCACGGACAACAGCCGCTCGGCAGCGGGCTTCAGCATCAGATATGAAAGTAAGGCTGATTGACTGGATGATAGAAATGTTTAGTAGACGCACGCACACCGTATCTCTTACAGACGCTCAGAAGCACGAGTGTTTATTTCAGTGTCTCAGCTCGGTATAATTACACACAGACACACACCTCTTTGACAATGAGGTATTTGTGCTTGTGTGATGTGATTCTCAGGTGTGAAAATGGAGTTAGACTCTTGTCTCGATCCTGGCATCCCAGTCAATGGTGGTCGCCATGGCAGCACCTTTTCAATTGGCTCCCGCGTCTCATTTACATGTGACCTAGGCTACACACCAAGTGATCAGGAGCCAATTGTCTGTGAGCAGAATCATCAGTGGAGTCACGCTCTCCCCAGTTGTGACGGTAAGATTCTTCTATCCTCTCACTGTAGCCCTCTTGATATGAACCTGTCGTGTACTGAAGCCTTTTGCATCATACTCCAAAAATAATTTAAGAACTGATAGATATACGAAGGAAAAGAAATTCACAAGAATATGGGTGTTCTCATTTTCCTGTAAATCTCTGTCTAACAGAGAAGATGTTATTGATAAAAATGTAATATCTCTGTCAAGAGAAGAGAAAATGCCCTTGGTCTTCCTGAGGTACTTAAAATAAAACCAAGCTGAGAGGACATTTGTAAATACTTTTGTCAAAAGCAAGACTAAGTCTTATGCTTGGCCAATGAACTGACCTTGATCTAAATTTAATATTGGATGAATAAGCAGGGGCCTAGATTGATTATGTAATATTTTGAGATTACATTTTTTTACTGCATTGCATAATAAGAATCACCCATTGAAAAAAAATGAAACACTGATCCGACACTGAAGTGGTTTCGACCATGACTTCATCTTTTCTACAGTTTTCTTTACTGTACTTACTAGTGCCAGCTGACAGTGGGTCAGTGAACCCTGGACAGGTCTCAAGTAATACATTCACACTCACACCTATGGATAATTTAAAGTCACTACAGATCAGGTCTCAGGATCATTTAAAGGAAAGCCGTGCATGTACAGCGAAAAGTTCAAATCCCAACCCAAGCAGCAGTCATTTGGTCATGTTCCAACAAGCTTTTAATGAGGCTATAAAGCTTGCACTGCACCTATCACCAAATTATTGGTAAATCTCTCAATATACTTAATGCTCTAGTGCTGGCAAATCAATGTCAGTTTTAACAATACTTAAAACCTCTAATATAGGTATATTGATCTTTCACTCGAGGTTGCTGACTGAGATATTACATTGAGCTCTTAGCTAATTGTAAGACTGGTTTAAAGATTTGGGAGCCAAAGAAACAACACAGGGCGGATGGAGTAAAAAGGCACATTAACCAGCCATCGGGCAGGTATACATTTAATAGTAGGGAGAATCTGGCAAGGAGCGACCAGTACTGCAGCAGCGTCGGCTCATACATACCTGACAACAGTACTTCACAGTTACATTTGCATTGTACCCCCCCCCCCCAACACACACACACACACACACGCATTTCTAGTGGTACTGCTCCGTTTTGTTAGTTTAGTCTGAATCAGAGAGCTTTCAACAGAGATGCACAATCAAGGATGAAATGTGCTCTACGTCTACGTCTCTCACAAACACCTGGACCAAACTAGGTCTGGGTGCAGTGTGTGACGCACCTATGACGCTGATCTGTCGTGTCTCATGCATGTCTGTTGTTAACACAGGGGGTGCGTCAGCTGCTATGTGGGTTTCTGCTAAAACAACTGTACTTTCTCTATAGGCCTGTGTGCTCAACAAAACGCGTGCAGTGTTTACCACGTCATCACTAACTGCTTTCATCCATGCTAGGATATTAATGAGCCTAATAACTTGTTTTAGCTTCTTTTTTTTTTATCATGGTGTAACGGAGAGTCATAGTGTTAATTGTACACATAGTGTTAATTGTACACTTAGTGTTAATTGTACAATCAATTCCTCCACCCCAACCTAAGCCCTACTACAATGGCCAGAATGGGACTCCCAGCCTCAGTGAAATCCTGCTGTCAACAGGCTCTCCTGAAACAGACGCTCACTGGCCACTCTCAGGCCCTCGCTCAGCTCACTCTATCATGGGGGAGGAACACACAAGTGACTGATTTGAACTGCCGATTGAAAAGAATCCAATTTGAAAGCCAAAGTCAGGATGTCTCAACTTGGGAGTGAGTTCATACAGAGGCAATCTATCTCACCGTATCACTCATATAACATAAGCAGTTTTAAAACGGCCACTGTGGCATTTTCAATTTGCAGCCAGCCACGCAATCTTGCCAGACAGCTGTCACATCTCAAGACTCGCTTTATTTCCTGAAACAGTTTGAATATCTCAACTAAGATTTTTATATGTCATGGTTTGCTTTAAGAGAGCATCATACGCCTGGAATTTGTCTAGACTAACTTTTAGATTAATTCATTCATGTCTTTGCCTATTCTGTTACTTTGCCCTTTTTTTGAAACAATTTCACATATCAAGTTCACCTCATATTCATGTTGTTGAACGGTAGGCGGATACCAGAACAAAAGCACGTCTTGGATAACTAACATCCGCTCAAAAAAGAGAGAAAATCAGAGTTGAAAAAGAAACTCCCACGGCCAGGCTTAGAGCAACGTGCACCCACACATGCACAAATTAGCGCCCCCATGAATCACATCAGATGCAAGGTCAACAATATCAATAAGATAATATCTGTCTCTGTCACCACACACTTTGGATTACAGACTGACAGTTGTGCATCTGAAAGAAGAAAACAAAGCGATGTGTGCTGCAGCTGCAGGCATGTAGAGACCATTCCCTCCCAGTATAATACCACAGCATCTGCTGGATCCGAACCACTCATCTTATTCCTGCAGGTCAGCTGAACAGATAATACACAACACTGCCAGCTCTTTGCTGTGTCAGGGAGGATATTGAAGGAGCACCGTGACATTTTAAAGCTTGCAGTGGGTGCCAAGACAACAACTTGTTAGAAGTATCCTCACAGTATCCCCTCTTAGTGAGAAAACCCATGACATCTTTAAAGGGGCAGGTAATTAAAGATTGAGAAAAGCATGGAGGCAGCAACAGGGAGGAGGAATGTTGCTAGAATCTGGTGTAATATCTTTCTCTGATTACCTCTCGTTCAGCATTCAGGCCCCTATCTGTGCTCTCCACACTGAAGACTTTGATTTGCTTAACATTATCTTATTAAAATCATGAATAGTCTTTCTTTCTATCTTTATCATTTAGTTTTACCTGATGACAGGCAGGGCCAAATCTACTTGGCACTGGTTCCCGCTACCTTGTAGCATAGACTGCTGCCTTTTAACTCCAACCTAATTCTAAACCTAACCCTGAAAGGAAGTATTAGCCCTACAATGGAACTGAGGACATGCTTACTTTCTCAAAATATATTTTCTCAATAAGGTTTATGCTCAGACAATACAACTGAATAAGCTGAGGAAACAGGAGGTGGAATATGTGTCACCATAAAGTCAAAATACAAACCTATCACCAAATGAGTCTTCACAGTGTTTATAGAGGGAATTATTTTGCATCAATACACAGTACACATATATATTTTCAAACCTTCACAATCAGACAGTAATGATATTAACAGTGAACATTACCGTCTGTGATTTGCTTTATGGAGAGAAGAACACTTTTTTATGTTCAAATCCTGAATTCTATCCTGAATAGTCTGTAACTCAACACAGTCACTCTTCCGCTCTTCATTTCGTCACTGCTGTTGTGGTTTGTCTTTCATGTGTCCTCGTGCCGTGTTCTTTATATCTAAAAGGAAAACTCTGGGAACTAATTGTGCGGACGGGCATTCTCCGGAGTTCATGGGTGAAGCGGCCTCTGTCTGGGGGGTGCAGGGGTTGGCATTGTTGCCTCACGGCAAGGAGGTTCTTTCTGTTGGGAGTTGCATATTATATATCCCCAAGCCTGCGTTGGGTTCCTCTGGTACTCTGGTGACCTGCTCAGGTTGTCACTCCCTGTCACCTGGGATTGACCCTCGAAATAACAAGTGTTATAACGAATGGAAGAGAAATCTTCCTCTGTCACATTTTTCTATCCCCTGATTTTTTTGCATTAACTCCAGCTCTGGCCTTCTGCCTTTATTTCTTGCTCTCTTGAGCCTTACGCAAACGCTGTATATGTAATCTTTTAGTAGGAAGGGAAGAATCTTAATTACATTCCATTTACTGCGTTTTTTGTTAATGAGTATCTATCTTTCACTTCCTGGTCAGCTGGTCAGGCCATTGAAACAATGTCAACATTGGGATGGGGTTTGGATCGTTGTTCATCATTACAAAAACAGTTACTTAAGATGATGACATCCATTTAGAACTAAGCCTGCGTTGCAGTTCATTGTTTAACCTTTTTTTACTAGAGCTGTAATTCTCAAGTATCATCCATCCTCCATCAGACTCGTCTCAATCATGGGTCAAGATGCACAGACGATTCACAGACCCCGGTATCAAATGCACAAGAAGGTAGCGTTCTTTACCCAAGCTGTTTTGGCTTCATTAGTGGATAGTGCAATAAGTTGTGATGCGTCGTCCATCTTTACATGCAGTGTGTGGGTCCAAAAAGCCAGAGGGTTGAAAATACACATGTGCACTGGGTTCATAAAGTTCAGGCAATGTTTAATGTGGTTTCCAGTCTGATACTAAGAACATGGAGGTGAGAAATGTGTCATTCAGTGGTGACCACTGTACTGAGGACATGGGTATCGAAGTTAAGGGGGAATTAGCCATGATTTTCTTGACGTCTTTGTGTTTCCTGCTAAATGTGAAGGATTTGTTCAGGCCGTCTCTCACAAATCACATTGTGACATGTCACAGGTGGAGAATCACAGGCTTTTAAACAAGGAAATGACTTCATCTTGTGAATAGAACAGAGCCAGCATTAATGTTATCTGGAACACCTGGGCCCTTTCTACTCTGACAAGTCAAAATGTCTGCTGTGAAAAAGAAATTTATTCTCCTTCCCTCTCTCCACTCTTCTTTATCTGTCACTTTTCTCCTCTAGCTCTTTGTGGAGGCTATGTTTATGGTAAAACGGGGACTATTCTGTCTCCCGGCTATCCTGACTTTTACCCTAACTCTCTGAACTGTACCTGGACTATAGAGGTGTCTCATGGGAAAGGTAAGAGCACACATACACAGACACTCACATTTTTGCCTTCGTCTGTTAAAAAAAAAAGTTTGGTAAACCAATCCTTTCTTGTGCTGTGTGTCTGTGCATCCACTCATGCATCCATCTTTCTACCCATCCCTCCATTCATCTGTCCATCTGTCCGTTCATTCATTCATTGGTGGACTTACAGGAGTCCATCTGGTTTTTCACACTTTCCATCTGGAGGAGAACCATGACTACCTGACCATTACAGAGGACGGCAATTTCTTTGTCCCAGTTGCTCGACTCACTGGCTCCGTGCTGCCCCCTAGTGTCAAAGCAGGACTCTTTGGGAACTTCAGTGCTCAGCTACGATTTATATCGGATTTTTCCATGAGCTACGAAGGATTTAATATTACTTTCTCAGGTAAGAGCCCTTGATCAGAAGTTGTGTTTTTCAAAATGGATTTGATGGACAATAAATAGGTCTTACTTTGTTTTCAAGAAAGGTTTATCCAAGAAAATATCATAAGCTTCAGGAAATAGTTGTTACACAGTTTCATTCATGTGAGCTAATATCGTAAAGTGAGGTAAGGCGTTTGAAGTTTGAAAGCTCACCAAACCGAAACAGAAATAGTCATCGTTAAATCAAATTTTATGCCTTTTAAGGCTGATTAACTTTATAATCATTGTCACAGATCTTACATAAAAAATAAAATGGTGATGCTTTACTCTTAGCCCCATTCGAGACTGTCTCAACCCCTGTCCACTTTAAAGAGGCACGTCTTTGTCTCATTGTGGTGTGCTGAGCTGTAATGGGCTCATTACTACTAATTTACACTTGAAAGCCAAGTCTGACAAATGATGCCAAGGTCAGATTAATGCTTTATTAAAAGTGTGTCTATGTATTCAGTATTTTTAGTTTTGTAAGAGGAAAGCCAACAGATGAAGATAAACAGTTTGGTCCGTACATCTGTTTAGCTGCTCCACCTCCGTTTGCTCAGCCACTTCCCTGAGCTGGGGGACGAGACAGTCCTCAGTGGGGCTATTGGGCTTTGTGTTTGGATAACACATAATGGCAAAGGCAACACAAATCAACAAATACAATATGTTGTTGTTTATTTAGTTATCTTTGATTTATTATATTACATTGTGGGATTTAAATGAAGCCTTAACTTAATTCTGTGAATTCTAAGAAGTTACGACTACTTGCATAGTGCATAGTTTGGCTAGTTTCCTTCAAAGAGATAGAAAATTCAGCACTAAGCCGATGGAGGGGCGGGTGAAGAGGTTGAGTCCACAGAGCCCTTCTAGAGTTTAAGGGATAAACAGTGTTGCAGCAGAATCCAATACGATTGAAGTCAAAACGACATTCATATTCAACTCAAAAACTAGGTAATTTACACCTAAATGTCAATTGGTATCTTCCAACGAGATGTAAACATGGTGTTAGTGATCTTGTTTGGAGTCAAATATAAATGTCGGGGCTTACGGGCACTTGGATGACACCACACGGACAGTATTGAGGCAGTTTAGAATATTTTGTTGTTTTATAACGTCTGAAGGACTCACAATTGACTTCCATTGGATTCTGCTCTAACAAAGTTTACCCCTGAAACTCCAGAAGTGATTTGTTGACTCAAACACTTCACCCATCCTTCCATCGGCATAGTGATGAGTAGATATTTAGTGAATTTCCTTTTCGGTGAACAGTCCCTTTAAGCAACATTGGTTTAGCTGATATTTGTATTAACTATTAGCTAATTTATACGTTTGTGATATTTTCTCATCACTTTTAGATGTAAATGCTGCTATACTAACTGGTTTAAAATACTCAATAAGTTGCATAATCAATGCTGATCAATAACTTGAGACAGAGCCAAACTGCAGTGACTGCAGTTTGGCTTTAGTCTTAATTTTCCTAGTGTCTACAAATATTTTTGTGATGAAAAAGTATACATTTTAATGGGATGATTTAAGGTATATAATATCGTAAATAAGTCCAAAACAAATTAGAAAATGTTGGCTTTGTAGCGCAGTGTTGTGATTAATTGTCTGGATAACAATATGAGTTTTTAATCATCTGCTTGAATTACAAGTGATGTCTCACTGTTTCAGGTTTAAAGTTTTCCTAAAATGTAGTGAAGTTCTTTATATTTATTTGATATGGGATGATATGACATTCAAATATATATATGCTCCTATATATTGCGCACGACTTTAGTCTATTTATTATGTATTTTCAACAATGTTATTTCACTCTCCTGGATGTTTAGAGTACGACTTGGAGCCGTGCGAGGATCCCGGTGTGCCTGCGTACAGCAGAAGGATGGGATTCAGATTTCGAGTTGGTGACTCGCTGGCCTTCTCTTGTTTCCATGGCTACCGACTTGAGGGAGACAGCAAGATCACTTGTCTGGGAGGAGGCCGGCGAGTCTGGAGCAACACACTGCCACGATGTATAGGTAAGACACAAAAGTACACGTAGACTCACTGGCTGAGTTGTGTCTCAGAGAAAATGTGAAGTAATTGGCACTGCACACAAAACAAATGCAGGTGAGGGTTGTTCTACTACGTGTATTGTTGTCCAGAGCGTGGGCATTGCACTGTAAACTCATTGAACTTTCCTTATACAACGGAACAATACACAAAGTAATGTTGCTGTGTCAAAAGTATTTCTGGCTTCATTCTTTATAGTTTGGAGTGGTTTATCTTCTATGACAATATCTGGTAGCTTGTAAAGTACAACTTTCAAATTAACTTCTTCAGCACATGAATGAGCCCAAGGGTGAAGTATCAGCATTTTCATGGTTGTAATTCACGAATGTTTTATTGCTGACACAATGGTAATTTACTATTATTTGACTGGTTGAGTGTTGGTTTTATATGCCTGGATTTGGCTTTTAGCAGGTCATAATTTGCTGGTATTTGATGAGTATCAGTGTTTCCCTGGATGCTGCTGGCAATTTATGAGAGGCTGACTGGTGGCTGCTGGTAATTTCCAAGCCCCCAAGAAGAGCAGACTGAAACGGCTATAATAGCACTATCTGTCAAGAGATCAGACCTGACTAAGAGGGACCCGAGCAACTGCAGCTGGCAACGTCCACCGGGTTCATCGCTCTCTTTCTTTCTAAATGTCCGTCTCTTAACTTCTCTGTCTCTCTTTCTAACTGTTTCTCCTCCTCTCCCTCAGCCTTTGCCCAGTCCTTGGGTAGATAATTAGGCCATTAGATGTTTTATGAAAAGCGTTAATGCTGTGTCTTTTGTTACTCCCGTTTTCCCTTTCCTAATTTCTCACTGCATATTTTCAAAGGGCTCTAGTCTTGGTCCATCTACTACCCTCTCTTTTTTTCCAACTTTCTCTTCACACCCTATTCTACTCCCCACTTTTCCTCACACATTGTTTGCAGCATCCTTGAATAACCTCAACTACATACAATTTACAAAGATGTTGTTTTGAATTTCGGATTTGTTCAGATTTGATACAAACTGTATATTTCATTGTTTTATCTGAGTGAGTTCCATATTGTTCCACACCGCCTTCTCTCTTGTCTATCTCATTACTTCAATTTCCTCTTTATCCCTTCCCGAGCACTGGTGGTCCTCCTCAGTGGGAGTTAAAAGCCTGCTCGGCTCACTTCTTTTTCCTCTCCTCATTTACATAAGACAAAACTCTATTTGCACAAAGTACCACTTATTTGAATTCCTAAACTTTGATAGGCACTGCACCTGCCAGATAATTCTGTATAATTTATAGGAAATACTTTTTCCAATCGAAATCATCCAGACCTGCTTCTCTGCGTTTTTTTTTTTCATTTTACCCTCTTATGTATAATTGGTTTTCTTTTGAATGAGTTTGCTGCTCATTCTGTTTGTTGCCATTGTCTTGTTTAAAGTACATTTCAAACATACATTTCAGTTCTATTAAGCTGCTGTATACTGTATGCTTCAGTGTCATCATTATTATCATGTCCACATATTTGAATAAGGTTTGTGGTTATAAAGGATGTGCTTTTTTCTCTTATCTCTCTTTTCATGTAAAATTATGAGCCCTTTGCCATCTCATTCCGACTGCTCAAAAATAATTAGGTAGAATTGCTGTGATTTTTGATCCACAGTGTCCTTGTCCCTTTTCCTCTCTTGCTGCAGCTGAATGCGGCGCCTCCTCATTGGGGCCAGAAGGGGTTCTCCTTTCTCCCAACTTCCCCTCAAACTACGATAATAACCACGAGTGCATTTACCGCATCACCACTGAAAAGGGCAAAGGAATCGGGCTGAAAGCTGAGAGCTTCTCATTGCAAGATGGAGACAATCTCAAGGCATGTACACACACACACACACACGCACACACACACATACACACACTCTCTAAAATGCACATAAATAATATGCATGTTAACAAGATCAGCTTTTCCCAATCAGGATGCACATGGATGGCTCATTTATTCAACAATTCAGGCACACATTTAAACGCACACTCATACAACAGGAATAAAACCTAATTATAAGGAAATAAGATGCATCACAACCACCATAACCCTGTCTGTGCTGTAGTAAAACTGTGGTTCATGATGGCTTCAAATGGAGATTTAAGAATTCCAATTTTTTTATCTAAATTAGTTCTAAGGATTGAGATGATGAGGGGGATGAAAACAAGTAGTTATGTACAGTAGCTGTTAGCTATGTTGAATGTTTTGGTCCCCAGAAGTGAATAGCATCAAAAGCATCAACTTGAATATGTACATACACCTAAATATTTGAAGAACATGACTGCGGATAGTATTCAATTATTCTTGTGTATATATGTATATATTTTTTGTTGATGTTTGTCACTTCACTATTTCCCCATGGTTTCTCTTAATTTATTCATCAAGAAGTATGGTTAGCTTCCTGATACCAGAACAGTGACAAACTGAACTCACCTCTCATTTCAGGGCTGTTTGAGGGGTTTCATTACTCCCTCTTCTTTATGTAAAGGAGCTTGTGCTATTTCCGCACAACCAATGTCTGCACTAACAGTAGGTGATAGGATGAACCATCGGTCTTTCACTGTTTTGCAAAAACTAGTCAAGAGGAAAATAAGAACATCTCTTTCCTCGGTGCCTGTCTGTACTCTACATATTCTCCAGTCCTGATATAACCTCTGCTATGGTAACATCTATACTAAGTTCTTTTGGACCTGCCACTGCTGTGTTGGTAACTTCTTGCTGTTCTCAGACCAAAGAACAACCAATAACTGCCCATAGTTCCTTCCTAAAATCGCACTGATTGGTCTGAACCACTGCGAATCAGCCACAAGCAAATAGTTTGGAACCTGGCAAGATTGAGCTTGCTAGAAATCCAGCTGCCTTGCAAGATTACTTTGGAAGTGACTATCACAGCCATCTGCTCCCGGCAAGAAACCACAGCCGGCGCTAGAGGAAACTTATAGCACATATAGCACCTTTAACACAGAACCAGAAAACTACCTTGATGAGAATTTCTCCACTATTTATTTTATGTCTTTCCACTTCAGACATATATTTTGTTACGGTGCTGAGTCCAAAGTTTTTTTTACCCAAGCTCATTCTGCAAGCTTTTGTTCCAGCAGCGAACACCTGGCACAATTAAGATGTCAGGAAACTTGTATTCCTTCATTATCTGAAGAACAAGACTGGAAACACAAGCAACCGGAAGGGCTTTGAATCCTGCTTTTATCCAGTATGTAGTTAAATTGTATTACCGAGGTCCAGGTCCCAGATGTTAGATGTGTTAAACATTGCTGTAAGAAGCAATAACATCCCTGCAGGGGTTTATTACCCATGTTCTCTATTAGTGCTCCTGCTGCAGTGGCCATCCATGGCTGAACGGATACATGAGAAGACGGGGCACCAGGGATCAATTCTTCCTCTCTTAACTCCTTTAAGGAACATATTGTTCTGTTAGTCTATAGAATTATTGTTCTAATTGGAGGTTAACCCTGGGTTTAATGCTCTTATGGCGACACATTTGGGTCCGAAATTTGGGTTATTCCACATTTTGTAGTTGCAATCAACCTTTATAATGCTGTAAGATAAATCATAATGCATAGGCAATTCAGGTTTGTTCATGTGTAGAGAAGGTTTTCATTTGAAGTTAAGATTTGTGTTTGTAGACTATATTTATGTTGTTTTTTAACCAGACTGTGGATAAAATCTTTGTAAAAATGAGTGATGAGGTGACTACAGAACTGCATTTGTGCCCAGATACAAAGCAGCAAACTGTGTGTAAAACTCATTGTCCCCACACTTTGTGTCACACTGACTTTAGAAGCATGAGCTTTGACCCTGTTTTTACACCTGAATCGTACTTTATTTATTTGTGTAACTTCACCATTCATATAATTTTTTATAAGTCATAAGTCTTTTTTTTTAACAAATAGATATTCTTTTCTCAGTTTTCCGGTGCCCTTTGCAAATTTGAAGGATTTGTTGTTGTCACAATGTGCATGCAAGGATTTAATTGAAGCATTAACATATTATAAATTAGTGTACGTCTGAACTATTAAGAGAATTACAGAAGTCTTCTCTCGGGAATATGAGCCCACTTCAGGGTCAGTTGAAACAGCTGTGTGAACTGTTTTACCGTCTTGATGTTGTCCTACAGACATCTTCTGAAATGTTTTTATTCACAATCTATCTTAGCAGTATTAGGCCTGTGGGCAAGGTTGAGGCAGGATGTGGTTGGAGTGTATTATCAGTATGAGGTGTAGAGCATTGGTTCAGCCTGCCTGTGGTTAAATTGTGTTAGCAGGTTTCTAACTGAAGTTTAATGCGGCTCAACGTCATTGTAAAAGGTAGAAACGTTCCCCGTGGAACATCCATCAAAAAATCAAATCCTCCTGCAAGAAAGGACAGTCACACTAAATTAGGTTTGTGTTCGTCACACAATATTTGACATTAGCTTTACACTAACGCTACACACTGCGTAATTGCTCCAGAGATACAGTCTTATCTTTCATACTAACATTAGGCCAGTATACCACAAACCCAAACTGCAGCATACACATTCCCGAGAAGCGAAACATTGCAACCACTTAAAAAGTTCAGGAATGAACTTTCCCTTGTGTTATATTGTGTTCCCTTTTCACTATTTCGTCAAACGCATGTGCAAATTTTTCACTTGAGAATCATTTTCAAATGTATTGGGCACATTCAAAGTCATGTAATGTAGTCAGTATGTAAAGTTTAGCATGCTGTGGTTTAATTACCTGTAGCCTACTGCAGCCAGCTTGTGTGATGGAACTGGGTATTTATAAGGGCAATGACTATGTACAACATGTCTGTTAGTTATAAATCTCCCTAAGAATTAGCGGAAAGCCAAATGCAAACTATAATGAACTAGAAGTAAATCCCCAAAGTGCCACTTGGGCTTGCAATTAGCATGCCACTCCCCAGGCTGAGCGTGATGGAGCCAATGCCGGCTACTGCTGCTGAAAACTGAACACAGGCCATTTGTTTCACAAGGGTTCAGTCTAAAATCTCTGGTAACATATGGACCAGATCCTTCCAATTTCCTTCTGCTTTTGGTGAAGGTTTTTGCCCTGGTACTGTAGAGGGTAAAGAAGAGCCAGGCTCAAATCACCTAAAACGTACTCTAATTCAGTGCTTGACTAATTTTACTCTGATGTACACCCGCCCGGAGGAGGGGAACAGATAGGGTGAGACAAAATGGGGGGGGGGGGGGGGGGGTTGTTATATTATGAAAATAGAGCTGGTGGGAGAGCAAGCAGAGAGAGAGAGAGAGAGAGAGAGAGAGAGAGAGAAAGAGAGAGAGAGAGAGACAGAGAGAGGAGGGGTGGCAGATGGTGACATGTTGATTTATGAGCTGCAGGGCTTTTTCATTAACCATACTGAGTTTTACAGAAACTGAGGGAGGAGGCGAGAAAGATAGAATGAAAGTGGGAGAAAAACAGAAGGAGAGCAGGAGAGAGAGGCGGTAAGATGCAACATTTTGGGGACACTGACAGAACTGGAGGGATTTGCAGGCGTAGAAACAGGAAGAGCGAAATAAAGTTCTAGGAGAGATATTATTACACTGCTCCTCTGTTTTAAAATAATCTTCTTTTTTTTCAACTCATTTTCACTCAGTCCTTTACCATGTGTGTCTATCTTCCTCTTCTCTCCGCCGAAACCTCACACCCACTTCACTGTTAGTTGGCCTCACGCAGAAGTGTCTCCTCCGTCACCTTGGCCCTTTATCTTTGGCGTTCCCGCCACCTGCAGACCTGTCACCACCAATCTGCAGAAATGTCCCCGACTGGCAAATATAAGCACTAGCAGTTCACATTTATATTCCAGCTGTGCGGTTGTATTATGAGGTACTTCAGAATCCTAATTCCCTCCTTCAAACTGCACTCAAAAGTAGACTGCACTTCCCAAACTACTGCTTCTCCACACAACGAAGCTGCAGTCATCACTAGACTTAAGATGAAAAAGTTTACCTCAACACAAAAAGTTGTTTGATGTCAGATATTTTGTATCTAGCACTTGAAACGTTTAAACATTAACCATATAGATGTGTGTATTTTCTTCTGCCTACTCTCCATATCCTCTCTCATGGCATTGCAAATACTATTTCCCCTAAAATATGGCTAAATACACAGCTTCCATTTGTCCGATCACTTTGTTGTATGTATCTAGGTCCGCTCACTCAGGTTCCAAAAGACAAACTGTGAATTTAGTCCAATTTTAGGGAAAAAGTATAAAAAAAAGATACTGTACCCTTTAATGGGTTTTTGAGCTATAAAATAAATAATATGAATATTCTTTGATAATAAACATAATCGTTGGTTTAATATCATATTTAATAACACATTTGGCCCAAAGTGCTTTTAAAAATTTGTCTTGGACCTTACAGAGCCAATGTCATCAGCTTAGGGATATCTCTATGTCAAGACATGTATATATATTTTAAAGGTGAAGATGCCTAAACTTGAGGTGAAGTTACACTTGGAAACAGAGCGAGCAGCACATTTGGATACGAGTGATGTTTGCACATCAGCCCTTCAGCTGGATGCTGTTACACTGTTTCATTTGTGTTATTAAACTCAAGCTTGCTCTGTGTTGCCAAGTTGCAATGATCTTATTTGGCAGCCTTCACTCTACCCACTGTATCTCCTTGTCTCACAGTGCACATTGACAATAAATTACCTCCAGCTGATTTCTCTTGTTTGACGCTGCCAGTAAACAGTTGATGATCATAATTCAAGAGATGAGAAGCATAATTTTCATTTCAAATAAGATTGAGGCAAAAAGAGCCAAGATGCCAACATCTTCATGAATTTAATATTTTTCACCTCCTCTGATATGTGCTGCAGAATCTCAAACCAAGTCACACACACGCACACACACTTTGACTTGCTGCTTTCAACACTGTTTAGTTAACATGCAAACTGAGGCCTTTAGGTTTACTGACGATATCTAGGAAACACACTCTATTGCTCCTCAGCGGTTTTCTCTGTGGAGGATTCTGTAGCTTTATAACTTTTCAAAATGTAAACACAAATTTAGAACACTTATCAAACCTAGAGACACCTTCAACCGTGAATAAGCTTCTTTTTATTTTTCATCTAGGCCTGCAATATCCCCTCTGCCAATACTCAAATTAAAGTGATACCTAAATCTGCTGCTTCCCGCAGGTGCTAGACAAGGATTAAACTGCAAAAACTCTAACTGTGGTTATACAACATCCTCATTTCACCAATTTAATTGTTGTAAACAACATTTCAAGTAAGGTAACCAATTTATTTACCCACCATCAACATTTTGTTTCCTGACTCTCTGGAATAGTTGCATAAAAATGTTGATGGTTGATCATTAAAATTGGAGGGTTTCATCAGTTCTGCTTATTATTATAAAGCCTCTCCATAGCTCACATGTGACCTTAGAAACATCCATGTGGTATTTGAGGCTCCCTCTTTGTGGTGTTTCACAAGATCCACGCTGATGCAAGTGGCTGTTTTTTGCTTTAACTGAAAGTCTTTGCCCTTCTTTTGTTATTTGGTACTTTTGTGACTCACGGCAACACCGCAGTGCACTTGTATCAAGAGTTAAAGACCAAGTGCTTGCAGTGCAACAGGTGCTCACTTAAACCTCTGCAAAACCACATCCTAATCTCTTTATCCGACGCCCTGTTCCCGTGTTTGATTGATAGGTATATGATGGAGAGAACACTTCATCCCGTCTCCTTGGCAACTTCACACGTGACAGCATGACAGGTTATGTCATCAACAGTACGTCCAATCACCTGTGGCTGGAGTTCAACAGCAACGCCTCTGGAACCAGTCAAGGCTTCCGCCTCTCATACACAAGTGAGTCATTTTAACTGAATGAACTTATTAATATAGATGGGTAGTTTTTATACTGTATTTACTTTTACAACCATGGTGTGTGATGCTCTGGAGGGTTTATTCAGTTATGGCAAACCCCTTTAAATGCTCTTTACTCACATGCACAGAATCAGTAATTTGACTATGTCATCGCTAAGGTTCACTTAATAAAATGATTTGAATTGAATCTAGAGCAGCAGGGGTTGGATTGCCCTCAGGAATATATATCCCGTGTCTGCCCTGTGCCTCAGTCAGGTATTTCTTCAGTGCTACATACCAGGCTGAAATAGGTGTCATGTACCGCAACACTCTATAGAGACAAATTACCAAGCGATTTTGTTTACTTCTGAAAGAGGAGGTTGACATTCTGAAATTTCCTCTTAAAGGTCAAATCTAACGTGCAAGAGTAGTTCACCAAGCAAACAGAAGTGACCGCACAAGTGCCGCACAAGCTCTGTCTCTCGTTTTCTCTCACACACACAAACGCACACACCTCAATTGCTTTTAAGAGAGTCCGTTAAGAAGGCACGACCAGCTGCCGTGTAAGTCAAAGAGGCTATTAGGTGAGTATTTATCTGAAAGTCATTAAAAGGAGGTGAGAAAGTGTCACATCTGGAGGGGAGGTGTGGCTGGATGGAGGGACAGAGGGAGGGAGGTGGATGCTATATGGATCCTAGATGGATGCTCTGTATGTCAGTGAAACCATTAGACACTTGTGAATATGCAAGTAATTAAATTAGGGAAGGTGTCACCTTCTGGAAAGTTCTGCAACAATGGAGGGACTGATAGATAGAAAACAAAAGGAAGGAGAGAGAGGCGTCTGAAGGGCAGCGGTGGTTTCTTAAATATGGACAGGGACTGTTAAAGCAGTTGTATGGTTGTAAAGCTGTTTTAATATAGTAATAAGGATTCTAACAATAGTACAAGATATTGAAAAGAATTGTTGATAGAGTTGTGACATATTTCTTCTCAGAGATGGAAATACAAAGAGATATATGTTTGTACATTTCATTTCCAAAACTGGTGACAGGTAACTCCAAATGTTGTTGTCTGTGTTAAACACAAAAGCTTCACCAGGAGCAAAGTGTGATTGGACAGTGAGGGTTCATTTTTTGTGGCCAGAAACAACCGATAACAGGATCTGTTTTGCATATAATTACATCACTTAACAGTCAAGAGGATCTGAGGAGTTTGCTGTTATGATATCAAATAATTTGGCTTCCTATGCAAGAAAGATACAACACAGTCTTTAGGATTCGCTTCCGGTCACCAAAGAAATGTTGATGACCGGAAGCGAATCCTTCCTGTCATCAAGCGAAATACGTCAAATGATATTTACGTCAAAAATATAATTTGACGTATTTCGATTACCTGAAATTGTGAATCTGAAGGACATGTCTTTGAATTACAGGCATTACTCTACACTCAATTTAAATTATTTTCATCCATCCATCCTTTGAGTTTGCAGTGGCACCAAGAAAGTCCACCGATCCTGTTTCCTTCCATTCCTACCATGCTTGTTCAAAAGCTATTTTGAGTCTTAATAAGTTCATGTTCATAAATATGATTAAACACTTGATTAGATGATATTTTCTGGTCACAAGTTGACTTGTCTGTTAGATACTTATTTCCACTTTACTGATAGTGAGTGGCCCACTGTTCATTGATGTTCTGTTCATAAGAGGTTTACCAGGGGAAAGAGTATATGTGGGTGACATTGTTCTGACTTTGTTTATCCATCTGTATTTGAGGTGAGAAAGTTTCTTCTACTTTGATATCTTTAAAACACAAACATACCCCTTGCGGTGTGCTCATTCAAGTGTACATAATATTACTGCTGATTTGGGATGTGGTGTTATAGTTTGATATGTCCTGCCACAGTTTCATAGTGGATCCAAACCTTCAATCCATAAATATTACTGCTTGCACTGCTCACTACTCATCATTGTGTCCTTCAGAAAAGAGAGAAGCCCATACATATTTGAAAATATCAGAAACAAGTATATGAGTAGAATCTCGAGAAATGTCCGTCGCTTTCACTGCAGCTGTCACATAGGCTTTCAACATTATGTGAGCTGTGCACTCAATATTATCAACCCTCAGTGTTCAAACTACATTTTCTGCAGAAGCACTGGGATTCAGTAAAATAATAGTGTGACCTCTTCTCCAAAGCTGCTCTGAATCATCCTGTTCATTTATGCAATGTTGTCTCACTGCATGCAAAGAGAAACCTTTTCTGTTTGTGTGTAAGCACCTTGTGTTTGTGTGTGTGCGTGTGTCTCTCTCTAGGTTTTGACTTGGTACGCTGTGAGGAACCGGGTGTCCCTAGTTATGGCTATAAGATCCAGGATGACGGCCATTTTGCCAACACTTTTGTCCTCTACTCCTGCAACCCTGGATACAGCCTCCACGGCAGCAGTACACTGACCTGCCTCAGTGGGGACAGACGTGTCTGGGACAAACCACTTCCCTCCTGTATCGGTTAGTATGTCAACACGTGTGCAAGTTCTATGTACATCAATAATTCATGAGTACAAGATCTGAATTATTCACCTGTGGGTGAGTTTTTTTTTATATTATTCAGTGAGAAATGTAGCCTGGCTATGCAGCAGTCAACTGCTGTCTGTTTCTCAACTCCAACAAGAGCACGAAGGCTTATGAGAGAGAGTTGGTGAGTCAATACAGAGGGAATACTTTGAAAAGACTGCAGAGGGATTGATGGGAAATATTTGAAGTTGTCGTAACACGCCTCATTGGGTAAAAACTACCCTTACAGATCCATCAGCCTATGCACACAAGACTATCTTCACTGGGGCATCAGAGTTAGATTTGAGTGGACCTCTGTGTGTTTTAGGGATGGCATGTTTATGGTGCAAAAGTAAGTGATTACTGTCTGAATTTAACTGTGATACATTTTTATTGTAAGTTAGACTACTTGCTTGTACCCTGAAGGTGTTTGCAGTATTTTATTCCAGGTACTTTGACTGTTTTATTCTAATCATGCACAGTAAATAGAATATTCTATCAGGCCAGAGGCATTATGTTTTGGGGTCGTCGATTCATTCGTCCATCCCCTCCTTGAGAATCCAATATCTCAGGGTCAACAAGAAGGGAGTTCTTCAACTCTGGCACAAACGTTTCTTGCATGAACTGATTAGATCTTGGTAGTCAGAGGTAGTCAAAGGTCAAACAAGGAACCAGAGGCAATGAAAGAAGAAGCAGCTCGTTAAAACAACCAAGCATTTCAGCCCTGTCAGAGACTTCATGTGAGTCCTTAATACATGACGGAAGCTTAATGATTTTTTTATTATGGGTGCATTGCAGTGCACTACATATTACTATTCCCCATACTTCTTATTCTTACTTCTTCTTCCGTAAATTTTCAATACGCTTCTCCTCCCACAAATTTTGTCGCACATTCACGAGACCTACAAATAAACCTGTGGAATTACGTCGATCGGTGTGCTATTATTCAGATTTTTGATTCGTCCCCAGCTTCGCCCAAAGATCGCGATAACGTGGCCAAAAACGTACAATGGGACGCAAGCTCGCTCTACCAAAAGAGTAAGAGGCTGAAAATCAGTGTTTTTAGACCCTTTTTTCGTCACTGAAACTGCTCTCAAATCCCCAAACGGAGGTCCTCAGACTTGAGGTCGTGAGATTGTTTCCTTCGCAGACATGTCACTCTCAAGAGATTCATGAAATGAGAAGTACGTTTCTAAACTGCCCGCATGGCCTCATTTTTTGGTCTATTTTTAGACTACTTCACAGGTGTTAATCAACACTGTAGGTGGTTCAGTCAGTAGAGCAGAGGGACAGTGATCCAGAGGTGGTCAGTTCACGTCCCAGTGTGGGTGGGGTTTAAATAGTTTTTTTTATTTTCTTTGTCTTTCAGGGGGGAACTGTTGAACTACAATGTGATTGACTCTTTATCAGATTCCTGTGTTAGTGTGTATGAAGTGATAGTGATAGTGCCACCTGGTGGTCGGTGTGAAAATGAAGTTTTAGCAATCGCACCCAAAATCCTGTCACATGATCACAGCCCTGACCTGATCAAGTCAGAACTATTAGTGCTTACACATTATTAGTGATAGCGCCACCTAGTGCTCCGTCTGAAAATGAAGTTTGTGCAATCGGTCCCAAATTGAACACACTTCATTCGATTCCAGACCTGAACAGATGTATTAGTGCGTTTGCAGAGATCTGGATAGCTCCACCTAGTGGTTGGTGTGAAAATTAAGTTTTAGCAATCGCCCCCAAAATCCCGTCACATGATCAGAGCCCTGTCCTGAAGAGGTCGATGAGTGTGTATGCAGTGTTAGCAATAGTGCCACCTACGATCTAGTCTCTCTCTCTCTCTTAAACCAGTCTCTCCCTCTCTCTCTCTCTCTCTCTCTCTCTCTCTCTCTCTCTCTCTCTCTTTTATACTAGCCATTCTCTCTCTCTCTCTGGGTCTCTCTCTCTGGGTCTGTCTATCGCTCTCTTAAAGCAGCCAGTCTCTCTCTCTCTCTCTCTCTCTCTCTCTCTCTCTCTTCCTCTCTCTCTCTCTCTCAAATTGACAGAGTCTGTCACTCTTCCCAATAAAAAAAAAAAAGTCTCTTTTTGACCCGGACGCAAAAGGCACCCATTTCGAAATTTCTCGGCAGGAGGAATTTTCTAGTTTCCATTGAAAGATTTAATATTTAAAAGGTCAAGCTCAATGTGACCTCACTAAACATGATTTTTCGAAGTGCAACCTAAAGTGTTTGGTGGAGACATATAACTGCGAGGCAGTAATTCAAGTTGCCAAAAAGTGATGTAATGTAAAAACAACGATGACGCATCTAGAATTGTTGCCTTTTGATAGAAGTTGAGACAAGAATCACATTATGACGTGTGCATCTTTTCAGATACTGAACAACACAGACTAGAGTGAAAGTAAAGACGAATGCACAATACTGATCACTGCAGCATATCTTCTTCTTTTCAGTTTCCCTTTGATTATATATGAATACAGAGAATATGGTGGCAATAATTTCAATTGGAGAAATTCAACGTTTCTATACACCCACATCACATGTGCTAAGACTACTCGTGAAAACAATGATCATGGGAATAACAGTCAGACTTAGATAATCCTGACTCATGCTTCAACAGAGAGCTACAGAAAGTGAGGACAAAAATAACAGTTTATTAAGATCTTTTGCATTTCGAGTTGAGTTGAAGTGGAGATCATCTGAATTACCCGTCACCTCATCCCACAGAGAGAAAAGGGCTAAAGGCCGTCTGAAGACCCAGTGTTTGGCTTGACCACTCTGGGTTGCTGATGACAAGTGGCTGTGAGACATGGCGAACTTCAGGAAAACAATATTTTTTGTTTCATGTGACAAGAGACTAATGAAATATAAATATAAACAGTTTATACCATTTCTGCTAATAGAAAAACGCAAGTCCCCAATGTGCTTGCTCATTATAGGAACTGTTGGGTTTCCCTATTAATTCTGAGGTCTTCACCTTATTATGTTAGGATTTGACGCTTAACATTGAACTGAATTGAATAGCTTTTATTTTAAAGGCTGAATGTCATATAAACACATTTAAAAAGGGAACATAAAAACAAACTGACCGAGATCGGTCACGTATCAACTTCATATCAATTTTTAGTGGAAAGGTCATAACATTTTGTAAATAATTTTGTGGGAGGAGTGCTAGAAGGCCTAATACAATATTTAGCGATAACATGGCTGCTGCTCTGTCCTCACACAGTATCAGCTTTTATTTTTTTTCAGACAGTAAAACTTACAAAAATGGAGCTCTCTCATTTGGAAAATCAAAAATCAAAAATTTTAAGAATATTTGAATGTTCCTCAGGTTGTGAGGTAGACAGACTGCCAGGGGTAGATAGAGCTTTCTTCATTTTGTTGGAGAGGACGATAGTGTGCTTCGACAAGGAGATGTTTAGTCTTTTGCTTATTGACCTATAAAAGTAATTTAATGTTTAACTTCAGTTAGCCATCTTAATATTGGTTCAACCACCGGTGAAACATAAACCTGACGTTGGTATCCCAACAGAAAATTTGGAAAAATGTTATTGTCCATAATTCCTGCATGTCCATAAATATTTTGTGGCTTTGCATAATTTAAAAAAGTGAAGCACTTGCCCTGTAAATATTTCTACCTTATTTAGTGGACCTGAGAACTTGGCAAATGTTAATGTGGAATTCCCAAAAGCCGAGCCAAGCCCTGTGTCTTTCTAACCTGCCAGCACACCTGAGCTCTCTGAGCTGGAACTTGGCCTGATGCAGTTGCTAATAGCAACTAAAAAGGATGTGTGTGTGCGTGTGCATGTGTTGGTGTGTTTGTGGAATGAGAAAGTGTTTGACTTGATATACGTGTGTGTTTGTGTGTGTGTGTGTTCATTCCCTGTATACGTCCACAGTCAGTCATTAATTTGTAGCTGCTCTGTCGCTGCCTTATTTTAGGTAAGCCAGCAACCTAGAGAGTACTTGCTGGCAGAGCCCTGAGCTAACTAGCTCTGAAGCTACCTGTGTCTATTCCTCCTTTGTCTGTGTGTCGGGGCATTTGTCTTTCTGCTTCTCTGAATATCTCCGTCCCAGTGTGACTGGCTGGATCCCATATCAGTGTGTGCGAGCACGGAGATGAGGAGATGGCTTCGCCTCAGGCTGTTACTATACCATCCTTCTTTCTTTCCCCCACATGATGTCAAAGAGACATGGTCTGCCTTTGTGGGACTTATTTTGTCGTTCCCCCTCTTCCTCTATTCATAGAGTACACCTGTCTGTCTTCTGCTATCTCTTTGTGAGTGTGTCATTCTCGCTTTCTCTTGTCTGTCTTAGGGAATTGCAGTTGTCTTTGGCTCAAACCACCTAACTTACTCTTGTTTTTCTCTCTCTGTGTGTGTGCTGAGACTCACAAAGAGAAAAGCATATTTCTGGTCTTCTGTGTGGTCTACTGCTACTCCCATTGTGTTTGTGTTTGCATGCGATTGCATTCTGCCTAGGGTAATGCAACAGCAGTAGGTTGTCATATTATTGCAGATTGTGGAGCTGTGTTAACGGCGCCCTCTTAACTCACACAAACACGCAATGCCCACACAACTATAAAGCCCTCACTGTACAAAACTGCTTCCTAATCAGCAGCGATCTGCTGGCTCAGTGGGCTACCATGTGTACCATGTACTACCACGATGCTCCCAGCCCGTTCCCCTGCCTCTCAGTATCTCATCAGTGCCTCCCTCCGAAAACTATTTTAGGAATAGCAAACAAAGCCAGTTATCTCCCGCGCATTGAACAGCATTTATTTTTTGGACGTTGCATATTCTAGAGAGATCCTTAAGAGAAAACAGCCATCAAAGTTACTCACTAACCTTGAAACTGTAAACCAGGGGCTTGGATAATTCAAGGTTGATTTAATGATTCAAGCCTTTTCTTAACTGATCCTCATTTAACTCAACCTTCACACCTCAGAGTAATTTACAGCAAAGTAGAGGAACCCTCTCTTACACAGATGAATTGAAATCTTAATAGGGCCGGAAAGGCGGGATACAAAAGGATTTGGTTCTGTTGAGAACAGAGGTCTTCACAGATCCCAAATGTTCGACTAACCCCAAACCACTGGAACACCTACCTAATCCTTGTTATGGCGATGTTCCTGCTTTGAATGTTTTATACTGTTTCAGTTAGTATGCATTGTCACATTTTCATCCACCCAGGATGACACAGTACACAGAGTGAGGTTATAGGGAGATTACTCGAATCCACCACTTATTGGTGTCATACTTCGGAGACCTCTTTTTTCGTGGTACAGCTCAAAAGCCAAATAGATAACTAGTCGAAATTCCTCTGCAAGGATGCACTCTGAATCCGTGATGGAGCCAGAAAGAGCAAACAAGAAAAGGGCTGGACGAGCATAGCCAATGTTTAGATATAGTCCTGCAATAGAGTAGTTCCCCATAACATGTATTGGTTAAGGAAAACCTCATATTTTGCAAGGACAGCTCAGATTTGATTTGCATCTCTGTGGGCTCATCTGTCCGTCTCTAAGCACCTGCTGACAACCATACATTCTGCTTAAGACATCATCTGTGACTTAATTCATTCAGACCTGAGCATTGTCAGACCCAATGCAAAATGTACCTACATTTAAAAAAAAAGAAGTGTGATGCACCTAGCCAGCAGCCGCAAACAGGCTCATTCCAACAACTCTCAGTCGGCAATTTAAAAATGTCCTGAGATGAATGTGAAGTCATACAAATTAAAAGCATTTGGTTATTGTAACAAAGACTAATTCATAGAAATGATCAAAAGTTGCAGTTTCTCTATTATCCACATTCTGTAGCCAACTGGGCGATAGACAGATGATTATACTTTTCTACCCAACCTATTTGTGAATGCTAGTTATTTTCATTTAAATGAATCCATTTTTATATTAATAATGAATCAATCCAAGCATTTTCTGCAGCCGCAATTATGATAAACACACAGATCTCAGAGCAGCGGCAGTAAAACAACTCGAAAAGGCTACAATTTGAGCAGCGTCCAAATCAGCAGGTCAGCTTCTAGGTTCTCTGCAACATGCCATGCTGTAAATGGCTGAACATGAAAAAAAAGAGATCTTAAACCCGAGACTACCAACGCGACTAATCCGATGAATTACCTCGTACAAATGAATGTGCTAACCATGTCTCTCTGTTTTTCAAATTCACAATGACACTGCAATAGAACGGGTGTAACTGTATATTTGTATCCTTATTTGGTCACCTAATAAGAGATGAGTGCGATGACTCATACTATTGAATAGAGTTCAAATGTTTTTGTCTTTGAGAAGAGTGGAGTTTATGGCTGAGAGGGCTGCAAGTCACCATTAATATCTACTGCAGAGTTTATAATTCATGATAACCCTGTCGCAATCCTTCAGACTGCGTTTTATTGGTGTTTGAAAAACGGCCGGATATTTCTTATTTGTTTTTATCTTTTTTGGCTTAATGTGAAATGATCCATGCACCATAAAACAGGTGGAAACAGCTGAACAATATGCAGTCAGTAAAGCTAAAACAAGTAGTTGAAATATGCTTGTTTTTTTCCAGTGATGTTTGATCGTCTTTGTGTCTCATGTCCTTGTAGCCGAGTGTGGAGGACACATAGCTGGAGCCGTGTCTGGACGCATCCTGTCTCCGGGTTATCCTGCTCCTTATGACAACAACCTCCACTGTACCTGGACTATAGAGGCTGACACTGGCAAGACCATCAGGTAATTATGAAGCACTTGGATATACACTGAATCCGCTGTGAATAGGATGACCTCTAACTCATACACAAGAAACTTTGTGCTGATCCAATAAGGATAATTAGAAACAAGCAAGCGGGTATATCAAAAAGGTCAAAAGAAAAGGCATGCAGGTAGTCGATAATCAACATGGACTGTTATTGGTGTCTTCCTTCTGGAGGCGGGGCCATTTTATGTGCAAGAGCCCCCAGTGACTTGCGAAAGCTGTCAACCTCAAAGACGACAGATTCACTCACATATATATTCACATCACATATTATTCACATAAGATTTCCTGTGAGAAATATAGATGTAAGTTTAAAATGTCATTATATTCAAGTAAATTAACATTTGCAAATGAATTGAAGAAGGAAAGTTCAATTTTAATGATTGGAAGAATGAATTACAGCTGTATTTTACCGCTCAATAATTGCCAGTAGTAGTTATTGTGAATATTATTTTGTTATTTTGCTGGATAAAAGTGTTTTTTTCCAACAAGGTGAAGAAACTTCACAGACATTTCCCCTGCTCATTACTGTGCACGAATGTACTGTATGCACTTGGGCCTCAAAAGCCCCATCTGATACCTGCCGTTACATAGAAGCCTCCAGGCACGTGCGCTTTGTGAGCACACAAAAAAGTGCAAAAAGAAAAAGGAATGTTTTGTTCTACATTCGCTGCAGCAACTCCATTTTAGGAGAAACATTGCGCACTATAGAAGCAAACACTCACAAGACTGTCAGGTAATAATATATTCACTAATTAGAGATAAACGTTCACTGTCAAAGCCACTGCTGGGTTGCAGAGTACACCACATTAGTCATTATGCCATCCTTGTGTTTCTCGACAAATTTTGGCTACTGCTGACATGTGTGTGTGTGTGTGTGTGTGTGTGTGTGTGTGTGTGTGTGTGTGTGTGTGTGTGTGTGTGTGTGTGTGTGTGTGTGTGTGTGTGTGTGTGTGTATGTGTGTGTGTGTGTGTGTGTGTGTGCATGTTTGATCCGTCTATTCTCAGCTCAGCTACATTTTATTTTATGAATATGATTTTGGAGCAAAAGTGCAGACTGTAAAGCCTGTTGTTACCCGATCACTGAGCTGTGTATCTTTGTGTTTTCTCAGCCTCCACTTCATCGTCTTTGACACCGAGATCGGTCACGATATTCTGAGAGTTTGGGACGGCCCATCTGGGCCATCAGACGGGGGGATCCTGTTGAAAGAATGGTCCGGCCCAGCCCTACCAGAAGACATTCACTCGACTTTCAACATACTCACCCTACAGTTTGATTCCGACTATTTTATCAGCAAGCAGGGCTTCTCTATACAGTTCTCCAGTGAGTAACCTAACCTCTCAATCAAAACCATCAAACTCTGTTGTTGTGGATCTGGGAATAACTGAAAAGAAGGAAAAATGTAGGATGATTCTACAAAATCACCAATTTGGGGGGTCTGCTGCACTACCGAATCCCCTAGATACATTTATGGAGAAGAACTAATAACTGAATTAGCAGGGGTTTTAGCTGAGTAACAAACTCATCACACATAGTTTCTTAGTTATTATATAAACCTCATTTATACTTGCTAAAAGATAATTAATCTAGAATTAATGTCACATTTAACAGGATTTCTGAAAAAACCTTTAGCCAAAGTATCAAAATAGAAATGTAATATGTCAACCTGGGACTCCCGACCGGGACCACCAGGGAACAGTGGGGGCTCAGCCCAGTTTGTCTCCCACAGTTTAGGAAACCAGAAGATGTTTAAAAAAAATGATGAGCTCTCCTTCAGCCTATGTTAGATAATTATATTCAAACTATTTAGAAATGGATCACAGTCCCACTCCAGTAGCTTTACACCCCTTGTTCCTCAAATTGATATATTTACAAGAGCGCTTTATCATCCAAAAGGCACAACAAGGAAACGATAGCATGTTTGAAAACATGCTATCGTACTTTCAGCTAAGCGGGACTTAAACAGCAACAATATTGACAACAATATAATATAGACTACAAATAAATTCATAGATAATGACTAATATCTTTTTCATTCAGTTTTACACACACAAACATCCTTGTCCTTCTATTTGGTAGTTTACATATATCTGCATCCAAAAGTGTGCAAACAAAGAGATGCATATCTATCATCATAAATATTTACATCCAGCACATTCCCTCTCTATCTTTCTCACATGTTTAATTTTCTCCCATAATCACCATATTTAAAACAATAAATATTTGCCCTCACAAAACATGCTATTAAACTCCCTTTGTTTACCTCCGTGTTGATTAACCAAACGCCCTTCTTTCCAAAGCATGGTTTGTGGCTGTAGTCAGGGAATGGGATGACTGGGTGACTTTAAAATATATATTTGTCATTTCCTCCTTCTTCACTCTCTGTGTCAATATCTGACCTTTTTAAATGCATGCAGTTGTGTTTCCTGAAGGTTTATTTAACACAATGTGGAATCACTATCATTAGCCAAACACCAGCTGTTGGAATAGTTGTGAAAAAGATAATTTCTATGTTTCAGTGTTAGGGATAGGACTTGAGTTTGGCATAATCCAAATGAGAAGAACACATGAGCTGAGATATGAATTAAAATAAACGATAAATAACACAAAAAGCAGATGTGCTGACTAATTAGTCAATGAATCTTGTTTTTGCTGATTTCCTCTTGTTGATCTTAGGATCTCACAATCCCTGAGAGGTATTATGCATCCTGTCAGGCTTCTAAACCCCCAACTGATCAAATGACAGACATGAATAACCCCTTATATCATTCACCAGTGTCTAGTACACAATACTGAAAGATTATAAATATTAAAGTTTAAGTATATAACAGGTTTGATGCACAGATGCACAGGTTGATTCAATGGAAGCACTTTATTATTTTTAAACACAATTGCAAACATATTTGAAACTCTTTTACTGAGAGTTTGATCGTCATGAAATATGCGATATACTATAGATCTAATTATCCCCAGTTAACACACCACTTTGCCTGAGGGGGGAGCCACTAATTAAAACGCAAAATAGCACCAGGTCAAATTTGATTAAACTGATGATCCATTGAGCAATCGGTTGCTGACTTGTCAGATCGAGCAGGAGCTTTCTATCCCCAGCTACCACTGCTGCCTTCAATGGAATCATTTTGTCAGTCATTGTCGGTGTGGTGACAGTAAGCCCCATTAGAACTCAGACGCTCTTTGTCTGCAGTTTCCAGCGATGATAACACAGTTTGAATGTGTTTGTCTCACTGCTTCTCCCTCGCTCTCTGTCCACCAACGGTACGTCAATATCTCTTTCTCTGTTTCACACTTTTCAGCCACCACAGCAACGACCTGCAACGATCCAGGCATCCCAGTGAACGGCTCTCGATATGGCGACAGTAAGGAGCCCGGTGACAGCATGACGTTCCAGTGTGACCCGGGCTATCAGCTGGAAGGCCAGGACACCATCACATGTGTTCGGATGGACAACAGATTCTACTGGCAACCAGACCCTCCTGCTTGTATAGGTAGGTGTGCATTACTCATGTACTAAGTGAGAGGAAATTGCATGATAATAAGAGATATGATCTGATGCCATGGCGTGATGAGTGAAGCTTTAATGAGTGGGTGAAATTTCATATTGAAAGCTATAAAAATTTCAATTAAATACGTTAAAAAATTGTTAGATAATGTTCATCAGACGTCTGCAATTGGATCCCCTGTTCTTATGATTACATCCCAAAATTGTAAAGTTAACACAAAACCTCTGGATGTGAGATGGTCTAGAATGATCCTACCTCTGACCCCAGAGATGCCTAAAGTCAAGAACTAGCAAGAACGCTGAACTCCAAAAGCAGACGCAGCTCTCAAGACACAAGAAGTAGATGCACAAGAGTTTAACTACACAATAAGTGATTGACAACGTAGAATATAATTAACAAGGTTGTAGTAACAGTGTAGTAACTATCAGGTGTGCTGTCAAAAGAAGTTCCTGACAGGGACCATGTGTAGTGTTGCTAGAGAGATTGCTGAGTGCGACAAACAGACTGATGCAAACAATCTGGTGAAAAAGACACAAATTAAGGAACAGGCGGTTTCCAAAAATACAAGGTTTGAGGCAGGAGCTGGCAAAAGGCTTGAGTTTCCCAAGATGGGATGACGTTCTGGCAAGGAGGTGGTGATCAGGCCAGGCCTCATGTATTGCAGCAGGTGAGTAGATGATTGCAAGATGAGGAACAAGTACATAGAGAAATTGGTGGCACTAAGTGTGGGTGGCGACAAGGCCACCCACTCCGCAATGTGCAAACATCCCAAGGAAGTGTCCAGAAAGAGCACAGACGAGACAGTGCAGGTCCGTTAAGTGCCTCTGTATTGTTCTGCCATACTTCTCTGGAGACAAGTAGGGCTAGAGATATGCTCTTTGAAATCAAGGACAAGCTGGACAGGTGCTGAAGGAATGTTTGCAAGGATAATCACTGTGCCATGTCCTTTAAAATTCAGAAAGCAGCCTAAATTCAAAAAACCTCAGAAATTCATCTCTCTCTGCTGTAGCTGTGCTGGACAGCCAGCACAACAAATGTGCCAGCAATATGTGCCAAACAATAGACATCAACGGTCCACTTGTGAAACCTCATTTAAACCTTTTTTGGATATGCACCAAATTTACACACATAAATTTAAGTCCCCTTAACATCAAACATCCATGAATTATTCAATGTTGAGAAACATTCTGACAGTGTAACAGAAAGTGAAACCATTTTTTTTCAGATATGCCCCCTGACCCGGATCCTCACCAAAATACAATGAGTTCTATCTTGGGTCATGCTCCATCGCTACACAAAATGTCATGGAAATCTGTTGAGTGGCTTTTACATATTCATACTGACAATCAATCAAGTGCAGACCAAAACACAACCTCCCTGGCGTAGGTGAAGATATGTTTAGTAATGCAAATCTTACCCCAAAAAGTCTGTGCCACATTCTGTTCTGGGATACAAGTTCATTATCCTTACTGACTGCTGTACCCAGCTCAGCTTTGTATTGCACATGACCTATTCCGTCATGTTAGTCAGAGTAGCCGCTGTGTTTTTAATGATTAAAGGAGCAGGATGAGGTATGACATCACTCAGCTGTATAAGGGATGGAAGAGGGTAACTTCCTGCAGCACATTGAACCCCTGCCCAACCCGGAGCAAAGATATACTCATCTCCCCTGCTGTTAGATGCCACGGCCTCCCTCCCTGTTGCCTTCTCCTTCTCTCTATCAGCCGGCACGATCTGGAAATCATCCAGCGCGGTCACAGACACAGGTCATTTTCCTGTGAAACACATCACGCTCATTCCCTGATATTACCTCTGACTCTTTGCCAGTTGACTCATGTTTTGCGTGACTAAAGGTAAAGTGTGGGGCTTAAGTCTCACTTCATCTCCTCACAGCTTCCCGCCTGTGCTCCCCTCCCAAGCACCTTAACCTCAGGATGTGAAGCACTCAAAAGCTCCGAAGATTACCAAGAATGTTACGAAGTTGTCTAGTGCCTATAAGTGTGTGTCCATGTGAGTGATTTGCAGCTATTAATGTCTTTGTTTACCTCGGTTTCACTGTTGATCATCCATTCACACCCACCTGCCACCCCCAAGACACCTCTCCATCTTTCCGATTCTGCCTTCACATCACCAAATTGCTGCTGAATGCATCTATCCGTCTCTCCTGCCAGTATCTCTTTTCTGCTCTCTGGCTTGTTGTGGGATAACAGGACCACTAGGGGTGATTCTCTCAGCGAACGGCCCCCAGTCCTTCACTCTGTAACTAAATTACAAAGTCTCTCCCTATCTGCCTTTTGCTCTTTCACCCTCTCCTGCTACCTGTGGAGGTAATACCAGCGGCCCTCCGGGTGTAATTCTCCCTCTTCTAACTAACTCATGCCATAGCTCCCATCACTAACGCGCTCTCGCTCCCTCTGCCGACCTGTGGGGGTTATAAGAGTGGTCAATCAGGGATGATTCTCTTTCCAAATTACCTCAAGCCCTGTGCTGTGTAATCATCTTTCTCTGTCTCTCTCTCTCTCTCTCTCTCTCTCTCCCTGTTTTTGTTTCTCTCTTGCTTTTTGTCTGACTACAGCAACCTGTGGGGGTAACATCAGTGGACCCTCTGGCGTCATCCTGTCTCCTAACTACCCGCAGCCTTACCCCGCTGGGAAAGAGTGCGACTGGAGAATCAGAGTCAACCCTGACTTTGTTATTGCCCTCATCTTCAAAAGGTAGACACCCCAATTGATTATTATACCTTTGTCTTTAAATGGGTTCAATGAGAAGTGGAGCAACCAGGGCCTCAGAAACACTTAACCGCCCAACATTTTCTAATATGTGTATTAAATATTTAATTTTCATCTCTATTTATACCAGTTTTATCCGCCACTGGTCCCATTTTAGTTAAAAACTCTGGGTCTGTGTTTCATTATAGACACTGAGAAACTGAACTTTTTGGAGAGGATGACAAAGACACTCACAGCATTTGTGATTTGGTCTTTTCGCTTATTCATCAGGCTTCTATCTAAGTGGCCTTTTTCCAGAAAGACACCAGCCACCATTAGCCTGAACCTGGTCAATCAATTACAGGCATTGCTGACCCTGTTGTCAGGTCAATGTGTCCCACTCAGGACCTGAGTGGGACACATTGCCTGCCCGTTTACACCGGGGCGCACATGCCAAGTGTGTGTGAGTGGTCATGTGATATGCTTTTTCAGGCATGTTAGTAGAGACAAAGATTAAAACTGATGCAGAGGCCAAATGGTCAAATGGACAGAGATGGTTTTACTTTACTGATCGTGAATTTGGATTTTACTCTCCGAAAATGTACAGTTACTGATGCATGGCTTTTGTTGGTTAACACAGTCTGGCCGATATTTAATTGTTTGTTGTCAGAAGAATTCATGCTAATTGATCATAACACACTTAATAACATTCGTAACACAACAAAAAAGATGAGGGAGCAACCGTGAGATGTATCTTTCCACAAGTTTGAGGCAATGTGCCAGAAGCAAACGCATCAGGGCAAAGCTCACTGATGGTATTATTTTTTAAATTAGTTTATCCCAATACCTGAGAAAACTTTAAGATTTAGGTGGCTGGACAGAGTCCCCCAAGCATTTTCCAAAACATGTTTCTCTTCTGGCTTTAATTAAAAAATGTATCACCCCCCCATGGACTTGGTTCATGAGTTTGGTATAAATTTATTTTTCAGTGTAGACTTTGCATGACTCATTTTGACCCTCACTGAGTCTTAAAAAAGGTCTGTGCTGTATAGTCAAGGGCCTGACCCAGTTTAGCCTGATGTTAATTAATGTAGTAAAGGATCGTTAACCTGACAAATAAACCAGTAACCGTGCAGAAAACTTCCAATAGACATTTAAAAACACGTCAAACATAAGTAACTAATGAAAAGGAGATAATCCTTTCAGAAAATCTAAATCGCAATTTGACTCTCAAGGCCTGAATCTTTCAGTCTGCCATTTTTAAGAGTGTCTGAGCAGGAACTTTCTGACTGTATGCAAAGGAAACTATGTTGGTCTCCTGCACAAAAAACATTATACTTTGGCAGATAAATATTTCTGACAATTCCAACTTTTGTTTTTCGAAACAGGGCTGTGTTTATTTACATCCCGAGTCCTGTTTGCTTCTTAGTTGTGAATATTTCATATTCATCTTGGTTAGGGGCCTCAGACTATAGCAAAAGTGAAGTTTACAGTTTCACATGTCGTAAAGAGATAAAAGCAGAGCAGAGTTTCTCCAGATTGCCAAAGGAAAAAAATGACCCAATTTTGGCGTCATGTTTTTCAGCTGGAGAGATAATTCCCATAATTCCCTCCTGTTGTAACAGTGTGACTGTTTTTTGTCATTTCTTTGCGACTGTTTTGTTAATTTTAACCTCGTTATTGTGTTTTATGAACTCACATGAGACAAACGTCTATTGAACCAATTACTAATAACTTCTAATCAGCCCCTCACTCAGATCATTGTACAATTCTTTAATTTCTCCATTGAAGTCAGTACTAAACATGTAAGTCGCTTTGGACAAAAGCGTCAGCTAAATGACATGTAATGTAATGTAAAGTCAGAACTAAATTTGTGGTATAATCATGAAGCATTCTTATCCAAATTAACCTTATTTTATAATAGTGCTAAAAGATAAAGACATGTTTACTCGTCAAATGAGTGAAGTTAAATTTCATATTCTATAATTGCGCTCTTTACTCTCAGTGTAAAATAATATGTTTGTAATCTTCCCCTAATGAGAGGATAGACTGTTTTGTGACACTTAAAACACACAGTGTATTTCTTATCCCAAAAACTAAAATACACCCACTCAAGTTTGCATTATTGTTGCATTCAGGTCTTAAATCCGAACAGACTTCCTTTTTTATGCTGCTGTCCCCATTTTCTGCTCAGTGAGATATTTTTGTTCTTTTGATGACATTTTAGTAGCTTTAACATTCAGACCCAGGATGTATCACTAATGAAAGAGGTATTAACATGGATCATTTCAATGCTTTGTCAGTGCAAGAAGGGGCTTATGCGCAGTTAAGCCCATTCTTCACCAGATATAAACTCAGGGCTTGAACTTCATTCAGTTTTCTTGGCTTGAATTACATTTTTGTAATGATTGCATAACGTTTTTGATAATACACTTTGTTTTAAGTTAAATAATAGCCTTTTCTGCCAAACTCAGAAATTCTAAATTGTTTAAAATAAGGTGAACAGGTAAAAAAAATCGGGGACACAAACTGGGTTATACAGTTTATACAGCTATATCTGTCCATCCTCTTTAGTACACAAGTTCTTATATTGCAATTTACATTTTTTGTCAAGAACTACAACATTTTTAGTGCATTTCCTGACTCACTCAATCTTCCTGGGTCTTCTTCACTGCCATTTGCAGAGCTGTGTAGTAACAGTGTCCTGAATACACAGCATGTGTTTTATGTAAATGGCGACACTATAAAGGGATTTCCTCTTTTAAATCCTGCAGTGTTATATCCCCAGTGTTTGAAGACTCTGTTCCATTACACAATTTGACATCAGTTTCTGGAGATTCCCTCTGACCTTAAACTTAACTATGACAGGCTTAACACTAACCTTTAACCAAACCGTAACCTAAACCTAACCTCAGTCTAAACTTAATCTATTCACCTGAACATTCAATCATTCAATCTGTGGGGATTCGTTTTTTAATCCCAAAAGAAAGAAATGTGATTTGGTAAACATTTTTAGGTCCACACGTCATTAGTATTACTTACAGCACACTCACACACACTATGAAGTCTTCACTTAACTGGGTGGTGTAACAAGACAGGCTGGAGACAGACCTTATACACTGAAAGCAAAAATATGTGTGTGTGTATGTGTCACCCATACAAATACTGTATGTCTCAGTGTGACAAGTGGGAGACAGGCCTGACACAACCTCTGTCAAATCAAACCCTGAGACTTTGTGTGGGACTGTGTGGTTGTGTGTTGTGTGTGCATGTGTCATATACCTTTACCCTCTGGAGCACCACACGTCTACATGTATGTGTAGAGAGATGAGGAGAAGTTGTCAAAGTCAAACCAGCCAAACTTTTACAAAAAAAAATACACATTTATAGTTTACTGGCAGTTAAGGCTGCAGGTTAAATAATTCAGGGCACATATTTGTGTACGGTTTTCACACAAACACATGTACACAAATACAGAGGATATAAAGATCAAAAATACTCTTCTGTGATTACCCTAACAGTTTTGAGTTCAGCAGGTATGCACAGAAAAACAGTCTTCTACTTGTGTCATTTTCACCAATATTACTGACAAAAAAGAAATGTGTTGAGAACAAAAATGTAAGATCAACACATTTCAATTTATTTTGAAATGAAAATGTAAAGGGCTCATTTACCCGAGGCAGTCTGGTTCCACCATGGGCTATATTTGGTGTCCTTTGATTATCAATGTTCACCCTGATCTGTTTTGACTGGTCCAGTTCCTTTCTTTCCCATGTGTGTGTTTATGCTTAGCAGTGGTGTTTTGGAGAAAAACGTCAATATATTTGGTTGCTTGCCTCTGTGTGTCTTAGCTTATTCAGTTTTTAGGCGGAGTCGTGCTCACATCGAGGTAACCTGCTGCCCATGCAATTGTGCTCTGCAGTAATTAAAAGTTACTCTGATAACAGTGGGACTCAAATCACAACAAGACCTTCTCAGGCAATATACCCAAAAGGGTAGAGGGAGATCTTTCGTCATTATTTTTGTAAAAATATCCCAAAAGTTTTGATGAGTTATTGCTGTTTAAATTGCATTAGGAAGAAAACCACATGATTTAAGGTGTTATTTCTCTACTGCAGTAAACACATCCCAAAAATGTCAAAACATGTCAAATGAAAATTAGAAGATGATTAATGGAAAGATAGTACAAACTAGTTATTAAATGAGAAAGATATTTGAATTGAATACATATCACTGGATTAATTGTTTTTGAATTTTAACACACACACACACACACACACTGGCACGCAAACACACTTTATCACTGCAATCCATCTTCCCTGATTCTCAGGCCTAACCTTCATTGTTTTCTGTTTTAGTTTCAACATGGAGCCAAGTTACGACTTCCTGCACATCTACGAGGGTGAAGACTCTAATGGGCCGTTACTATCAAGTCTCCAAGGCAACCAGGCCCCAGAGCGAATAGAGAGCAGCAGTAACAGTCTCTTCCTGGCGTTCAGATCTGATGCCTCGCTGGGCATGTCTGGGTTCGCCATTGAATTCAGAGGTAATTAAACCCCCAAAAAACTCTGCTTAATATAACATCTTCATACATTTCCAGCAGGTCTCATTTAAAGTACTGGAATTCTTCGTGGATAATGAACAAACTGCTTAAAACACTCTATAATACAGACTTTTGTTTAGTTATAATTGTATAAGCATAGAGAGCAGTAGCTGTATACATGATAGTAATGTTAGTAGTCTAGAAGAAGTAATAGTGGTACTGTAGCTATAATATACAGTAGTAGTTGAAACTGTATTGGCTATGCAACATTGTAGTAGTAGTTTTAGAGAGTTACCGTAGGAAGGAGTGTGAAGTAATAGCAATATTTGTCAGTCTCGAAATATTCATCTTGAAACATTGTTCAGGTAATTATGATGATACTAATATGAACAAATCAGTGCCATACAACCATAGACTGTATATAAAGATGGACGACATGACTGCTGCCCAAAGGTGACTCCAAAGCATTTTGATCTCCCCCTGGTGGTTGGCTGAGGTTTATGGTTTGAATCCCGCCTCATCCATGTCAGCAGCTGAGAAATTGACCATCAAACAAATCTGAATACATTTATCACAAGCTATTTTTTATCATTTAATTAGTTTGTATCTCACTGACGTACGTTCCCATGCTCGTTTTTCTCTAAGTGTGATTTTAATTTGATGCTATAAATACTAGGTAACATGTTTTGAGACTGTATCACAATTGGACAAGGCCGTGTCTTGATGGAACCTCACTTCCACGGCAACGTCACCCTATCACTACTTTGCAGACTCTGTATACTCTGTCTACTTGATACTAATGCTGCAAACAGGCAGCGTTAGTATCAAGTATATTTTTGCTTAACTTCTGGATAGTGGGAAGAAGTGGAGACACGTCTTCTCTATTTGGAGTCTGCTTGTATTATATTCCTGCCAAGATTTAATCTACTTCTACATATTTAAGTTTCACCCTTTTATAATGTGCGGGCCAGATTTACTAATGCTTTTGAGCCAGTATTTGTTTTAGATGCAGATGGTATTCAATCTGGCCCAGACAGATCATCTTAGCGAGTGTTTACAAGGTGTGTCTCTCTCCTCATTGCATTTGCATTTAAGGGAGAATCACAGAAATAATAGGAAGAGACATGTTGACAGAGGCTGATTATGTATTCCGCTGGATCTGCTCAGGTTGTGCAATTTCCGCAGTAGCTCAAAACGGATTTACGAGAGCGACAGGGATCGTTATGGGGTGGGAGAGAAACATAAACTCGTATCTAACTGAAAATCAATCAGAAACAAAGACGAAGCAATTAGGCTATTGTTAATGAGCACAATATCTGATTACTGTTACACCAATTAATAGTGGACGGGTAATTTTAGTTTGCGCTTATAAAACTTGACCATCAGTGAACTGTAAAATCACTACGGGCTGCAACTGAGCTTTTCTTTTAATTAAATGTTAAATGGGGATGCATTTAAAGGGAGAGTTTTTAAGTCAGTGTTGGATTTAACTAAAGATATCACCTCAATTAGATGTTCTTTTCCAATGAATGCTTTGTTGCCTCTTTATGAATCAATACACTGGCTACATGCTTAGGATTATATTATAGTTATATGAGCAATATTTGAGTAACAGCCAGAGTAAATGTTTTTGCAATCAGGATAACGGCATCATTATTTCTTTACTAATTGCAAAGGTGTAATTTATCCTGGAGGCAGAATAATGTTCAGTCCAAAAGCTGGCTGTGTAATGAGCTGCTATCTTTCTAAGTGTATCCGGCCATGTGTTAAATAAGTAGTGAGAATGGCTGTTGTGTGCACAAAAGCAAAACACAAAATCTCTGTCACTGTGCTTTGTGTTTGCAGTGTTGTGATTAAAATGTGGATCCCGGAGTGTCTCTAACCTCCCGACTGGATGCTATTGAAACTCTATTAACTTGAGAACGTGATACTTACTGTACATCAGAAGTCTTTCTCAGTTGAAAGGGTTCGTCCTGACACAGGTGCCGTTGCTTGACTCAATATGGAGCTGATGATTACTTGTTTGAGTAACCAGACACTAAATTTGCTCTGTCAAAATATATATCAACCCATTTTTCTCCTGTTTCTCTCCGTCCATTTATCTCTAATTAAAAAAAGATTATCTGCCTCTCTGTTGTCTGTCTCCTTGCGCTACCTCACACCTCTGTACTTTTGTCATTAATTCATTACCTTTCATCTGCCATCTCTCTAATTAAAAATCCAACCTTAATCATCTCCCTGTTTTGCTTCCATCTTGCCCTCCACCTCACTCTCTCTCCCTGTCTATCAGTTTCCCTCCGTCAAGCCCGAAATCTCTTTCTTATTAGAGTATCACAGAAAAGCAAACATGCTCGCCAAACAGCCCTAACCCAACACTGTTTGTTCAATATAGCCTAAATTCAGTTGACAAATAGTGGTCTGTTGACTAAATGTGTCCCAAACTAACCCCAGAAACAGTTTTGACCCAGGTAAAATGACATTTTTTGGATTTGAGATGCATAATAGATTGTATGTTTTGGAAATCTTACCTGTTATTAATAATTATCCCACTGAAAATGAAATGAATTTGTCATTCGGCATATGGGGTTGGTAAATAGCTTTTTTCCTGCACCACATGGGAGGCTGTGGTTTATTGTCTGTCATCGAAATTTGTATTAATTTATTTAACAGGTGAATAAATAATGAAAGATAAAAGAAGTTCATTTTAAATGAGTTGGACTTTGTGGCTTTCTAGTAACACAAAATCTCTTCATTCTCCAACAGAAAAACCAAGAGAAGCCTGTTTTGACCCCGGCAACATTATGAACGGCAGTCGGACGGGTTATGACTACAAACTGGGATCTCAGGTGTCCTACAACTGTCACCATGGTTACACGACCGTGGGCGGGGATACCATCACTTGTGTCATGGGGAATGATGGGAAGCCAGTGTGGGACAGAGCTCTGCCCTCATGTAAAGGTAGGAGAGACAAATCAAGAACAAACACAGTCACCAATGGTTGGCCAATATTACACTTAACTACACTATTATGATTTTATAGTGTTATGACCTTAACAATACCACCTGCCTGCTTGTTAAAAGTAGGACAACCATAGTGTTTCAAAACTAAATATCTAAGCACAACCAAAGGAAACTTGAGAGTCATTCCATTTGAATGCAGTGTCCTCACTTTTGTTTGACGAACCATTGTGCCATTGTGTATGGCTTGTATAAGCCATACACAACATCTATGGCTGCCAAGACTCCATTTCACTGAAACTATGTTGACTGATTTGCCAAAACCTTGTCTAAATGGTACGAGAAAATACTGTGCCTGTAAGTGTATTTCTTGGGTGTATGTGTATATTTGAGTGTGGCTAGAATGTCTATTTATTTTGATTGACAGCTCAGAGAGCTAAAGAGGTGGAACCTGCCAAACTGCCACTCAGGGCATTTGTGCCTTATGAATGTGAGTGAGAGTGTGTGATGTCCAGGTTACTGTAATGTTGTGGGGACCAAATGTCTGAACAGTCACATTATGGGAACTTGTCTTTCTTATGTGGACAAAAAAGCAGTCACTGTGGCATAAATCATGGCTTTAAGGACAGGATACGAGTTTGGGTCGCACTGCTTTCTCTGCCATTACAAGGAAAAACTGAGTGAATGGGACAAAAATACTTTGCATTATTGGTTGTTTGTAGTTTAACTGTTCTTGGGCCAGTGAGTGTTTTCAAGTATAGGAAGTGTTTGGTTCGTCCAGTTTGACCAGTTTCCCTCGTCATGAATTAATTCAAAAAAAGTTATTAGTGTTTCCCATCGTCTTAACTGCCGAAATCTAACCAGGGAGAAAGTCTGTCAGACTGAAAAGAAATTCCATCGCTCACAGACCAAGTGCTCAAAAAGACTCAAGTCTGAACAAATGTTGAACGTCACAGTAAATAATCATGTGAGTGGAATCGACTCACTACATTAATGGAGTCAGGTGACTGGTCGACATAGTGAGTTGTCCACAGACGTCCAAACAAACAAAAAGTTTGGTCAGCATCCAAACACTGTCTACTGTCAGATGTTTATGGCAGGATGAGAAAATGTCTGCTCATATCCATTCGCTGTCTTGTTTTACCCGTGTGATTTTGAAAAGCACACAATGTGATCGCTCCCAAAAGTTTGAAGCATTCGTTCAGGACCTAGCATGTAGCTCTCACTTCATCAGTGAGCACAGGTGTTTCTCTATTATTCTCGCGGATGTCTGTGAGAGATGGCCACATCCAAACCCCCCCGCCCTCTACACTACCTAAGCCCCCATGGAATAATTATGGTTAGGGTTAGAGTAAGCCTCCTGGAAATAAATGTAAATCGGTGCAGGATGAGTTTTTGGAGGTGTGTGTGTGTGTGTTTGTGTGTGTGTGTGTGGGTGTGGGTGTGTGTGATAAAGTGACAGAGACCTGACCTGGTGCCATGTCAGTCAAAAATTTCAATATTCAACCGAGCAAGGCAGCAGGACAAGGGAGGAATTTTAAAATCAGCACAAAACACACACACACACACACACACATAGGGACAACACACACTTACTTCTACCTCTTAGCAATTTGACAAAGGCTCCTGTGAAAGTTGTGTTTAATAACGTCTGAGAGACAGCGAAGATGGGGAGCTGGGGGCTGGAGGGTGGGAGAGAATAAAGATGAGATAATTGCACTCAGACTAGCTGTTTGAGAAGAGCAACTAATAACAGACAGCATGGGGAGAGGAAGCTCAGCAAGTCATCTTATCTCATGTTCACATTCATCCAGTTTGTTATTTCAAGGCAAAACCATCACTTACAAACTTACTCAACCAAACCTTAAAGCGAGAGGGTTCTCTGCTGCACTTCTTTGTCAGCTGCTCAAAACAAACAGTATAATTTATATTAGTAGTTAAGAGCAAAAACATGTCATTGTGTCAATGGAAAATTATCTTAACTCTGTCACCTGCTAATAGACAGAACGCTAAGTTACCTTGTGTCTGGAATGTGTAAACATATTATATTGATGATCAAAACCTTAACACATTTTCAAGAGTAGTGTTTCAAGTCAGTCAGTCATAATTTCACCAATCCAGTTTCAAGTTTGTGTCTGATGTCAGAAGGTATTGGTGATGATGATGATGATGATGATGATGATGATGATGATGATGATGCACTCACAGCTGGATTTCGCCAAAACAACTTGCTCAAACAAATCTTCACCTTTGCTGTTGCAATGCAAAGAGACTAATTCCTAATTGTACACAAAAATCATTAGTTATATATTATTTGTTATGTTAGTTTTTTCATCATCAGGGTTTTTTCAAAATCTTTTGCTATATTAGGAATCCATCAAATGTCAATGTGTCAAAACAACACTTACGAGCAATTTTACTTTACCCCGTTCTGGTAGTTATACCCAACAGACAAACAGCCCATGCATATAGGAAACATTTATGATGACTTTATGACGAGTTGATTTATAACCCCAGAGACATAGTGACTGAATCATACATAGTGTTAAAGAAGTTCTTTATTGATCTTAAGTAAAGCTCTGTTATCCCTCCTCTCCAGTGGATCAGTTGTTCGCTCTGGTCTCTCACAGCAGGACCCTCTTGAATTTGGTTTCTGGCCTTGTGCTGTGTCCCAGATACATGGATCGATCTACACAGATCATCCTCACCTACACTATTGAACTTTGCACATAATCAAAGCGGAACGATTGAACTAAATCCAGTCCCAGCCAGTAATCCTGCTCTTTTCCTCCCTCGGCTCTTATTGTACATTGAGTTTTCTCACCACATGGTTAGGGGAAGTTGGTCCGTCTGTCTGTCTCTGTCTTCGGGCAGCTCCTGGGGCTTTTAGACCAAACTCATTAGACAGGGTGAGACCTCTTTAAATAATACATCTCCACTTACACTCCCACTGTCTCCTCTCGTCTTCACTTTCAGCCCCCCACTCTCCCTCCATCCCACATACACACCCGCCTTCCTCTATTCTCCTCCACCTCTCTCCTTTTCCCCGTATCTACATCTCATTCTCCTCCCTCTCGTCCCCTTTTTCCATCCTTTCTCTCTCTTATTTCACCTTCCTCCCACATCCTCTGTCTGTGTCTGATTTACTCTACATTTTCCCTCAACATTTCTCACTAACTCTCTCTCTCTCTCTCTCTCTCTCTCTCTCTCTCTCAGACATGCACGCACACACCTCCCATCTCAAACCACTCTTTTATTGGTTTCCATGGTAACTAAGAGCTGGTGCGAGAAAGAGGGAATTCTCTGTGACTGTTGATAGAGTTGTGTGTGTGTATGTGTGTGTGTGTGCAAGAATAGTGGGAGAGAGACACAGAAATGAAGACGGGAGAGAAAGATGTTGCTATTACACAGTGCCGCCTAGAGGCACTAATCTCTCACACAGACACACACACACAAAGACACTCACACACGCACACACCCTGAAGGGCTTTGCAGGTCAGAGCCTGCTCCAAGCTTAACCATAACTGTCACTGTAACTTGAACCCAAACCTAACCTCAAACCTTGTTTTCACCTTGAAAATTAATGATTTACATTTTGAGGACTTAGTTTTTGTCCCTACAAAAACAAAACAAACAAACAAAAGTGTGTGCGTGTGTGTTGCTGAACAATATCTATGTAACTAATGAAGGACAAAATAAACTGTGTGTTTACTTTTTGTCAGCTGAAATTGTATTATCGATGAATCTGCCTGAAATACTATTCTTCACCCTGAGATTGTCCTTTTGACCCCATAGCCTCAAGCGTTGCAGACTGCTTGTGTGCATATTAAGGATTTGTCTTGTTTTCAGGTCATTATATGCAATATTTCATAACAACAAGGACAGCAACATTATACTGCTTTAATACAAAACTGTTTTCATTCATTTTGATGAAATAAAAAAATGCTGCTGTTAAACCAAAGTTCCCTGTTTTAGATCTCAGTGCCACGGTAATGTTTTATTTTTGAAATGCACACAGGTGACATGATATACAATCCTAGTGGTGTCTCCCAATCTACTGATCCACAGGCTTTGGTAACGCAGCAACTAATTCCTTAGTGCATCACAAAAGGTAACGAAGGCTGCAAGCTGTGGTGAACATGAAAGTAAACAATACCAAATTTCAAAATACTGAAAAATCAGTTTGCATATGTATAAAAATGACACTTGACACATTTGCTCTCGCTGAAAGATGCAAACAGTGTGAATTTGGTGAGTGCCTAACCCTAACCCTAACCCTTTCTAGTTGTGTATAAACAACTATAAAGTGTGTAAGAGCAAAAACTAAAGTAATCAGTAATGAGTCACTAGGACCTCAAAACGGTGCACGTGTATGTTTGCGTGTCTGTGTGTGGATAATCAAAGTGCACTTGCATAGCGTTTTTTTTTTTGTTGATTTTCATTTGAGCATGTGTGTGTTTGAGTGATCAAAGCACGTGTGTGTGTGAAAGGAGCTTTTGATAAGGCTGACACCTGAGCCTAGAGCATCACCACTGGGGAATTGTGGGTAGATCAAGACGAGACCTCAAGACCTCAAGGTTTCGATGCAGCAGCACAACAGAATCAATTCCAAAAATATCAATCAGTGTCAGAGCGGAGGATCAGGAGGACAGGGGCGACAGAGGGTGAGAACTCTGCTGCTTTAGGAAACAGGAAGTCAGTAGGAGGGGATGGGAGTCAGAAGGAGGAGGATGAATGCCTGCGAGTACAACTCTCTCGCAATGGAGTAGGAACCAAATCCGTGGGCATGTAAATCGGCTTTTGCTGAGTAACCAACATTACCAAGAATACGGGCTGAGTCTTGATGTCCACACACATGCTTTATATACTTTGACATGTGTTGCTGATAAGTCTGCAGTAGCTCGGTGCTGTCCCACTGTGAAATTGGAAAGTGCCTCTGGGTTCTCTGGTGGGCCTTCTGAGCCCTTTATTCACAGATTTTACAGCACTGAAATGCAAGAGATTTTGCCTGAGGAAGTGACCCTCCAGGGGAAGTACAAAATGGTCCAAAAAAATGTAACCAATAAAAATAAGCTATCAGTGACAGACGTTTAGTGCCTTTTTATATTTTCAAAACATGAGCGACACTCCAAAAAAAGCACCCCAAAAATGGCATCCTCAGATTTTAGTGGCCACAGACCGGTCGGTGACCCCGGTAATAGATTAATTCACAGCGCTGGCCCATTTCTCAAACAACATATTCCACCTTTGCACCCTCCTGCTCTCACATTTTCGACAAGCGCGGAGGTGATGATAATTAAAGTCTGTTAGAGATCACAGCTGATGGCGCGGGTGGACTTTGGGACGGGGTCACAGAGGTGCACACAGTGGCAACCATAACAAGACCAGAGGAGTAGAGGCCAGATGAGGTGAGGAGTCAACTGAAATGAGTTCACCTGCAGTGTGTACGTGGGTGTCTGGGGGGGGGGGGTGTTGACCGATGTGTTTGCTGCGGCGGTTTTGTCACACGCCCACCACCCCCATACACATCGATACACACCTATTTCATTGACCTCTAACCTGGTGTATAAATGCGCACACACCAGGTCTGTAACACTCCTGGTTCCTCTACTCGTGGGTCATGCAGCAGGAGTAGCTGGGATTGATACGGGTCTGTTTTTTTATTGCAGCGCTCTAATATCGGATATTACACGCTGTGCTCTCGCTCAGCCCCATATGAATTCATTCTCTTAACTTTTTATCCCGCTGTGTTGTGGTGAAGAGGAAGAAGCTAATCTGAGGAGGGTGCAGCAGAAGTGCAATTTCAGTTACACAAACCCTTTGCTACATTATAGTGCACGTCTTGATTGTTTCACAACTTTTGAATGCTATCAGGTGAGACTACAATGCTACTGCATAGCGCCACTGAATGGGATTTTCTGCGTCATCCACTTACTGCCATCATTATCATATCAGAGACTTACATTTAAAAATAGAAACTGTTTTAATTAATTTCACTTCATAGATTTTACATTATTTATCAGTGGTGTGATGCAGCTTTACTTTGTTGGTATATGTACTTTCATGTATCTGTTCATAAGTAGATTTATTTTCAAGTACTTTTCACTTATAATCACAACATAACAATGTATTGTGACACCAGGTTCACCTTGTTTTATTTTTCTTGGCCTAGGAGGATATGTCCTCATCTATGATTGTTAGCAGCATAACACAATAAATACTGGATGATTTACAACAAAACTTGGTGGAAGGATGTGGAATGGGTCTAGAAAGAACCCAGATAACTTTGGTGTGGATCCAGACCAGGGGGCAGATTAGTATTTATTTTCACATTATTTAACATCAAGAGGAAAATATACCAGGCTATAAATAAATAAAAATCAGGATCTATTGAATTTAAATGCGGTATCAAAAGAGGACTGTTGGGCCTTTGTGGAGACAAGAGATATACTGAGGGAAATACAATATTTTTTGTATTATTCAAAACCAAAAGGGGAATTAGTCCACAGATCTCAGGCAGATTAACAGTAGACCTCTATGTTTTTAGTGGATATTATGTGAATTCACTCATATACACCAGCGATTACACACAACCACTGCATGTCAGTCTTATTCACCTGGACCGTGACCTGGCACACAGTCCAAATCAGACCAAATTAAAGCACTAATGTTCCATATCATGTGCAAGATCAAATTATTATCCGTTATGTCAGAAGTTCCCCACCTCTGCCCTAACTACTACCTGTCAAAGCCTCAACCCATATCCTAACCACTGACCCACTTATTAGTGTTTTGAGTTTTGTGTCCAACTTGACAAATTGTTGCCCAATTAAGTAGTCTTTCGACAGAAAGTTGTCCCCAAAGAGGCTAAACTCAAGAAGTAATGAGCACACACTCACGCACACACTTACACACACCTAGACACACACACGCACGCACACACATATATGCAGGCGGAGACGGACATCAAAAGCACTACACTTTTTCATTATATAACAAAGCCTTTGAGCAACAAGGGTCCAAGTGATATTTGGGGACAACGTGAACGTTCTGTTAAACTAAACAACTTTTGAGCCAAACGCAGTCAGTTGAGTTTTCTTTGAAGAATACATAAGAATAACAGATTAGGGCAGTGATACACTCGCCAGCTTTGAGAGCAATGGGCAGTGCTCCCAGCAGCAGGGAAAAACATGAAAAAAAGACATGATTAAAAGCAAAATGCTTCACTGCTATATGATGTCTCTAATCACTGAAGCAGCTAAGTGGATGAAGCTGTATGCTTATTACAGCTGCTAGTATCGCTTTACTCTTAATTCTACAATATCTACACATGAGTACAGTGACTCTTTGTGTTGTTTTGGCTTCATCATGCAAGCTGGATTAAAGGGACACAAGGACAACAATGTAAAAACGTGGACTTTCAACTCATAATAGTATTTTTAGGGTGTGAACGTCCATGTTGGTTGAACAAAAAGGTTTTAAATCTCTCTTCTGTTGAGGAAATAAAGAAGTCGGTGAAGCTCGAACCTGGCACAGCATCACTAAGGAAGATAACAAGTGCATGATGATATCTGAGGACTTTAGACTTGAGTGAGCCAATTATTTATTTATTTTAACCTTCATCTACTCAGGGGTGCCAAGCGCTCTTCTTTTAAGCAGTGCCACAATCCCACTCTTATGGTTGCACAAAGTCACACTGGGAAGCTGCCCAGTACAACCAAAAGCTTGACGATTATTTTAATTAAAAAAAAGAGGAAATTACAGTTGTTTTATCTTATTTTACCCTGATGTAATGTTGTATTACAGGGGTCAAACTTTATAGTACATACAGTAGAAAATAAATTTAAGTCTCCGCTCAGTTGCCCGATTTGAGGAAGAATAGATATGGAAATTGTTGTAATCCCCAAAGAGTAATAACTCTTCTTAACCTCTCCAGTATCTTTGTCTTTTGGTGTTTATCCTTTAGTCGGCTCTGTTCTCTTCTCCCCTCTCTTGTCCTGCTCATAAATTGGACAGAATCAAAAAATTCCGAACAATTTGACATGATAATTAATCATACATATCTTATTTATAAAGATGTATTCCATCCATACCTTTGCAGTTATTTGAACACACTGGCCAATATCAGATGACACAAAAGCAAAGCATTGATTTAATATTCCATCCCATACCAGCTCAGGGATCATCAGTGCTTATTATTCCACACGGGCTGCCGGTTAAACAAGCAACACGACTAGATGTCAGCTATGGACCAATATTCCAGCAGATGTACATCCTTCAATACTTCTTAGCTATTTACTGTATTATTCACTGCAGTGTAATCAGTGGATTCTGTGCTCTGATAACATCTTTATTTAACTTTCCTTAACGTCATCTGACCTCATCCATTCCTGTGTTTTCGCAAAAGATCCTTGGATTATCCCAGTACTTACGAATATTTCCATAAACATCAATACAATACTTTGCCAAAACAAAAATTATGGTAAATCCGCAAGCATCAGTTTGAGTTCAGATTTTATGTAAACATTATGATATTACAACATAATTCCATGCACCCCCTTGCAAACCCCTAAATGATGGTTCAACACTTTGTCTGCTGAGATTTCTATCAAATAGATTGCAGGTTAATTAAGTCCTCGCTCTTTCCCATCGCTGCTTTACCCATTCGGTAGAGTCCAGCTGCACAAAGTTGCACTTGCTCTTTAAAGCTGGTTAATTTTTTCTGACATGGCTCTTGCAATTTGTGTGAACAGTATTAGGTGCAGCAGATCCACACTCATATCATCCTGCCATTCGCAAAATTCTTCTCTAAATGCTGTACAAAAAGCAAAGATGGGCACTTTACTGACCTCACAGAAGCTGCACCTTAGTAAACACAGAAAGTGCTTTTCCAGACTGGTGAGTCACTTTGATAATAATATGCATGTGTTCAGGCACAGAATGTTCCTGAATTGGAAGAGAAAATGTCTCTATGAGTCTTGCCCTCTCTCTCTCTGCAAAATACAAATGACACAAAACATGTAAGCAGTACCGAAACGTGACTTAAACAACTGCTTAATATATGCGAATTAAAGAATGTTAATTAAAATACAAATCTCTCTGTCTCTGTCTCTCCACAGCTCCATGCGGGGGACAGTATGGTGGATCTGAGGGGGTTGTTTTGTCTCCTAACTATCCCTTAAACTACACCACAAGACAAACCTGCTCCTACTCTATCACTGTGTCCCCAAAGTTTGGTTAGTCCATAACTAATCACACCGCACATGCTATTGTGTAAGTGAAGCAATAACACAAAAGCATTCATTTTAAACTTTTCTCTTCATCTTTTTCAGTGGTGTTTGGTCAGTTTGCCGTTTTCCAAACGGCGATGAACGACTCGGTGGAGCTGTTTGATGGAGCCAATGAGAACGCTCGACTGCTGAGCTCCCTGGCTGGGTCCCATTCAGGTGAGTCTCCAAATGTGACTGATTGGGTGTCAGCCACCGTCAGGGTCATGCTGCCGTAAAGAGAATGTTTGCATGATTGTTTTTTTTCACCTATGACTTAACGTGTCCTGCCTATATAATTTAAAACTTCTGCCCCACAGTGTAGTAATGTTTTAAAGTTGATCAGCTGTTTTCCTTTTTTCTTGTGGTCCTGAACACATCAGTGAAAGAGGAAATTATAAAGAAATCGTTTATAAGAAAGCAGCTCTCGGGAGCTGTAGAACATAGCACCACCGGTCGTTATCACAATTTATTTGACAGTGATGTATTTGGTGAAATTCCATTATGGGTTATCTTTACAAGAAGAAATCAGCAGTGGGGGCTCCACCACATACACTGCACTGATACTTCTTAACACAATCCTCCCCGGGTTTCCTTATCCTCCTAAGTTGGAGTCATCCCAGCCTGGCAATGTTTCGAGTTACTGTGCAGCAACACACAAATTGAAAGATGAAGCAACATCAATGTAAATGACAGAGTATGGATAATGTAATATGACGAAATATTGATTAACATAGATGCTGGCTAAATGGGCTCGTATTTCCTCAGGATTTCATGTTCCTCTGCTCTGTCATGGCCAGGGGGCACGCTGCAGGGTTATCCCTTTGGAATTGACATTTAATCTCCTACTGTAAAAATAAGGATATTTTACTTAATTCTTCTGTTATGTGCTTGTAGAAATATAAGGTGAAAAAAAGTTTCTGTTAAATAAGGAACAAGACCACAACTGGCAGTTAAATTAGCATCACAATGCTGGAATACAGTAGTGTTTGAAGATAAAAAAAAAGGAAAAACATCAAAATAAAGCAAACACAAACATGTATAGACAGACATGATGGTTCCCTTGGGCGTTTATTTCTGTTCGTTTCACCGAGGCTCTTGAGTGGATCAGTGAGCTTATTTCTGCATAACATTAACTTGGAGGATGTGACAGTTTTTGTATGGCTACATGTTGCTGCACATTACACAATATCTGTCTTCCAAACTGCTATCTATCTAAGTTAGTTCAGAGGAAACAGGCCTGTTTATATAATGTAGGATGGGTGGCTTATTCCTTAAAGTTAATTTGGGTTTTTGACTTAAACAGGCAGGAAAGTATGAAACACACCAGGCTTCACAAAATAAATGAATCATTACCTTATCACACATGCACGTAGATGCACACACACGCACACACACACGTGCACAGACAAACAAATCTGTTGTACACTGTTCCAGCAAACTAAGTGATTATTCTGACACACCAACGTATTAACACGCAGAGCCAACGTACACAAACACACACACACACACACCCTGACGCAGCTAATGATGGTTGTAAATGTCAGCCCCACCAGGCCATGTTTTTCTCATTTATCACTGTTACTTTGTTTGCCTGTGAATGTGTGTGCATATTTTCTCTGTGATTTGGTGTGTTTGTTCTTGCATCCCTGCACTTGTGAGGACATTTGGCATTTTACCACCAGGGCAAAAATAAAGGAGAAGTTTAAAGTTATAACAGTAAACTAGTACAGTGCAGGCTGTGTCTGTTTTTTCTGCAAAATAAGATTAAGAATTATTATTTGTATTAATGTTAATAATTTATAATCAATGTGTGTGTGTGTGTGTGTGTGTGTGTGTGTGTGTGTGTGTCTCTGTCTCTGTCTCTGTCTCTCTCTCTGTCTCTGTCTCTGTCTCTGTCTCTGTCTCTGTCCCAGGAGAGACATTGCCATTGGCAACTTCCAATCAGATCATGTTGCGGTTCAATTCTAAGAGTGGCCAGTCAGCTAGAGGCTTTCACTTCGTCTACCAAGGTAACTCTAACTTTGTTTGTTTGTCTTACTCACACGTACATACACTTACACAAAGAGTTACATCGAATTGAAGTTTGACATCCGTGTGTCTCTCCTGACAGCTGCAGTTCTGTTTCCCCCTCTTTGTTCCCCTCGTATTAATTGTAACTGTCATTTTTGTAGCTGTGCCTCGCACCAGTGACAGTCAGTGCAGCTCGGTGCCAGAGCCTCGGTACGGCAGGCGGATCGGTTCCGAGTTCTCCGCAGGCTCTGTGGTTCGCTTTGAGTGCAGTCCAGGGTATTTGCTGAAAGGGTCCAGTGCCATCCGATGCCAGGCCATACCAGGTGCCCTCGCACAGTGGAATTCAACAACTCCAAGCTGTATAGGTAAGGCTCCCCTGAAATCTACAGTGAATGCAACCAGCTAACATAAAGAAGTAGTCAGTAGTCTGTACATTGATTATAACAATGGAATGTTCATGAAGACGGATGACATGGCAGTTTCCAAAAGTGAAGCGAAAGCATCCTGGTGCCTGGCTGCAATAAATGTTATGAACCCATTTCTATTTTCTAACTTCTATGTCTTCTACCTTAGGTAGTTCTTATCACTGACCTACTGTATTTCAGTTTGGGTTTCATTTGTCATTTGATGCTATTAAAATGGGATAAAACACCCTGATGGACCACTAAGACTGACTCATGACAATCAGGAGCTAGTTTTGGGAGCAGGGACTGCCAAGATCTAGGGGAGGATCCAGCGAGCGCTGGCCCTCAGTTTAAACCTGATCCAGAATTTTCTGTCAGTAATCTTTAAAGAAAAGTCACTACTAAAAATACTAACAAAAAATAAGACCTTCTTTAAGAAGATCTATTTAAAAGCTTTTTTTTAGTACAGTACAGTTTGCTGTAATTTGCAAAATATATCACTTTACTCAAAGCTATACATACAACAGTAAAGACAAAATGACACCTTACTGAATCAGGAAGGTGTCAATTTTGGATGTTTTTGAGCTAAATTGTTGCTCCTTCACAGCTCCTGATTTAGAAAATCCTAGATTTGCCAGTTATTGGAAGGACCTTGATGGCACAGCTCCATCATCCATTTGATACTGTGCTGACAGTGGCTCCAAACAATGTCATCAGCAGGAGATGGCAGCGGTTTTGGCTTCATTTCTGGATGGTTGGAGGAAGCGGAGACACATTGTCCATCTCTATATATCATCTGTGATTCTAAAGGAACTCATTATAAGCCAGGGTGAAATCCCTCCCAGTCAAGAGAGAACCTTTTAAAAATTGTTTCAGCTAGCTCTTATGTTTATGCTACAAGTACTGTAAATCATATTTACTTTCTTTGGCTCCCTAAGGGTATCTGTTAGCAATTGAGTTAACCCCGCTAAGAAATCCATATTGTATTTCGTTGCTCTCTAGTTCCCTGCAGTGGCAACGTGACCGAGCGTCGTGGTACGATCCTGTCGCCTGGTTATCCTGAGCCCTACCCAAACAGTCTCAACTGTCTGTGGAGGATCCATGTCAGTGAAGGGGCTGGGATACAGGTACAGTAGCTCTTATATAGGAATGTACGATGCACTCAACTATGGAAGATAAATCTTAAATCTGAGGCTGTTGTCCTTCTTTGTTTTCATTGTTTTATATTTAGATCCAAGTGATGACGTTTGCCACTGAGCACAACTGGGACTCTCTGGAAATCTACGATGGAGGAGACATGACAGCTCCTAAATTAGGGTCATTTTCTGGTATGACAATATGCTCACACACACACACACACACACATGCACAAAAAACACTCCGGAGATCTATGATGGATGAGATATGACAGCTGCTAAACTATAGATACGCACCAACACAGGCTGATAGACACACATAGAAACAAATACACACATCTATGATGAATTAGATATGACAGGTCTTGAACTATAGATACACTCACAAAGTGTATTCACTGGAGGTCTAAGATGGATGGGTTGCAATACCAAGACATATGATTTATATCTTCAATCAAAAATAAAACAATGTTATTAAGACATGTAATTCTTCTGCTTTCCAGGCAGTTAGAGAGAGGAGAGAAGATAGGAGGAAGGGAGAGATGGGGGGAAGAGTTTTACCATGAGGTTGAATACAAGATGGAGGAGAAAGAGAGAGGGAAAGAAGTCAGGGAGGGATAAAGAATAATCTAACCTTTCACAATTTCCCAGCGGAGTTTCCCTTGCGACCTGCCCTAAGCACATACCTGTCACAAACCTATCACACATTAAACATGCCGCCCATAGGGCCACACGCACACAGACACACACACACACACACACACACACACACACACACACACACACACACACACACACACACACACACACACACACACACACACACACACACACAAATCACTTTGCCCTTCTCAAGACGCCACACAGGGGAGCTGCCCACTATGACCACAGTGATCTGGTGTTGGCCACAGAGCAGCTTGTCTCGGGCAGATGAGGGTTGCTTCACATAAGGACAGTAAAATCCTAGCTGTCCATTGAGGGCAAGATGTCCCTCAGTTTCTATACACATCATTTCCCAGCTGGAGTTGGGATTTATACAGGAGTTGCGTAAAAATGTGTCACTGTGCATAGTATGTGTGCATCTGTTGTTGTTGTGTTACATAAACTTGATTATTTGTATTTATTTTTGATATCCTCCTGTGTTTTTCGATATCTATTGAGCATATCCCTGTAAAACACTAATGTTATAACAAGTTTTTGTAAAAACTCCTCACCTGTTTGTGTTGTATCTGTATCTCTTGTCCGTTACAGGAACGACAGCTCCCGCCCTCCTCAACTCAACGTCAAACCAGCTCCTTCTGCATTTTCAGAGTGACATCAGCGTGGTGGCAGCAGGTTTTCACCTAGAATACAAAAGTACGATAATGATTTTACCTACGTTTACCTGGACACAAATAATCTGATTAATAATCTTTATCTGAATAAGACATTCATTTGATTATGATGTAAACATGAGTTTATCATTTAATATTCCAGTCATATTTACTTTAACATGTTACAGAGCATAGTGTGATTATGAGACCAAGCAGATGGTAACCGTACATGTCAGTGTTATAATGCTTTTATTTGATAATGCGATTAGGATGTATACATAACTGCCTAATGGGACTAAGGTCAGAATGGATAGATGGACACATTGATTGATTTAAAAAAATAATGTAATTACTAATGTAAACAAGCAGAGGAGAGAATGTTTGAACCCCTCTCACCTCAATCCCAAAAATGCACAAAGACACATACACAAAATATCCTCACTCTGCAGGGTCTATGCTTAAAATGGTCCTCGTGAAAATATAAGTTCAGGAACACAGACACACATACACACACACACACGTTACAACCAAAACCTTAACATTGAATAGCAAGAGTCAGTGACCTGACCTGGTTAGTACTGGTACTGCCTGAGAGCATGCACACATACTGTGACCAACACTGGAGCGCACACACTCAACACACACACACCTTGAGGGATGTAAACAGGAACACTGTCAGACACATACATACACATCAAGTGCTTTTGCTTGTTTCATACATGCACAAAAGTACAAAAGAACAGCACGTACACACATGCATGTTGTAAACAAACATACTATGTAGATGGATGATGAGATTATGCACATACACACACCTGTCAGGGCACGGTTGTGCTTTTCAGGCCTTTCTAGTTGTTTTAGCTTAGAATCACTTCTAGATCAATGAACATGTCCCATTCTGTGAGTGTGTGTGGGAGCAGATTTCTACGGGTGTGCTTTTTCTGTGTGTAAGTAGGTGAACGCACACTTTTGTGGCTGAATGGTGTTTTAGCCGGCCCTGTGTGTTGTCGTGCAATAACTAGGGGGGAGAAAACCTAGAGGAAGCGTCACTTTTGGGCACAGCACATCATGTCTATATTTCTGCTTCACTATTTCTAACTGTGGTTCATCTTCTCAGTGAGGCTCGTATATAGCAGGTGCACCTGATCCAGCCCAAATCTGACTGCAGTGATGAGACCATATGTGACTCACAGAATTGGACACTTTCATACAGTATCATGAATAATCTGCAGGTGGAAATGGTGGGACAGGCCACAGCTATTTTTACGTTTTAGCATTTATTTTGCTCAAGCCAGCACCACATATATTATTGAGTTGAGAGCAGTGCAGGTGGCATTCTCTGCAGGCTTCTGGGGCTTTTCCTTTTTTATGAAGGCTCCTAGATTCTTTTGGGAGAGGATTTGGAGAGAAACCGTCCTAGAATTCGACATCCTCAAGGCTCCTCTTTGTTGTTTGTAAAAATGACCCAACCACAGACCCGAGTCAAGGCAAATTATATTCTCAGGTTGGGTAGGGCGTATTAATGTAGGTCTGGGGTCAGTGTACCACTAAGTGTAATGTGTGAATCAGTGTGACGAGATGCATCATAATCAAAACAGGACTAAAATTAAGAGTGTGAAAGGAAAGAAAAACAACCCTAACCCAAAATAGGTAGGTTCATGACACCTACCTCAAATGTGTTCAAAATTATTTTCATCCTATCTCTGGTGTTTTTTATCAGGTTTGTTTATTTGTGAAGGTGTTTTCTTATTAGAAACTCTATTATTGTATTTTATTTATGAAATTGTGTACTGCTTTGTGTGTGGATAGGGGAAGTTTCTTTTGTAAAAACATGAGTTTCAAAGTATTTGTATGAAGGGGCCATACAAAATATAAGTTGGTTGGTTGGCTGGTGGTTGGTTAGTTGGATAGATGAAAGGACAGACACCCCCACCCCCACTCCACATGTACTTGCTCATGTACTTCTCAGATGGTAGTTCTACTTATCTTGAAATGAGTGAAACACTTGAACCCCAGAAGAACCTCTCTTCCTTATTGGAGGTTTCACCACAAACTAGGCTTTCAACTTTCATAATAACGTGTTTCTTGCAAAACCAGGAAAAAAAATATTCTCGTAGCTGAAAAAAACTCCCACCCCAGAGGTGGGAAGTAAAATGCAGCACTTGTATCACCATCACCAGTCTCACGTTCTGCTTCAACATGGGTATTGCAGTACCGTCATTACCATGAAAGACTCACACATGCGTTTTTCGGTTTTAGTGCACACACCAGGGAAATCTACTTCCCTGATGAACTATTTTACACCCACAGGATACATACAGGCTCATTTGACTAAGCGCAGCACTGCACAGCGCTGACGGAACGTGATGCATGCTGATTAGAAATTTTGCCTGCCTTCACGGTCCCTGCAAAAATGTCGCTGTGTCACATGACAATAAAACCGCGGCTACGGTATTGTGAGAAAAGGCAATTGTTTTCTTCCAACTGCAACTGGGAACCACCTCTGTGTCAACAGAATTCTGCCCTAAATGACTTACAGCTTCACTGGAAATGTGGTACATTTTTATTCTAATAAAATCTTTCCGAAAGGGGGATGCAATTTATATGTTATCATTTTATCTCCTCATTCTGGCAGCCCGTCTTTTTTTTTTATTTCCACATGGACACCTGAATCTATTGTAGTTTTAGTGAGTTTAGTTTTTGTTACTGAGAAAGAAGCAATGCCCAGGAGGAGGAGGAGATCAATTATTCTTCGAGCAAGGTTACTCAGCACTACAGTTCAGTGACAGTTCTGTACATCATAGGGCAGGTAAATCATTTCAGAAGACATGTAGGCCAGGCTTCAATCTAATTGTCCTCCTTTTTTTAACCCAATACACATATCTCTTTATTAAAATCACTGTTTCTTTCTTAAGAGGTTCTACTCTTACATTTCCTACTGAGTGAAAAGAGTCTCGTAATTCTGTCATGTAGCAAAATAATACAGTCCCCATAAAAATCCACAACTATCAAATACTATGGTATTTACACATGTACATTAGAACTATTACTATTATGGCACCAAACTAACGACTGTGCTTCGAAAAGTTCCCCAATCGCTGGTTAGCAGTTTTGTGGAAGCTTGTCTGAGTAGAAGAAATCATCTGCTGGGGACACGTACATGATTGTGGTGATGATGTTCTCATCATTTTCGGCTGACTGAAAGGCGTTTCATCCAAAGAGCACATTGAGACAAACTTTGTCCCTGGTCTGTCATCAAATAAAGAGAAGGAAGTATAATAAATCCAGTCAGTTAGACTTAAATGCTGACACTGTCTGGTTGTACTATAGTGGCCCTAGTGGGGCGGTTTGTGGTACTGTCAGCATTTTACAGAGAATCACTGCTCTCTCATAACCAGGGAAGAGAGGGGGTCGTTTGTTTGTACAGAGAGAGAGAGAGAGAGAGAGAGAGAGAGAGAGAGAGAGAGATGGTGGGCAAAATTGAATAGTTCAATTGATCAGTTGTCATGACAGCCTGCTGATGCTCTGCCTAAAAATATACAGTGTGTGTGTGTGTGTGTGTGTGTGTGTGTGTCTCCACATCACAGTCTCATGCGGCTTTTTCCACTTATGCTCACTCTAAGAAAGTCCTGCTCATACCCCTCTGTAAGCAGACACTCATGTAACAGAAGCAAGCTCACTCACAGATGTCACACACTGAGCTGCTCCTGACGTCCAACATGCAGGACCCTGTGTGTGTTAATGGGTAAATGGCAAAACTGTAATGAGTGGTCATTAAGACAAAAACAGATCGATATAAATAAAGACCATTCACCATTTGGACCGGATGTTAAGGCTGCTGTGGTGTAGTTTAGGGTTAGGCCAGTAGTGGTCGCGGATAAGGTCCGAGTAACTCTCCAGGAAATCCAAGTAATTGATGGAATGTCACAGGGACAACACAAACGTGTGTGTGTGTGTGTGTGTGTGTGTGTGTGTGTGTGTGTGTGTGTGTGTGTGTGTGTGTGTGTGTGTGTGTGTGTGTGTGTGTGTGTGTGTGTGTGTGTGTGTGTGTGTGTGTGTGTGTGTGTGTGTGTAGGTTGAGCTCTCTGGGATCACTTTGTTTTGCTTGTAGGAAAGTAGATAATGAACCAACAAGACACGCACACACAAACACACGCACACAAACAAACATTCAATCCTCTCTCCCTTCTTTCACTCTGTGCCCCTCTTCTACCCCTGTGTTACCATGGTGACTGTTCTAGGGCAGTCTCCTGCAGAATTTTACAAGTGAAATACACTTGCACACACACACACACACACACACACACACACACACACACACACACACAGACACACACACTCACACACAGATCCTTACTGATGCTATTTGATAAAGGGCTGCCTGCTGTCAAACTTACTAAGTATGTGTTTTACTTTCATTGTTTTGTGAACACATGACCAAAATCAGTCAATGATGATGATGCACACACTTATTATACCTAGGCGGTGTGGCCTAGGTGGTAGAGTGGGGGTTCTTCAACAAGAAGGTTGCCGGTTCAATTCCCACTCTACCCTATCTGCATGCCGAAGTGTCCTTGGCAAGATACTGAACCCCTAAATGGCCCCTCATAAAATGTTGAGTGTAATAATTGTAAGTCGCTTTGGATAAAAGCGCCAGCCAAATGACATGTAATGTAACATATATTACTATCAATTCAAAATTAGTTGTGCTTAAAACAAAAGTCATTAGAGCAATTAGAACTCTAACATTTAATTTGGCACATTATTTCTCATACATTTTGAGGACCAAAAGTTTCCGTTAGCCCTACAGTTACAGGGCTTAAGCTTCAATATCAATATCAGTGTGATGACTCGTTGACATTTATTGTGTTTTCTCATCTACATTGTCATCATGTCATTGACAAAGACCTGAGCCAGAGGTCTAACACAGATAAAATAAAAATTAGAAATTTTAATTGTCATTTGTACTTTTGTTTTTCTTCGGTAGCTGTGGGTCTTACCACCTGTCCAGAGCCAATGATCCCAGCCAATGGACTTAAAACTGGAGACAGATATATGGTCAATGAAGTGGTGGCGTTCACCTGCGAGCCTGGGTACACGTTGCAGGTAATGAACATATAAACCGACCAATAAAGAGTCGTTTTTTACTAATTTGCATACAGTTTTTACAGAGTAAATCCTTTATTGTGATATGTTTTATGTGTAGTTTAATAGAAGCAGATTAGATATTGTGAAGCACAAACTTCCTAACCACTGTCTATTCTCCTCTCTAAGCTAATCAACTGTATTATTACCTTCAGGGCCACTCACACATTTCCTGCATGCCTGGTACTGTGCGTCGATGGAACTACCCACCTCCTCTTTGCATAGGTAACACACACACACACATACTCACGTCAGCACATGGCGCTGCTGGATGTACTCCGAAATGTATAATTGAACATCCTGTAGGTGTGAGGTTGGCATTGAACTTTGAACCAAGGCTCTCCCACTTCTGCAGTAATGTTAAGGGACCTTGATAACGTTGATGTTTGTGTTTAGGCCGAATAACTCGGTCCTTAGTGCAACGTGTTGCAGGTCTAGGAAGCCAATTTCAGCTAAACACAACCTTAACATGGAAACTTAACCCTGTCACAGCCCCCTTCATTGAACGTTTCAGATTCAAGTGCTTTTTTTCTTGTATCAACCCAATCAGCACCAAATCTGTCTGTAAAAGGCAGCAGCTTACAGTAATAGAGTGCCATATCATTTATTAGACCCACACTGAACTCTTGCACCTCTGTTTGTTTTTGCTAGTTAATGACTTTCTAAATTTTAATTTCAGTCCCCAGACATTAGCAGATATTACCACTGGTCAAAGTTCATAACCCTGAACTTTAAAAATAAAATAATGTAAATTAAACATTTGAAAAACATATTTCATACATATTTGCCATACTTATATACTTAAACATTCTTATCAAGTGTTTTTAATGAGCACACAAAAATTGTGTTGCTGTATGTGGCTGTATTATGAATTTTGACCCTTTTTGCTAGCTGTGCTGGAACAGAGAGGATAAAGAGATGATCTCCACGTTGCCCTTGTTTCACCTGTTCTTTTTGTTGTGTTTACTGTGCTCGTGTTGTCAGCTCGTTGCGGTGGGGTGTTGTCTGAGATGAGCAGTGTCATCCTGAGTCCAGGTTTCCCTGGCAACTACCCCGGCAACCTGGACTGCACCTGGCAAATAACCCTGCCAACTGGATATGGTAAGTTTGATGGGGGGGTAAGAGCATTGCTAAAACGATCGTGTCACTTTCAGTACATCTGTTGGTGGAGTCGGGAAACAGACCTTCTTTTAAAGCACAAAATCTGCGGCACATACGGTTCATTGAAAGCTCTACCACATGTTTGGCTGAAGGCTGACACATGGTGTATTCTGGTTAATGACCACACTAACTGATGTCCTATTCGGTGTGATGTTGAATAGGACACTGCTTTTTATCTGTGCGTCATTATTGCCAGGTTATAGCAAGTATATGACGTGATTATTTTTCTGATAGGGTAATCATACTGATAACAGAATACTCAACAATCGTCCCAGGCAACAAAACTAGAGTTGTCTTAATTGTATGCTAACAAACAATATAAAAACACACCATTAAAGATTTGTAAACTTTAAGCACTTGGTCTATCTTTTTGTCTCTGTAGCTGCTTTCAGACATTCAACAAAGTCCGGACATTACCTTAACTTTCCGGAGGGGTTGTATGTGTGAAATCAAAACCAGTTGCTTCAGACATTTTCCTGAACTTTTTTTGATAGCCCCCTAGTCAAATATATGGATAAAGTCCCAGTGAGCGCATGAGAGATGTCCAGAAAATTCACAGCGAGCAAGTTGGCATGTTGATAAGGTGTCCATCACATGACGGATGTGAAACTGGAGGCGTAAAACTGTCTCAGGATGAAAAACAGGGGCCAGTTCCGAAGACAATTCGATTGTAAGAGCTATTGGTTATGAGGGCAGAGACGGCTGTGGATTTGCTGTAAAAAAAAAACACTGTGCTTTCCGCAGCAGAATCAAGTTCTGCTTCCTTCATTCTCTACCCGGGGACAACCCCCCGCCGGAATGCTCTAGACATTTTCCTGTTGATGTGAATCTAACTCTGTGTTACTCATATGTTAAAGGGAAAATCCGCTTAATGTCTGGACCCACTTTACTGGAGTCTGAAAACAGCTCATATGTGAACGTTTTTTCAAATGTAAACTTTTTTTGTTGATGTTCTCAAATCCATTAAATTCCCCCTTGAGTCCTGAAATGTATGATCCTGATGGGTGTAAAAACCATCTGCACTGTAATGCTCATGGATTTCTGTCCTTGTATTCTAGGAGCCCATATTCAATTCCAAAACTTCTCTTCTGAAGACAACCATGACTTCCTAGAGGTCCGGGCCGGCCCACAGCATAGCTCTGCTCTTATTGGACAGTTTACTGGTTCGCAGATCCCGCCCCCGCTACTGAGCACCACCCACCTGACAATCGTTCACTTCTACAGTGACCACTCAGAGAACAGGCCGGGATTCAAACTGAACTATCAGGGTGAGTTTCTTATTTTTGCCTAATTAAGATGTTTTTTTTAGGGCGATGACTTCAGACACTGAGTAACACAAACCCTGAGGTCTCCCAGCAGTCGCTCTCAGTTGAAAGCAGCCCCTCAAGGGATGCTGAGAGCACACACCTGTTTTCAAACTGAGCCAAATGTTTAGTCTCCCCCGTATTTGGGGTAGAGAACACAAGCTGGTTGCTTTCAGTTGATTAAATAAAAAATTGGTCTCAAATGTTTTAAATCCAAACCTAGTGGACAAATTACAAAGCTTTGCTTGTGCCAAGAAATGAAGAGTACGATGAAAACATGTATTGCTGAGAGGTTTTGAGCTTTGATCAACGGATGAGTCATGTTAAAGACTTAGAAAAAAACCTTATGGCTTAATTTCCTCTCATCATTAAAAGAGATGGATTGTTAGTAAGCCCCTGTGAGAGACAGCCATCGTGTCCAGCAGGCTTTATTTGTAGCCCTGAGTGTTTCACTTCAAAGACACAATAAATGCACTGTGGGCCTGTATGCCAGCATAACTAGAACAAGGCTTATTAACTTACATACTAACCCACATAATCATAATGTTCCAAAATCACTCACTGATCCACAATATATATTGCACTATATGGTCAGATCGGCATTTTGTAGTGGTGTCTGAATGGTAGTGCACTTATTGTTTCCCACAATGCATCACGAAGAGTAGTGCACAACCGATGGTTACTAACCAAGCATTATAAACCATCATGCATTGTGCGCTCAGCAGAGAGACGGGAGGAGCGAGGGCAGCAGGAACAGCCCGACCCCTTGTATAAATGTAAAGAGAAGCAGAGCAGCACATCACAGCACAAAGAGCGGGAAACAAGTTTTTTTCTACATTTAACGATGCTCAATATCTTTTTTTTACTAAGTCTAAAGTAAACATTACAAATTTATTGTAAGATTTTCCACCGGCAGACGTTTTTTTTGTTGAATGTCGTAAACCTGCGACAATGATGTCATTAATGGCACAGAGCAAACGCACAACTGAGTAAGGTCTGAAAGTGTCTTTTTCTTTTCCCGAGCAGGGAATAGTGAGTGAGTGGATGATTTCGGACACAATCAATCATTTTCCTATTTTTCTTCCACACTGTTATGGCCAAGTCCCCTAACACTGCAGTGCTTGTCGTTGCTAGCCCTCACTGTTGGCACTGATGTGGACATGGAGTTGTACCAGATGCCTCCTTTTTCTAGATCGTCGGTAGTCGGATGTAATACACGTAAAGATTCTCGATTCTTCCCCTGAGGATCACGATTGGCAGTGCTCCATCCTTCACCCCTGCACACTTGAAGATACAAGCTCAGCTTCTGCCTTAGAGATTAATGGTTCATTAGTCATGTGCACATCCGTAAAGCCTCAGTGGGATAAGGGCTGGATCCCCAAAAGATCTGTATGAATACAATGGAAAACTACCCACACGCTGAGGTTTTGACACAAACATCCCTGATATGATCAGATGGAAGGTTGTTCCAGGAATCTGTGGAAGCCATTTTCTTTGTTGTAGTTCCAGCATCTGTACATTGTTACGGACCCTGTTTGTATTGAACTGGTGCTAGTTGGATCTTCTCGTGCTATCTCTGTCTTCTCTCCTCATTTTGATGAAAGTCACCACTGCTCTTTTTCAATAGCACCTATAATGGAAGGACTTGACTTATCATGACACTCCCACAGAGTGAGATGAAATAAAAAGTTTCAGTGTTTCAGAGAACATTGTAGAATTAGATATGATATATTGCTGCACTTACTGCTGGTGACCTATGTTAAACATAGATTTGTTCATGCCCTTCAAGTCTATTAGATGAAGATAGATCATCTAATAGACTTTTGCAGTCGCATTTGGGACTCGGGAGACTAACAGAAAATAGAGAAACATAACTACATTGCATTAATTCAAAGTATAGCTGAACGCCTTCCAGTAAGAAACCAATGAGCAGCTTGTATTATTTTCCTGAAACCTAAAAATCATGTGAAACTGGAATTAATCAGATTAAACGAAATTAAATTCTCATTGTCTCTCTTTAGCCTATCAACTGCAAAACTGCCAGGACCCTTTTCCTTTCCCCAATGGTGACATCATCAACAGTGACTACAGCGCTGGCCAATCAGTAACTTTTCAGTGCTACCCAGGCTACGTTTTGATTGGACACCCCGTACTAACCTGCCTGCATGGGACCAACCGGAAGTGGAACCACCCGTTTCCACGCTGTGACGGTAAGAACCAATGACCTTTAAATGAGAGTATTTCACAAAATGTTCAGGTCTGTTAATTGGATAAATGGTTTGTATGTCACCAGTAACACAAATCAACACTGCTGGCAAATAGGTAGAAAGTAAATTACATGTGTGACTCCTTTATACAAAAATCACTGTCCTCATTACTACCACCACTATAACTCCCGCTGTTAATAGAGATGATAATAATTATAATCTTTACTGTCTGCAGCTCAGCAGTTAGTCACAGCCCCTGATCCTTCCAGGTCTAACACAGTACAAGAAGGTGAAATTTGCAAATGGATAACTTTACAACACTGCTTTCTTACAGCTCCTTGCGGCTATAATGTCACGGCCGAAAATGGGACCATCTACTCACCTCAGTACCCCAATGAATATCCCAACTCCCAGGATTGTATCTGGCTCATCACTGTTCCCCATGGACATGGAGTTTATATCAACTTTACCTTGTTGCAGACGGAGCCTGTCACTGATTACATTGCTGTCTGGTAAGTGTGGGTACTCGCACTTGAATGCACATACACACAAATGCAAAAGCTTCTTCTCAACGTTGCCCTTTATCCTGGAAATGATTGCATCACTGATGGCTGAGTCCTGACTGCTCTTATAGCCTATCTTCTCTCTGCACACTAACAAGAAACTGGCGAATCAACTTTTACTGTTATTTTTTATTCATCGTTGTCAGTTCCTCTCATATATTCTCTCAAACAGACAGCCCTGGTATTGATTGCATTTTGGATTCATATAGCTTTTACTTTATAAAAAAAAGTCTTCACTCTGCAAAGGCAGGAATACTATATATATGTCAATTGTTTATTACTTTATCATACAAGGAGATCAACTCAAATCCATCTGTGTTAGGCTTGGTCAATACAGAGGGATCGCAGCTCCTTAGACCCCCGATATAATACACACACACCCACATACTCTGTGATATGCATACACAGACTCTCCTGCAGTAATAATAGGATTCAGTGTGGAGGTAAAATTGTAATAGAGAGGGTGTGAGAGCAATGCATTTACAATGGGACCACTGACCAATTCAATCTAACTCAGTACCATGGCCACACACAGACCCGGATAGGGCTCAGGAACTCTGGCAGTAATGACGAGATTCAGTGGGGAGCGGGGAAAAGTAATGGAAAGGATGGTGGAGCTGGGGGTCACAAATCCAACGGGACTCAACTGGATCTCACAAGTTGGGGTCAGTCCAAGAGAAATTACTCACTTAACAGTTTCTGTTTGCCCACAAAAAACAATATTGAACAGTAAATATATGAGGAAGAAAAACAGGATCTTGTAGTATTTGGGACATGTCATCAATTGGTGCAGGTTTGGTTCAGTAAAGACATATTTGATGTTTGTGCTGAGGTCAGGTGTTAATGTTCGGGCTGAGGAGTCAAGCTCTGGGGAGTGAGCAGCTGAAATGCAGGCAGAGGGAAAGTAATAGATTCACAGTCGGTGACTACTCACCTTCAATCTCACCAGACACCACAGCCAAGGAGATCAGTGTGGAGAGGCTGGTTTTACATTTGATTTTTGTAATTCGTGTGTTTTTAGTACATTTCATTGTGAATAGAATTATAAAATCACATTTATAGATCGAGGGTTGCAAAAATACATCAGTTAGGTGAGATTAGTGCCTACACAATGTACTATAGCACTGCTCAGTCAAGCTGTATCTCCAACACATGAATATATTTGGAAGTGACTGGAGGCTGACTCTGAAGAGAGGAGTCCTTTTCTCAGACCCAGTGGGATACCATCTACCTTCCAGGGCTGTGGACAGATTTAGAGTGGATGATCCGAAAGGTCTATTGCATCGACATTACAGTTAGGTAAAGGGTAGAGAGCGGTTACCTACGTCAGTGCTCTCTGTTTTCGAGCACTGAGTAACCATCAAAGACACAGCCTGTACGTTTGATGTGTTTGAATCAGCTAATGTGCATAAAACAAATTACTTATTTCAAAACTACAGCCGTTACAGGTATGTCACTTCAAAGATGTGTTACTACAGACAGATGTACTGCTGGTTCACATCACAGCACAGGTGTAACACACATAATTGCCTTCCAGTTGTTGTCAGTCAGAAGAAAGGTTAATGCATCACTGACTCAGGTCACCTTTCTTTTCATTGGAGATGCACTCAATGCTCATCTATGCTTCAATAGATCCTGCATTCTAGCTTACATCCTGGAGGCCTCAAGCTTAATACTTTTTTTGTTCATCTGTTGGTTCCTTTCAACTTGTCCAGACACACACAAGTTTGCTTTACACAAACATGGTTGTAGCATTGTGAGATGTACTATAGGTATTTCCAGTGGATGAATGACTAAAATCATGAACATGTCAGGTCTTCTGAAACTTTTTCATCCATAATGGATTTTGTACCTTAATTATGTGCATCAGCAGTGAATATAAGCACAATACCAGACATTATCTAATTGAACCCACAAGAGGACAACATCAGGGCCACTGCTCTTTTTATGAATTGGGCATTAGACTGTTTGGATTTGTGAATTGACTTGAACAGAGTGGGAGGAGACAGATTATTCCCTGTGTGAACTGCCGGGTTATGAAGGAATTGATTGGATACATAGTTTCTATTTAGTGAAATATTAAACTTTAAATGGTTAGTTTTATGAGTTAGATCCCGAGCCGATTCATACTGGATCTGAATAAGTGGAGCAAAGCAAACATGTCTCTGGTCAAATTAAACCTCCAGTTGTAGATGCTGTAGCCCAAAGATTTTTCAAATGGTTTCTGTGTATAGATATATAAATCTAAATGTGCAATGAACATTAGAGGTGAGGTGCTTCGGTGAGTGTTTAAACTCTTCTATATGCCATCGGTGTAGTTTGTTTCTGTAAGACATAGTAATAGACAGCTGACATGTGTACATTCACGGACTTTAAATCCGAACGTCATCTCGTTTAAGTTCCACTTAGTTTATGTCCAATAAAGTCCGTGAATGTACACATGTCAGCTGTCTATTACTACATCTTACAGAAACAAACTACACCGATGGCATATAGAGGAGTTTAAACACTCACCGAAGCACCTCACGCACGCTCCCGATCTTGAATCTGGAATCGATTGCTCCTCCTTGGATCCCCGGATGTTGCGGTTGAATTTTTTGAGGTTGAATTTTTTGAGGTTGAATTTTTGAGGTTGAATTTTTTGCGGTTGAATTTTTTGAGCTTGAATTTTTTTGAGGTTGAATTTTTTGCGGTTGAATTTTAAACGTTGAAAAACATTCAAATACATAATTTCCATGCATAAATATTCAGTACTAGAAATTCAATGTCTTTTTTGTTTCAAATCCCGATGACACAGATTTACTTCCATATCTGATGAGACAAGATATTCACTCTTAGTGGTTTTCTTCAACAGCCTGCTTCTTTCTGGTCTGGCATTCACTGAAGTTGTGATTGGTGTGTTTAGCCCATGTTATCTCATATCTCAGCTATGTGTGTTACTGGTTTCTGCCCAGTACTACTGAGTTCATGTGACAGCAGCTGTTTCCAGATGCCAGGGACCTAGGTTGTCTCTGTGGTCTGCCACCATTCGTGTTTGGCATGTTGCCTAAACTCACTGGACCATAGTCTAACAGTGGGCGATGCATCTAACACCATAACAGCAGAGTAATTTGTTATACTATTTACTCACTGAAATCCTCTAATCAAGTGAAAAGCTTATTAAATAACCATATTTTTCAAATTTGTTTGACAATGCTCAAATGATTTTGTGCACTATTGGTGCTTTGTATAATATTGGATCTCCATTATTGCTGGTCTTTTGAAAAGAAAGAAAAATCTAACCAGAAACGGTAAATACAGATATGGTTTGTTTCATTCACCAGGAAAAAGCATCTATAAAAGCCCGGAAAATTGCAGCAATCAGCTGTGATAAGCGCTGTCAGAGCAGGAAAAAACAAACGCACTTAAGGCACATCACGATATTTGATGCACAAAGTTTTGTCTCATGTCACAGTTTCGTTGTTCACTCAGTAATTTCTGATTCTTTCACATGGTAAATCGGAAACTTCAGCACAAAGCTGTCTGTTTACTCTCAAAGATGATTTTGTCGGGGATCCACTGTTTTCTCCTCCATTAGACTCTGATAGTGCTGTGGCCAAGGATGCACTGATTATACTGTAAAATGGTTTCATTTTGAAGGTGAATGGTGTCAGCCTCCATCATTCTCTTAATGTATAATTCCCAACCCACACTGCACCTAATCACCTGTGGTAAACCGAAAATAAGAGTGTTAAGTCTTACTACATGAATGATCCTTTCAAAACAATAAAATGAGATATTACATAAAAAATACATAAAGGTAAGAGAACCTTTTAACTATAGCTGTATACGAAAATAAATATGGGCCGAAGATATTGTCAAAGTCTTTGATGGTAGAACTACTCACTTTAGGAGGTACATGTTTATTATGTTTTCTTGGCAGGTTGAATCATCCTAGTGTTCAGAGTCACGTTCACTTTCCTCGTGCACATTTTCTGCCCTTTGTGATTACCCATAAAATATTGCAGGGAAGAGTGTGATTTGATTTGTGAGTAAATAAACAATAAAGCGTTATGTAATTAAACAATTGTCACACAAAATACAGTATACATTATGATTTTGTATACCTTGAGTCTAAAAACATGTTTTAATAATTTGTATTATAACTGTATTTGGGCTGTAGAAGATATTGTAATATGGATTTGTAATTTATGAGTCAGTTTAGATTTAAATGATCCAAATAGCGCACTTTGATTCTCCAAAGAGCTCCAACACCTTCACAAGACCTTGAATTATTGAGCAGCCAAGAGATCCCAGGCCCTCTTCATGAATTAAAATTTTAAAAACCTTGTTTAATCCAATGGCATGTTCATTGAAAACCTAAAATTGGGCATTTAGAAACTTTATAAAATGAAACCTTTCGCAAACATTCAATATTTAATGATTTAAGTTAAGCCTTTAATCCATGGGCTTTGTTCAAAAAACCAAAGAGGAAAAAAAATATACATTTTTGCTACCACTTCAATGAAGACACATGTGGGCTGAGCAGATATCAGTTTTGTGTTTGTTTTGAAGAAGGTTACCATGTTCTGGCTTCAGTTTCTCTTCCTAGAAATTAAATCCAGTCAGTGAAAGTATATCCTCAATTATCATTTTCTAAGACGTTCACACTGTTCTCAACCCATGATCCCCCTGAAAATCAGCGGCAGATTTGTATCACTATTATTATTGATTACCATTATTAGGAATTTTATAGTTTAAGTTGGTTTAAAAATATTATGCTGATTGTAATATTTTTTATGATTATTATTCTGAAATTAGAATTATTGCATATTTCTTTTCATGTTATAATATATTTTATCTGTGTTGTCCTTATCTTGGGCATCTAGCTATTATTATGTATATGTCACCCCTTGTTTTATTGCACATGTTAAATTTAGTATGCATCTAATACATTTTAACTGAAAGGGCTTTGCTTGCTTTGTAAAGACATACTTAATCATTGTATGTCATATGCATAGATCTCATTTCGCCAGTCTGTTTTCCATGTCTGCATCTGTTTGCTGCAGTGTATCCTACCTGCAGTTTAAGCATCACCACTTGTCTTTGTTGTCTCTCTTTCTTTATTTAGGGATGGCCCAGATACACCCAGCCCTCAGCTTGGAGTCTTCAGTGGCAACACAGCATTAGAGTCAGCATACAGTAGCAGCCCAAAGGTCCTGATTCGCTTTCACTCTGACTTTTCAACTGGAGGCTTCTTCATACTCAACTTCCATGGTACAGTTAGACAAACACACACACCCACCCACACACACACTCACACACACACAAACTCACTCACTCACTCACTCACTCACTCACACACACACACACACACACACACACACACACACACACACACACACACACACACACACACACACACACACACAAACACACACACAAACAAACAAACAAACAAACAGACAAACACACACTTTTTACTTCTATCTTCGTGAAGACAATCATTGGCATACTGCATTCCCAAGCCCCTTACCTTGCCTAACCCAGGCCTTATCATAACCCTAAATCCAAGTCTTAACTTTTTAACAGCCCATTGACAAAGTGAGGACCGGCTAAAATGTCCTCACTTTCCTAAAATGTCCTCACTCTGTAGGGTCTATGCCTGGTCCTCACAAAGCAATGAGTACAGGAATACACACACACACACACTTAAACACACACAAACACACATACCTGTAGTGTAGGTGGCATTACACAGTAGCTTTGTGTGCATAACATAATGTATGGTTAATGTGATACAGTCTGACACATATGGGTAAAGGGACAGATACACCTAGTACCCGTTTTTTTTTTCAATAACAAAACTATTCTGTAACTGAGTGTACAAAAAGTTAAATTTATCTTCATCTCATCTGCATTTGTAAATATGATACCTACCAATATGTTCTGAGAGTGAGTAATGCTGTGCACTAACCTCTTCGAAAATCTATCGCATAACTTTTGATTTGAATAACCAAGATCAGCTTTGACGGCTGAATCCTTCTTTTGTCGCTCGATGCGACACAAGTGTATTTAATGTGATGTCCTAGTATTCAAGACACGTGACCGATGAAATGCATCATGATTCACTGAGGCTGAAAGAAAATGGTTTAATTGCAGATTGACAATTGAAGTAATTCAGAGAATCCTCATGATGTCTGTTTGAGGTTGTTTTCTTTCAGAGGCTATCGTAGGTTTTAGTGGGAAAAAAGGCACAGAGGGAGAGATGCTAGAGCACAGCTACATTTTTTCTTTCACTCACTTCTATTGCTCTCCATCACTTCACTGCATTTCAATCATTTTTAAGAATAAACTAATTCATATCTTTGAGTATTTCTATCTCATCAATAGAGAGTACCTTACTGTATTTCATTCTCTCCAGCTTATCGTCTGAAGAAATGCCCTCCTCCGCCTGCTGTGGAGAACGCAGAGGTGATATATGAAGATGAAGACTTCCAGATAGGTAATGAGCCTGATTAATAATTATAACCTGCATACAGCAAAAAATATGTTGACAGTAGAAAAACAGACACACCAACCTCTGTGTGTGCATGTGTATCTGTGACGCACTGACACAAGCAACATGTGTGAAGATTCTCGGTACATTTGAATAGAATCACTCAAATGAAATGACAGAGGACCCATATCACTCTTGGCTATAAAATAGAATGTACATTTAAATTTTTTAACTTTGGATTTTCATGACTTTGGCAGGCTTTTCTCAAGGTACAGTAAGTCTCTCTGCAAAGTATACAACATGCTGGGCATCTCAAGGGCCAGCAGTCAAAGAACCATCAAATTAACCAGAGGCAGCAGAAGTTGCTTCAAGGTGGGGCTGGCTGAGGAGAGGAGAACCGAGGGTGGAGGGGGAAGCATCACTGATGATGTTGGTTAAAAGCATAAACATTAACGAGGTCCTATTAATGGGAAAACTGAAAGGCTTCCATCATTTCTAAACATGTCCTAATGAAATTTATAGTGGTACTAGTAGTGGTAATGAAATGCTTTGGGCAATCATTACAATGATTTGTGGTCAGTTAATAGCTTTGTTCTATAAACTAACGTCCTAATTAAAGTGTTGTTTTTTATTGTGTTGTGTCTATTGTGGAGAGCTTGGTCGAACAACAAACACTGTCTTAAACACAACTATTTTTCTGTTTTGAAGTCTAACATTTCGTATTTTTTCATTAGGTTCTGAATAACATTCAATTTAGGAGAAATATCGCTTGTCAAGTTTTCCATTTTCCCTCAGCTCTGTATTATGTGATTTGCTCAAAGCATCTTACTTTAAGGTTTGGTGACCTTTTGAGGACTCTTTTTTTTTCAGCACACATTTCATAAAACCCAAAGAAAAATCAATTTACCCTGCCAGTGCTACTCTGCCAGAGTCTAGTTCGCTTCGGGCAAAGTATAAAAATATTTTTTCTCAAGAAAACGTACATTTTGAAATGTCATCTTTTTACAAACCCAGTAAACCTAGTTAATTTTTGAAAGACTTGTAGATTTTTTTGTTTTTTATAATTGTGTCTTTGACCTTTTGAAAATGAATGAATAATGGTGTAAAAGTTTTATTAAAAAAAAAAAACTTGATAGGACACAGATAATTTACATTTTGACTGTGACAGCACTAATTTATATTTGTGATTTACTGTTTAAGGATAATTTGAATAATTGCCACTACACCACATCAGCAGCAATGGGAAGCACCTACTCACAGAAAGACTCAATTCCATCCTCTGTGACAAAGTAAAGACCCAAGGCATGGAGTTTGCAGTAATCACACATACAAATCTTAAAAGCCCTTCGAACATTTGAGAGCATGTAGTGTCAAATTTACATCCATAAAACCTGGCAAATTGGAGAGCCTCTAAGAGACAGGGCAGTTTTATTGTCGGTCAGTCTAAAAGCCAATTATGCAACCTGTGAACGACCTCAAGGAAAGGGTAAACGTTGTATTTTTGTTCTGCCAAACGTTTAAACATACAGAGGCCACATGCTGTGACTGTACACTCCTGGGTGCTATGTTTGGAACATGTATTACATCTCTGCCCCTTTCAAGATTGCAGGCCTGTCAATTCTGCCTCTTAAAATGGAGTAATACAACCAACCAACTATGTCTCAGCACTCTGCATGCAAAATAAATACCGTAAAGGTTCAGACTTATAACTAGTTTTACATAATACTTCCCCAGGTATGATGAATTGTATGATCAAGAAGACTTAACTGTAGAAATGCTTATAGAATGGAGTTCAACAAGGTTTTAATATCTCCTCTGCTTTAGGTGATATTGTAAAGTATCGCTGTTTACCTGGATACACACTGATTGGAAAAGCAGAGCTTATGTGCAGTCTCAACTCCCACTTGCTCTTTGAGGCCCCACCACCATCATGTCAAGGTAAGACATCACTCATCATTGTAAAAAAATATGACCCTGAATTCCAGCAAGTGTTGTGGATTTGAAGAGCTCCGATTGTGTAGTGAACTTAATTTGGTTAAACACATTAAGTTATTGAAATTAAACTTTAAGGATCCTCTGGCTATTGTCCCCTTTGTATCTCTCTGACGTTGACATATATGTGTTCCACAGCATTATGTCTGTAAAAGCCATTTCAATTTTAACTGTATTGACTGTATTTACTCTGAAATGTGTGTATTTGTCAACACTAATCCTGCATTTCCCATAATGCAACTTGAGCGGTCCTTGTTGTTGTGTTGTTCTGCTCTGTAAAGAGCCAGGTCTTTTCAGGACTTCAGTTTTGTTAACCAAGTTCTCTTTGCAGCGACACAAGATATCATACAGCTGTTTACTCTGGCTGAGTGTTAGTCCACATGAGTAAGCTGATAACCCTCCTCCTTAAAGACAGACTTCTAATTTAATGCTAATTCACCTTACTACCATTGCTACTATTACCCACTAATATGAACCAAAACTTGAAGAATCAAAAGAGAATTGAATCAGAGGACACATATTGCTGCACTTCATTTAGCCGCAATTTGGTTATTGTTGTGCAATTGTTGCACCAACACATCCGCAACCAAGCTCAGTGCCAGTCACTTAGACTTATTATACCAAAGCCTCTCGTTTTATTATACTTAAAATAGTGAAGAGGCATATAATTAATTTACCCTGTTGGTACTTCAATGTCAGTGTATGTAGAAAGCAGCCGTTTTACTAGCAGTTAGCATCTTGAATACATCAATTGGAAGAACCAGCTCCTGGTATTTCTATAACAAAACTGAATTTCTGATGAATATTGCTCAATTATCCTTTCCTCATACACTAGAAGTACAAGTAGAATGGAGATTGTGATTTCCATTACAAAAGAGGCAAGCACTCTTATAAGAGAACATGAAACCAAAGTGTGTCCCCAGACAACCTGGAGGACAGATCCTTTTCTTTGACATGATACCTGTACAGTCATCACCTAGAACTACTGGGAGAGGCTTTAAGTGACTCATTGAATAGGAAGCTTTTAAAGGCAGACACCATATCTCTAGAGATTATACACATTCTGACTAAGCCCCACATGACCCCTGTTCATCTGTTGCCAGTGCAAGCAAGTTGAATTAACAACTGAATTTCTATGCTGGAAAAGGCTCTTTTTTCAAAAGCGCTGGTGACACAAGACAGGTAAAATAAGTTGGCAGGATAACATTAACATTGGATGAAAGGGATGCAAGAAATCTAGCTGTAATCTTTCCATGTTTGGGTCAATCTGACAAGCTTTTGGCTGTCCCCCTCCAGCCCAGTGCCCGGCCAATGAGGAGCGGTCTTCATCATCAGGAGTCATACTTAGTCCAGGGTTTCCAAGCAACTACCCCAACAGCCAGACATGCTCCTGGCTTCTACGTATGGTTCAAGGTACAGTGTGTGTCCTGGGGGTGCATACAGTATGAATATAATGTGTCAGAGTGATGTCTGCAAGTCTGTGCACTCATAAAAGATATGCATGTTTATGTGCACTTACATGTATAATGCATATGCATAAATGTTTGTGTGCAATGTGTGTGTGTTTGCATGTATATGTGGTACTGACTTCATATTGCAGCTTTTGTAGCTGCAGCTAGATGTGATTGTTAATGCATTTCTCTTGTCTCCCAGGTTATACCATCAATATCTACGTAGAGATGTTCCACAGCGAGAAACAGTTTGATGAACTAGAGATTTTTGATGGTATACAAAGCTAATCCTCTGTTTTTATTACAACTCTGTACACACATACACACTTCATCATCACACACTGCTTTAATTCATGTCTTTCAAATAAAAATAAAAAGCACAACAGCTGATAAGATGCACAACAATTAATTGTTGTTGCCTGGAATCCAAAAAGGTTTCATTATGTTTGAAAGTGTGTGCGTGGACTTGTACTTATATATTTTTGAGGACCGTTTTGAGCATTTTACAGAGTGAGGACATTTTTGGAAAGAGAGGATATATATTTCATAGGCTTTTTTGAGGGTTAAGTCTTTGCTTAGGGGTGAGGGTTAGAATTCGGTGTAGGTTAGGCTTTCGTCACAAAGATGGAACCACAAGTATGTGAATTAACTTTCTAAACTTTATTTATTTAGTTTGTGCAATAACCTCACAAATAACTCCAAAAAAATGTGTATTGTCGTGCAAAGAAGAGATGAGAAAATGATGTAATATAAATGAAAGTCTTTTGGCGGTTCGACCCCTCATGACGCTGTCATGATTCAAAGGGGTGTGGCCGTGAGTAGAATATGAAACCTCGTCGGCGTCTAGACGGTGGTGATGGCTGTGATGGGAGGGAGAGATGCTGAGAATCTGAATACAAAGATGAACGGACTTTGGGCATGAAGACTGGAGGTTATTGAGGTGGAGGAGAGTCGCAGTGACTCACTGAAATGACAACGAGAAAGAGGAGAAAAGATTTAAAGTTTGAAAGCAACTACACGATTGGCTGAATAAGATTGACGCAGAATCTGATTGGATTACAGAGAACACCCACAGACAGCCGATTACAGAAAGTTAGGGGAAGGAGACTCAGATACAGAGAGAGTTGTGAATAAATTAGTGTTTCAGATATTCTTAGTGATTGAACTTATGCTGAGCTTCATTACTGACAACTAAAATGATTTGCAAATGTCTGTCAGAATATCAAATCTTTAAATCATTGTGTCCTATTTAAGGGGTCTACAGCTTAGTTTGTAACCAACATCATAATGAGCCAACATAACACATGACTTTAATATCTTTTGAATTCTGGGATTTGTAATAAAATCCCAGAGCAGGATGAGGAAACATTCAATATCTTTATTATCCTGTTCAACTCAGTCTCGTCTCTGATGCTGCCCACGGCGATGGCATAATTGCTGAGTAGGCGGCTGTGCCGAGATGTTTTCTGATTTGCAGTCCCCTTCACTTTGTTGAAAAGGAACAAAATGTCAATAGGTGTCAACATTACAGCTGATTGAGTGTGTAAATGTTTGTATTGTTAAATAATGGGTACAATGCTATATTAAAAAATTAATAAAAGACTGGTAAGGTTTTCAAAGAAGGACAATATGCTCCAATCAGAATACATCTACAACCAGTGGGATTGATTCTATCCCATGAGTACTTAATATTCATGGCCCCACCCATTTTCAATCAGGCAGATATTGACGGATGGACACACACACAAACGCACACACACACACACACACACACACTAACACACATACGCTCTCTAAGACAATACCAGTCCTTCTGCAAGAGCTGGTAAAAACCATTTTGAGGCATCTAGCAGCTCAATGAGGCCGTCACCTTCATGAGCTGCATAACACAGAAATTATAAAACTCAAACTGCAAAATATTGTATAGCTCCATCTCAGATCATGCTGATATTCATTTGATTATATGAATATTCCAAATTGTGATCTATAGAGTCCACTGTAAACACAGCAGCTCTAAAGTCTCACTAATTTGTTTTCTCCAGGCTCCTCGGGACAGAGCCCTCTGCTTGTTGCTCTGAGTGGTAACCACTCATCTCAGCTGAACTTCACATCCAAAACAAATCAGCTCTACCTACGGTGGTCCACTGATCACGCAACCAACAAGAGAGGATTCAAGATGCGATACTCAGGTAAGATTTTTCCTTTCTTCCTTTTCTTTCGTACCCGTTGCTCCTATAATCAGCCACTGCACATCAGGAGAGTAATATCGGTAATATTATTTATCAGCTAACTCCTTATCTGTTCAACAGCTTTAAGTTGTGAAAACTGATTATGTTCATGGGCTGATTCTCTGTGTAGGTTTATTTTAGGGGATGTTTTTGGCCGTGAGTGTCCTACGATGTCAAAGAAAAACACAACTTGAATTTGTTCCCATCTTGCTGTATAGAAAAAATTCTCTCACTGTATAAATAGACAACCCAATGGCCTTTCTCCTCATGAAAGATAAATCGATGCATCACGGGTGTAGGTACATGAGCCACAATCATTTAAACTACACCGCTAATTGGAAACATTGTTTGTTTAATGCATCAGGCTAATTAGAAGCCAAGGAAAATTAGCAAGACCAATTTGTTAATTTGACAATTTGTTTCAGATTGAGGGTATTATCTCTGCAGGGTCTTGCCAACTCCATGGTACTTTAACCATTAGCTTTGTTAGATTCATGCTGTGAGGTTCAGCTGCCCCTTAATCATGGGCTGAAACTTTTACATTTGCTGCTCTTAATCAATCAATTAACCCGTTTGGGCTCAACAGGAGCGAGTCACAAGGTCAGGGACCTGGATGTCTGTGCTGAAAAGTAATGTGCGATATATTTCAGTCTGTGGGTTATATCTACACAATGGTCTGAAGTAACAGCATCCTCTTCTCCCCATGGTGTTGTACTGCCGTGACAATGGCAGCTATATAGAGAACAGAAATTTATAGTAGTTTTTTTTACTTCCCATACACTATTCATGCTCTGGTGTGCTCTATAATGAAAAACAGCATACACAGAGAGTGCAGTATATATATTGTATGTTTATCAATTACATATATCATTGATTTATGACTTATTAGCTATGTTAATTCACTTCTGCACCTGTGGTGGAAGATTAAGGTTCATTTAACTTCAGGGTTTAAGTAAACAAAAAATATTATGGGGGAAAAAACATACTATGTCTATGAGGGCCCCCACAATAGTATAAGTTTGTATGTGTGCTTGTGTGTTTGTGCATCTATGTGGGTGCGAGTGTGTGAATGTAAGGGTCTGTGTTACCTATGGTTCCTGTCATTGGGTCGAGTAAATTTACCTTTTTAACTTTTTCAGGCACAAAAGGTCACGTTTTACCTGGGAAAAATAAGAACGTATGTAAATGAAGGATTCAGTATTTAGGAATATAGCTGAGAGCAATCATCTGCTCAATTGATTCAAACTTTATTTAATTGAATATTATTCAAATGGCCATACTTAAACATATAAAACATTTTTGGTTGTATTTTGTAGTCTACATAGCTGTCTGTGAAATCTCATGTTGCATTGTCAACACTCCTGAACTAGTTTGTCCTGACTATCCATATTTTCCTGTCTGCAAAGGTATAATCTGAATTTTAGCAATATGTTCTCTTGTAAAGTTCCCCATTGGGATTAATTAAATACTGCATTCTGTATCACAAAGGTTTGGAAGGTTATTTGATATTTATTTTATCCAGGAATTAAATTTGTATGTGTTTGCTGCAGACTGGGAGAGAAGTCATGCAATCACTAACAGCCCAGATAAAATTGCCACTGAAACTAAGTATTAGACGACAGTTAATCACCTGATACGGAGGCTCAGGGATAAAATCTAATCCTAGAGAAGTTTGTCTCTCAGTTAAAAAGTCACTAGTAAGAAATGAAAGGACTGCACCCTCATCTTTGAATATTTCTACAACCAGCGAATGATGATGTCAGAGAGACGCTGTGATAAGATATAAAAATTTGCTGTGCAGATGGAGCAGATTGATTTAGAGCAGGTAGAGTGAGCTGTATTGTATATGAGTCACTTGGGTAAGGGAGACGTGAAACACTTAACCTGATGAAAATGGCATAAGTTACTGATTTATTTCTGATTGTTACTGATTTCTGCCAGGCAAGAGGGAACCAAGTGGCCTCTTGTGACATTTTGTACCTGACGTTGTCTGACCTCAAGTAGTTGAGCTTTTATACTCAGTTCTTGGAAGAAGAAACGATTACATTACTTGGAAAGGTTTGCCAACAAGGACTTTAATTGATAGAAACATATTCTGCTTCTATCTTTAATTTATTGACAGATTTCTGAGCATGTTCTCTGAACTCACTGACACTGTTTACCAGCTGTAATGCAATGAAGGAAATGGACGGTAATCAATGTCTTTTATCCACAATGCCTGGTAATGGGAGTTGGAGCCATAATGTTTCCTGTGAACTGAGAAAAAAAACAGAAAATATTATTTCATTACCCCCCTGTCTTTCTTATTTCCTCTGCGTCTCCAGCGGCCTATTGTAGCATTAATGATCCCCCAGCGAATGGGGGTGTGGTCAACCGAACCAAACTCCAACCAGGCAGCAGACTGCAGTTCTTCTGTAACCGTGGTTACCGCCTGGTGGGCTCAACTAATTCCACCTGCCGGCTCCAGTCCAATGGGCTTTTCCAGTGGGACACACCGACACCTTTTTGTCAAGGTAAAGATTTTGAAAACATTCATCATCTACATAGGGGTCCAAAGGACCACCGGTGTACTGACCTGAGTTAAGAACTCACTGTCTAAGAGGAATTCACTCCATGACATATATGTCTTTGTGATGCTACAGCTATCTCGTGTGGAATCCCTCAATCGCCAGGCAATGGCACGTTCCATGCTTACCAGTACACTGTCGGTAGCCAAGTTACCTACCATTGTAACAAGGGTTTCCAACTTGACCCTGGTGTTTCGATGACAGTGGTGTGTTTGGAGGATGGCACCTGGAGTAATGCTGACTCAGTCCCAAGATGTCTACGTGAGTATAAGTTGATAAGAAAACAAAAATTAGCCATTAGCAGAACTCATACCTGTATCTCACAGTCTTGCTCAATAGATGGAGAAACATTTGCTTATTTTTTGTGGTTTCAATGTCATTTAGTGATCAAATGTTTAAAGCCCAGAAACAGCAACTACTATTTTATTGACAAACTATTCTTAAAAATACATTAACTGGGTCATGTGTCACACAGTAACCTGGGTTATTTTCTAATTAATATGTTTAAAGGTAGAACTTATTATCACATAATAAATTTTGTGGCATGTGGAAGAAATTTCATGAAGCAGACATTGGAAATAGGATACATTTATTAATCTTGTATTTGGACAATTATTCTCAGCCAGGGGGTGTCATATGAATAAATTGAATTAAAAAAAACAAAAATGAAATTGCAAAGAATATGCAGGTAAAAAGATATGAAAAAGATTGATAGTTGTTATCAATATATATAAAGCCAAACAAAGTTTGTATTGTAGCATTACTTTCTTTAAGTAAATCTTGCTTTTATATGATATCGCCTATAGTTAAAATAATCGATTCTTCTAGTTTATAAATTGTGTATTATAGAAACTAGCGATATTCTTAAGTTAACAGTTTATTTTGTTGTATTTTTATTTTTTAGCGGTTCACTGCCCTATCATTGAGGGCGTGTTGACGGATCACATGACCTACCACCTGCTCTATGGAGGGTTGGGAGAGTTTTGGTCTATGGTGATGCTGGAATGCTCATCGGGCTACTTTTTGGGTTTGGGACATCGGACACTTCGCTGCCTTGCCAATGGGACGTGGGAAGGATCCGATGACCCAGCTACATGCAAGAGTTAGTATTGACATACACATCATCATGATGACTATATGACTGAGAGCAAAACGCCTCAGTATTAAATGAATACTCATTACTCTGACTAAGATATTAATTAAACTGTGATATGATGTGTGTGCACTCAGGATGATTTGGTATAGCTTCTTTATGAGTCTACACAGACACACAGCCATATCTAGAAAATCCTTTTCAACTGAGTGTCCTCAGACTGTATATTCACATCCATGAAATGCTTCACACTCCAGACTATATGTAACTTCTCATATGAAGATACTCGGCATGGATGCGGAACCATAAACCAATGAATGAACCAGAAAAGCACTGAATAGCCCAACAGACCCCTTATGAAACTCATCCAGATTTTTATTTGGATCCTCACAAAATTGCACAGACTCATAAATATCAGTTATGTAAACATGCCAGATTTTTTTTTTCACCAAGACCCATGAATTATTTTCTCAGAGAATAAACAGTAATGTTGTAAAATGTGGATTGTAAATTCCTGGCTCTGACCGCTGATCCAGATCCACACCGAAATTGAGTGGCACCATATAATGGCTATGACACATTCCCCATCCTTTCATAAAACGTCATGGATAGCTGTCCAGTAGATTTTGCGTAAACCTGCCAATGAACCATCAAACGGCAGTGAAAACAAAACCTCCCGGGAGAAGACACCCTATACACTCACACTTCATCTGCACGTATACTAGTTCCTAGGGGTATATGTGTTTGCAAATATCTTTCGACAACTTAACTATTGCACGCAATGTCTTGACAGGGTGAAAACAATTTTCAACTGACTGATATCTATGATTCATTAATGTGAACTATGTGTTGCCAATAGTGCATTATTGTTTTGTCAAACGGAGTTACTCTGCAGTGTAACTTTTCTGCTAGTATTTCATAAAGTACTAAGAAAACCGTGACTTAGAACACTTTTAGAGCTTCTCAGTCTTATGTAATATAAGATTTTTCTGTGAAAAGGTCAACTTTGTAAACTTGAGAATAGAAATGATAAAAAATGTATCGTACACCGTCTTAGACCACAACATTATTGGGCTACATTCCCATTTTGTTTTTCGAATTTTTCCCGATCCCTTACTATTTGGGTTGACCTACCTCACGCTGCAGCATGTCTGAGGGATTTAGTAATGCAACGCAAGTGTCCATTCTTCAAACTGTCTCCAAGGACAGGAGAAAAAGTTTATTTGAATTCTAAATAAAAACATAAATTCAGTTTTCGCAGCGTTTCATCCACCTTACCTCAAAAAACAACCTGGGAGCATAACCCACCTAATATCCAGATATAACACAGATCATTTAACTGTACCCATAGCCTCCTAATGCTATATCATATCTATTTTCTTGTGTGACTGTAATCAAATGATCTTATAATGTGCTTCTAATTGTTTAGTCATCTCCTGTGGTGATCTTCCTTCTCCACCCTTTGGGGCCAAACTGGGGACGTTGACCACATTCGGAGCAACGGCAATCTTTATGTGCAACCATGGCTACACCCTGGTGGGGTCACATGTCAGAGAGTGCGGAGCCAACGGGCTTTGGAGTGGGGCCGAAACCAGGTGTCTAGGTAAGTTCCACTTAATGTGAGAGGTTATACATTGGGTTGCATCCTGTCCTAAAACATTCAAAGAAATAAATAGCATGAAGTGCATGAGCAATAATTAAAAGTAAATTCCACAGATTCAAGGATATGAATAATTAAGACTGAAACGAAGCAGTGTATATTGGTAATGAACTGTAGTAGCTGTTAATGGAGTTAAATCAAAGGCTTGGAGGCATCTTGCATTAAATATCTCGTGTGTATCTTTTATGTTTGGTTGACTATCCAGCATGACCTGATATCAATTGTGAGACTTGTGGTTTTGATAATCTTATATAATATAAATAATGTTAAAGTGTTATGCCGAATTAAAGACCAGTATGTTAATATCATATACACGTATATTCATATAATGTGATGAAGGCTCCATATTTATCTGTTGTATGCATTGGTCCTGCGAGTACTGCACAGAGGGCAAAACTGTGTCAAGGGCCTTTTGTAAAGAATGAATGGAAATGTTTGAAGGCCTACATACCACTCATAATCTTTATTAAAACATGGGGTTGATAAAGGTGTCTTGATAAAGTCTATGGAAATTAGACAAGCAATAAGTAGGATAAACTGTGCACATGCCTCAGTAACTCAAATGATGTACTATGAGACATTATATCGCTTATTACATTAAGGGCTTGATTTAGACCTTCAGTAATCACAAGCCATGAGATGATTAATACTGATTTTACATGCACACTCCACTCCAATGATTCAACCTTGGAGTTGCACACCTGTGTAAGAAATTTTATCCACATTTATGTGATGAATGTATAATAGAGAGCAAGTTTACCTTCATGTCATTATTCTGAAATTCTCGGGCAAGAAAAGGGGAAAAAGCCAAATAACATAAGCATTAATGTAAGACGAGTTTAACATTTGAAGTCAGTATGACTGAATGACTGATTGATACAGATACAAATGTGTTTTCAAGCTAAAGTGACTGACCTTGATACTGTGGTTTATCAATGAAGTGTTGTGAAGGCATTTCATGAAGTCTATTGTGCCCATTTATTAACCCACACAAAATTATGTACAGGCTTTCTGGTCTCATGCTGCCCTGGTAGGTTTTGAGTAGCTACTTTGACAGGCGTTCACGTGTGTGTGGGCAGATTTGGCAAATCTTATCATATGTGTAGTTGAGATGAAAATGAAGGCCACACATGTATTAATGTAGTGTGATGCAATGCAATTTTATAACAGGTATACATGGAATAAAGAAGTAATGAGGAGGCTACTAATTACATCATATTGTAGTAATAATTGCGCATGTGCAAATAAAAAAAGAATGGCTACTGAGTACTCTTGTAATAATGTATTGAGCACTGGGTACCCATGTGGTAATGTCATAATGAGTAGATTGCTGATGTGATAATCTACTAATCATTGCTCATATATTAGTAGTAGTATTGAGTACTCACGGCTCAGAACATGAACGTGTTGACAAGTGTTGCGGCTGGCGTAATTCCCCTGCAAGATGTGTCTTGTTTATTAAATTTGGAAATGTGTCTCTTTAACTAAAGCCAAACATATGTTCCTCCTAATTTCTACAAAAATATGTAACTAGCATTTCACTTTGAAACGTGCCAGTTTTACACATCATCACAAGCTTCTCTGTTTTGTGTGAACTGTGTGAGCAAATTTTGAAATCATAATAAAAATCATTTTTTATCCAGTGGGTCCTAGATGCTTTTTAGACACGTGGTAGAAACATCAGCAGCCCATTAACATTAATCTCTAATGAGTTATATGAAATAATCAATTTTTTAGATGTCTGTTTTGACAGCCTTAACCATCATTTAAGAAAGTGTATCGAATCATTTGGAGAAAAATACATCAAACAGCCTTGGGCTTCAATCATTGACTCCGTGAGGCACAGAAACATGAAGGGACGAATTGACTGTGAAATCTGGGTTATTGGTCTCGTTACAGATGAAATAGTATTGAATACAATCCAATGATTCTCCACAGTGATGCTCTCATGTTGTGTCCTCCAATTGACTTGCTCGGGTTTAAGAAATCATGAAAGGATGCTGTACTTCAAGGCCACTTACAGCACGACCATGAGTGTTTTTTATGGTTAGGGCTGCAGTCCCAGAGCTGCACTGTGTCTGAACATTGATTTATAGTTTTACTATATATGAACGGCTCCTGCACATTGTTTGGCATGTGGTACGTTTATAATACAGGACAGCTGAACCCACAGCGATGACTTTAAAACCCTAAGAAAGTGAGTTTAAGTTGTTTTTTAATTATAGTGCATTAATCTATATCCTTCTGTGTCTTCCAGCTGGTCACTGTGACTCTCCAGACCCTATCGTCAATGGGCACATAAGTGGAGACGGGTCAAGTTACCGTGACACGGTGGTGTACCAGTGCATGTTAGGATATCGCCTAATCGGCACATCAGTCAGAATCTGCCAGCAAGATCATCGGTGGTCCGGAACCACACCTGTCTGTGTCCGTAAGTACTTTGATGAGACCAACACCATCATAGTCGATCGCCAGTGTATCGTGATTCACTGCTACCTTATACATGAATAATTTTTAATCTATCAACTTAGTAAATCAAATTCAGACAAAGTCACACATATTAGGCTTTTTAGAGTTTATTATGTTCTTTCAAGTCGAGTCTCTGCAGCAGTTATTTGTTACAGTAAAAAAGATGACGCCATTGGGCTCCGGACAAAACCTTTTACACACATCCTGTTTCTGATACAACTTCTCTTTACTCCGTCAGCAATCACTTGCGGTCATCCGGGCAACCCAGCCAACGGGCGGACCAATGGCAGCGAGTTCAACCTCAATGATGTTGTCAACTTCACCTGCAACCGAGGTTACGTCCTTAGTGGAAACGCTCGAGCTCAGTGTCGACTCAACGGACAGTGGAGCAGTCCCCTGCCTGTGTGCAAAGGTCACAAACACATATATTAACACTACATTGTACATCCCTGTAGATGCTTTCAGATTATTGTACACAGAATATTCACCTCCATTATATATTCAGAACAAGAGAAGGCAGTTGTGCATACATTACATTTTGTCAGTGCATGAATGCATGTTTTAGGTGCTTCCATTGTTTTTACCCTCAAATAATTACATTAAGATATTTCTAGTCATGTTGCCACCTGGACACACACAGCTGAGGAAAATCGAACCGAATGGGAGGAAAGTTTTAAATTCCATAGATCCAAGTTAACCAGGGATTTTAACTGGTCAGTATGTGCTCAGTATATTTTTGGCCCGACTTGCTTCAAGCCGCAGTATGTCAACTGGAAATGTTTTGTCCAAATCGGCTTCCAGCTAACTGTAAAATTGAGAACTGAACAACTGTAGCATAAACACGGTCTCCATTGAACTGTATTCAGCCACAGTCAGTCGGGTCTACGTGTGTGTGTGTGTGTGTCTCTCTCTCAATTTCAAATGGGCACACACACACACATAGCACACAGCTGGGTACATGTGCAGACACGCGTTCTTCTCCTCTGCTAACCATGTGTGGTCGTTACACTACAATTCCCAGACCTCTGCTCGTGTAACAGTTATGATATACTAAAACACAAACAGGGAGTCCTTCAGCACAGTCATGAGAGCAGATCGATACAACATAGTTGCTCACATGGGTTTTCCATTGAAGGGATTCATCCTCGCTTGCTTGCTTTCTCCATCTCCCACACTTTTTGGTTTTATCCCTCTCTCCCTCCCCGCAGCAGCTGTCAGTTTTGAGACTGAAACTTTCTTTGTTCCCATAGGGTGCCAGACATGCACACACACACACACACACACACACACACACACAGCCAACAGCCGCACACAAGCACGCACATATCCCCATGTCCCCCATGGACTTGAATATGAGTGAATGTCAGTCTCCCCTGTGACATGCGGAAAATCAAACTCCACTCTTTTTGCACTGGCATGCACCCAGAGAGCAGAGCAGAGGAGAGAGTAGAGAACAAAGAAGAACTCTGGAGAACATAGCAGGGTGGGACAAAAAGAGCAGTGAAGAGCAGGACAGAGCAACAAGGACAACCTGGATTTGCCACACTGTGATTCTGGGTTTAAGACCCTGAAAGTATATTCAACACCATCCTATTCTCTGGTGGTTCTTCTGTGAAGTGTCATCATTCAGAGAGTCGGTCTATTTTTTATAAAAATCTTGTATACAGAATCACCCGCGATGTGCTGTATAGTGCAATACATTTACTGTCCTCCTGAGTGTATCCATAAAGTATGCCAACAATCCCACAATGCATCAGATTCCTCAGACGTTATGGGTGCAGTAATCGCAGTCATTGCGTCAGTAAATCTGTCAATGGTGACACAAAATGATATTAAATGTCAACACACACAGCCCATGTTAATCATATATATTCTGGAGACTTAAAAAATGTTGTGCTCCCTCTTGCAGTGGTAAACTGTTCGGACCCCGGCCATGTGGAGAATGGTGTGCGCCAGTCTGGCCTACGCTACCCAGAAGTCTTCAGTTATGGCGTAAGCGTGGCGATCCACTGTAAACGAGGCTTCTACCTGTTGGGCTCTGCGCTCCTCACGTGTCTTCATGATGGACGATGGGACCGACCAATCCCTCGCTGCCAAGGTATGGATGGACCAATGCAGGGAGTGTTGGAAAATGCTTTGATTTGAAAGAAACAAAGAAAAAACAGGTTTAAGATATATAAGAGATAAAGAGGCTAAAAGACAATTCATAGGGGGCGGTGTGGCTTAGGGGTAGAGTGGTCGTTCTCCAACAAGAAGGTTGGCAATTCAGTCCTCACTCTTCCCCATCTGCATGCCGAAGGGTCCTTGGGCAAGAGACTGAACCACTAAAAAATAGTAAAAAGGCCCCTCATAGATGTGCAATGCACTATTGTAAGTAGCTTAGGATAAAAGCATCTGTCAAATGACATGTAATGTAATAGACCTATATTAAAATGTTTGTCCTATTCTGATTGGGTCTCAACTATTTGGAACGTCTGCAAAGGTTTGACATGATAAACACAATCCAACAGGTGGATTCCCATTTTTTTTTTGTACGCAACGTGACAGAAAAGAGTGAAATGACGTGAAGAGCAACTGGAAGGAAGGTGAGGAGGGAATGACAAACCGAGAGAATGAGAGCAGGTTTAAGGCAGAAAATGGAAGGAAGGTAATCATAAAAGGAAGGCAAGAGTAGAAAAGAAAGAGACTTAAAGGTTCTGAGCCTGTCCGTGAATGTGTGTGTGTGTGTGTGTACGTGCCCGAGTGGATGTGTGCACAGAAAAAAAGGTGAGATATTTCTTTTAGGGCTATAGGCGCTGTCAGGGGGCTAACATGGCTGATAGAAACACAGAGATTAAACCAGAGAGAGCAATAGACAGAAAGAATCTGATTCAGAGATGGAGAGAGGCGAACACGACGGCAGAACAAGGACACAGTAACAGACGGAGAGGTAGAGAGGGGCAGACACCGGTGTCTGCGTGTCGAGCATTACATTCAAGAAACAAGGTCTTATCGGAAAATTGGGGGGAGTGGGGTGATGACTATGGGGCAAGGGGAGGATGAGGTAATACCATTTGGGGGTAAGGGGGAGGGAAAACTGAGAGAAGTTTCATATCTGCGTCCTCCAGAAACCTGGGCTGTGTAAAACATCAATTTCTCCAAAATTGAAGTATTCTTTTTTTTTTTTTTTTTTTCCATGGTGTGCACTGATTTGACGTCGTGGAGCGATTTCTGTTTTTTGAACCAGGGGAGAGAGAAGGTCTTTCATGTTTTATAACTAAAAGGAATTTAATTGGAGATGACTTATTGGCTCCCTCTTATTCAATTCAGTTAAACTGGATACAAATAAGCTTTACTGGCATACTGCAGTACGGTGCTGACAAAGCATTAAGGGCTCTGTTTAAACATCTGTATACAGTCTCCAAAGAGCTTTTACCTAATGATTCACATGCACAACCACAGAACCACAAAGTCCTCAGTTGGCTTCCAGCTGGGGACCTTTGTTGCATTTTGTACCCATCTCTCCCCTTTACATTTACTGTCTATCAATACATAAAGTAAAGGCAATACCATTTTTAAAACCTAGATTTTTTAAGTGAAATTTCTTATTTTAAAAACACACAGTATAGAATCATCCCAAATAAACTTTATTTGGTGTTTTTACTCCAAGTTTTACACATTTTAATTGTGAGTCTTTTCTCTGTTATCTGTGTGGGCACTTTTAACACACTCCCTTACTGTCTCACTCTTCCTGTGGCTATCTCCTGCAGTGACCCAGCTGCACCACCTAATGCAGTAGTATCTGGAAATCTATAGTTGGACACGACCCCACACACATTAACACCCTCTCTCTCTATTTAAATCCATCTCTGTCCCCGTAGCGATTTCCTGTGGAGACCCCGGTGTACCCCCTAATGCACTGGTGCCTGGAACTCACAGTTGGACGTATAGTACAGTGCTGCACTACTCCTGTCTGCCTGGAGGGGTGCTGGTGGGCAACGCTACTCGCCACTGTCAGGAAGACGGCATGTGGAGTGGAGCGCCGCCATACTGCACAGGTAATGGCTCACTGGTTCATGAAGCAGCATGCCTGGGGTCTTCAGCTTCATCCAGGCTACTCAGTGCTTTTTTATCTGATGTAGATGTTTACAAGAAATAAATCTACTAAAAAAAAACTTTGTATATGTACTGTATATCTCCAAATCACTCCTAAGTATTTTAGAGACAGCAACTGAGGCCACACAAATAAAACATATTAATATATATAAAACTAGAACTGGGACACAGTACAGCTCCAAATTGCACACACTCATTATAAAAGTGTATTCAGTTCAGAGCAAATATGTTGTCTGAGTTTTGTTGCTCCACAGTCATTGAACAGTCCTTTATTTGTCTGTCCCAGTTACAAAAGACAAATGGACATGATCGTATGTTACCAGTCTAAACTGAGTGAATAACCCGGCTTGAGCAGCGTGTGTAAGAAACAGGGAGAAAGGAGGTGGAAGATTTCCATGGTTTACCTCTCAGTTTGTAAGTGCTGCGCTACAGTAGGCTTACACATATCCCACAACACCACAACCGATCATTTCCAAACTCAGCATCAACTGTCTCTACAGCTGAAATGCAATTAGCTCACTCTGCCGGCCTCAAAACAGAACACTCAGCGGGGCAGAATCCGTCCTGCAGCTGAAGGCCTCATTGAGATGCAAGACGCTGCATTTGGGAGCCCCGTCCCTGTTAAACTCACAAATCCCCACCGATGGAATTTAAGCTGCTCAAATTGTGACACGCTCGGTGCGTTTAATGCTAGAACAAGTACAGTTTTACAAAAGTTTGCGTGCGTGTAAATGCGTGTGCGTCACTGTGTACGAAAAACTGAGTAGGCAAAATATTTGTGCGTTGACTGCAACAGAGGTTACGAGGCTATGACATGAAAAGCGTCACAAATGCTTTGTTGTGCATGTTGTTGACCTGGAGCTTGAATGCAGGTATATATTTTTAGCACGGTGCCGCCAGTGAGAGGAAACCTTTTGACCCTATGTTTTACCATATAGTTACATAAAATCACTAAAACCTATTAGGAGGATAATGGACAGCATTTGAATGCAGTTGTTGTTTTGCATGAACTGTATTGAGTGCATTAGGCCTGCAGCGCATGTGTGTTTGTATGTTTCTGTCTCATGAGTTGATGATTGCGTGGGTTGCCTCGGTCGTGTGCATGTGTGCGGCTGTAGTTGTGTATCCTTTGCCTTAACATGTGTCTCTTTTGTCACTGTAGGTGTGACTCCAGGAATCTGCGGAGACCCAGGGGTCCCTCCCCATGGTGCCCGCCTTGGAGGGGAGGAATTTAAAACCAAGAGCTTGCTGCGTTTCAGCTGTGAGGCAGGATACAGTCTGACTGGCTCAGCCGAGAGGACCTGCCTGCACAATGGCACCTGGAGTGGCACGCAGCCTGTCTGTCAAGGTGGGGAAGTGTGGCAACACCCTTTATAAAAACTGTCAATTTTAACATGAAAGAAAACTCATTAGAAACCTTTACTGAAACTCACACTTCAAACAGCACACACCACCTTTATCTTTATCTTTTTGAGACTTGTGCGGTGCCCGTTCTACCTTTATTAGAACCTATATTAGCTGTATTGGCCTGTGATAAAGCTCTGGAGCTACCTCGGAATTATTTCTCCTCAATCTGTTCTACAATATACTGACACTTTTTTATTGTGTGTGTGTGTGCTGGACATTGTGTGCAGAGCATTTTTATAGAGTGCAGAGTGAAGCCTGAACGTTTTGCAATCATCCTATCTGGTTTATCTGCAATGGCTATTTCATTTGCTTTATCCCATGTTTGGCTTTTATACAAGATCGATTGGTTTAATGAAATTTGTATATGTTAACCCTAACCATAACCCATGTTTTTCATATATTGAATATCAGCTATTTTTAGAGAGTTTTTTTTAATTAAAGCTCTGTAATTCAGCTGGATAGAAAGAAAGACAGCAACAAAACAAACGTTGTGCTTTGAAGTCCCATTGCTGAATAGGAAGTGAGTCTATGAATGTTGCTGCTATGACAGAGATCAGCGCTTGCGACACCCGTGAATGTCTGTGTCAGCCGGATGTGTTGAAATAAACCTATTCAGATTCTCAAAATGATCTGGCAGCACACATAACTGTTGGATAACTGTTGGCCGCAGGCTCCCAGTTGGAAACCGCTGCTGTTGTTTATACATAGAGGACAAAGAAGAAGACATGTCCAACTATCATTTTTATTCATATTGAAGTTACCAATTCTGTTACCCGAGCGCCGTACATGGTCGCTCACTGCTCTGTGTGTCCTGCACCAGATGGGTCAAAAGCAAAGATTAAATTTCCATGTCTGTGCATGTGTTTGGGACTAATAAATGCATCTTAATCTTAACCATGCATCCAGATCGTGGTGCGTGAGATGAGCGTTCCACACACAGTCAGACAGTAGTTTGTGTAACTAGTAGGTAGATGACATTTTGAGTCTCATCGTAGCACGTGATTATTTATTATTTAATATCAAAGCAGTGACTTTCTCCTGGAGTTAAATAGATCAATCAATGGGCTGTTATTCACTGTCTTTTGTTTGTATGCACCATTTATTTAAAAGCTGCCGACGCCCATATACAAGGGACATGCATGTGACAATATAGCATAAACTGAATTGTCTGATTAGAAAACAAAATGAGCTACCTGTCTCCTCTGAGATTTGCCTTTGGGTCCCAACCCAGATTCTATAGAACACCGCTGTAAAAATAAACATAGCTTTAAAAGGAAGGGGTGCAGACTTTGCATAAACAGACGGTGTATTTATGTCATATAGACTTAATTATTCACTCTTTTATGTGAAAATAAATCAGCTCAGGCTCCAAAGTTGAACAGCTTAATCTTTTCTATGGAGAATACAGTGGCATCAGGCTACTTGGCATGCTAGTGACAGTAAGCAAATAATCCATTCCTAAATATAGCTTAAAGCACATTACCCACATCGTACACTGTACACTATAAATATTGAGTAAGTGAAGCTTACACATTCCATATACATTAATAGGGATGAATTTAATTCATAACATGAAAAGTTATATGTATGGTGAATGGCCTTGTATGTAAAATTGTAACCTAAACCACAATATGAATTGTCATTCTTCAGCTTAATCTCTGCGGCACACAAATGCTGCCCAACAAAATATAAAAAAGAATATTGTAGCTTTACTTCACATGTGGATTTGATATGTAGACTGACCTCTAACTGAAGTGTTATCCAAAGCATTCACTGTGTTTGTGTGCGTGCGTGTGTGTAGTTGTGCAGTCGGAAGTACTGAAGTGTGTCACTCCTGACTGACTGAGCGGGATCTTTCACAGCAAAGTGGCAATAAAGTGGCTCCTATACAGCAGCAGATTTCAGAGACACGTTTTAAACCCATTGGGGGTTTAGGGGAAATTAAAGTGGGTCCCCAAATCCTGAGCCGATGCCAGTGTGCTGCCTGCTCCCTATCGCCAGCTATGTTAGGTGGGCTGAATAAAACACTGCTGACATCAACTCCATTGTTCTTTGATCACAATCTAGCTTCAGTTAGATGGATGTACTGCTCCTGCAGTAAGTTTAGTGGATAGTGGGAGGAAGAGTGAGTCATGCAGTTTCCGTGTACTCTGCTGTAATGTTGTATGGCTGTGACCCAAAACATCACCAGTGTACTAACTATAGAGCACTGCAAAGATTAAATGTCAAACTGACTTAAATGAGAAAAATAAGCAGTGGATAATCATTCTAATAAATATATTCGATGATAAATTGCAGCTAGTGCTTGGCATATTTCATACCCACATACCATATTTTTAGTTCCACAATTTTATATTATAAAACTATTTCCAAACTTAAAAACTTTATTACTTGTTGTAATTTGTTTTTTAAAACCTCCTGATTGATATTTGAAATACATAATGTACTTTTCTTGCCATACCAGCTATCAATATGTTCAGATTGTATCTCAATTGGGAATAAAACTCTTTACTGAGGTGGTGAGACGGTCTCGACAGTTAAGCAATGACTTTTACTTTTATTTTGAGTCATGGTTTTCCCGACATGCACCGAATCAATAACGTCAAAATCAACTCTTTTAGTCTTAGACACCTGAGCGCGCACACGTAAAACACACACATACACTAACAGAACGCACACACTGTGTTTGCGCTCGTGCGCCAGTGCCTGTTTGGGTCACGCTAATTATTTATGTCTGTCTTCAGTTGTTTTTCATTAAGCTAATAGTAGTTAAAAGCTGATTCAGAAAGGATGAGGCATCTATCACCGGGACACAAACACAAAGAAATCCATAAACAACGAAATACAACTACACAGTCAAACACAGACTGATGCTCACCCTGTGTATATACGAGATGCACACACACGCACACAAACACAGCTTTTGGTGTGCTCTACCTTGGCATCCCGTCACACACACACTCTTGGACAGAGCTTTTAAGGGCTCTAACTAATGAATCCCATCAATAGGTATTTGATTGTTTAAGGCCATCAGCTGTCATGATCTTATTAGTGAGATGCGCTGTGGTTAGTTGTTAATTCCTGTTGGTTCTGTTAATGTGCTGAGCCAGCGAACGTCAGACAGATGAATCACTGCTTCAGACCAGAGCCACGGTCTCTGCCCTTCCTCATCCTTGCGTCCTCTCTGTCAGTGTTGTCTCACAATCTACCAGAGCAGCAGTGGCTGGAAAGCAAAGGAATCCGAGGATGGATTAAGATTGTAGACTTGTCCTTAGACTGGTTAAGACAAATGTTTCCACTGTGAGAACCATGCATCGTAGGGGCTTTAGTGCAAAGCCTGCTGAGGCAGCTGAGAGACGCGAGTGTGTCCTAACAGATGCTGCAATGTCCCGTGTGCAGCCGTTCTCAAATTATAAACGTGTTCTTTTTTAATAAGAGGCAGAACCTTGTCCTTGGAGCATTTGAAGCCTTGGTGCTTTGCTCAGTGGCACTTAAAGCGCGGGCTGCAGATGTATTACCGATCCTCCTGCCAGCTTCTTGCACACAGGCAGAATACTGTACATCTGCCATTCAGTCGCGGCTGGGAATCAGTCCAACAACCTTTAGTTATTAATCAGCCCCACTTCCTCTGGGATATATTTTATGTGATTTCCAGCTGACTCTGGTGATAATCTCATTATTGCAGCCCACAGCTGATCAGCCTTGAGTGACAGCGAGACATTATTGTTCACACTGATATCATCAGTATCATTAATCACCGCTGTTTAATATTTCCTCGATTCCTCAGCTGTATCCTGCGGTAACCCTGGCACGCCAGCGCACGGCAGGATTGTCTTCAGTGACGGCATCACCTTTGGCAGCTCGGTGGCCTATGCATGCTGGGAAGGCTTCAAAACATCCGGCCTGACCACCAGACACTGCACAACCAATGGGACGTGGACCGGACAACCACCAGACTGCACTGGTAGGGTTGGATATTATTGTTACGCCACTGTTGTATTATCAGGTCAAACTAGCACTGAAGCTTCGCCTGCAAATAATGTCAGTGTGTCAGAGCAAGTATAGATTTTTTTGAGGACAAGGACATTAGCATTCATTCTGCATGGACCACAGCAGTGAGCCGCTGTGCAGATACAGAACTGTACAAGGTTGTTGTGTTGTAGTTTAACTGAGTCTGACAGCGGTCTGGGGGAAAAACATAAAATGAAGATGGAGGTTAGACGAAGTGAAGTGAAGTGGTGATGTGCTTCAGGGAGGTTAAGGAAGGCTTCTTTTAGAAGGTCGAGTAGGAGGGCAAGGTAAAGGGGCAAGCAGGGTCCAATAATGTTACTGCCCTGACGCATTACTACACCAGTGCACGCTTCATCTGACAGGTATATACTGCACATACTCTATTCATGATTTGCCCCTATAAAAAGTTTACCTAACATCATTTCAGTCATCAGTTGCGGAGACCCTGGGCCCGTAGCCAATGGGATCTATCTCGGAAGAGAGTTTACCTTCAACCACACCGTGACCTACCGCTGTAACCCTGGCCACCAGATGGAGCCGCCTGGATCTGGACGCAGTGTTCTACGCTGCACCAAAGATGGAACCTGGAACCAAACCAAACCCAGCTGCAAAGGTGACAAGAACGACAACTCATAATAACTGCTCCCAAAGTAAAAGGAGACGAGGACAGCAGCTTTTGAGTTTGTACAAAAATATAATCGGCATCGAGGGAACTGCAGGATAGTGTGTGAGGGAATACCGCAGCTTGCAGGTAAATCATTTTCAACCAAGGCTAGAGTTTTTGAAGGGAAGACCGGGGTTTATTTAAAAATATGAATAAATAAAACATTATGTTTTTTATGTAGCACCTGAAAAACTAGCAATTAACATAAATGGCATCAATAAACAGAATGAAAAGGACTCGGAAATGTTAAACTGCATCCTATAAAACTTGAACTGTATTGAAATATAAAATAATTTAAGAGTGTGGTGCAGGAAAGCATGGATAAATAACATTGCATTAAGTTGTATAATATATTTTTATATAATGGATAAATGTATCCTCAGGGACCTGAAAGTAGATAAACCAACACTAAGTTACATTCTACACTGCAGTGGAACTCTATTTATCACATTGGCTTGAAGTGAAAACACATCAAGTCTAAAATAATCTATAAATAATAATAATAATAATAATACATTTTATTTATAAGGCGCCTTTCAGGATACTCAAGGTCGCCGTACAACAGTCAACAATACAGTTAATTAAAAATTTTAAAATGCACATTGCAGAGCAGCAGCAGAACAACAACTTCAGCAGACAGGAACATTAGAAGTTATATGCCTGCCTAAACAGGTGGGTTTTGATGGTAGATTTAAAAAGAGTGATTGAATTTGGGTCAATGTTCCTGATGTGAGGGGGGAGGGAGTTCCAGAGGTGAGGGGCAGAGTGGCTGAAGGCTCTAGATCCCATGTATTTTTACAGAGCTACATAAATCAAGTGACAATATAAACAAGTACAACAGTATTTCAGTGCAAGCTGGCAGACGGATGTAACAGATTGGGACTTTAACACTACATTTAAAAGAGTCCAAAGAAAGATTTACATTGCTCTTAACAATAACACACGGTTAAATGGAGGTTTATTACTTGAAACTTCTCTTTTTTTCGCAAACACAAAGGGGAAAATAAAAAAGAATCTATTAAAATAAAATGGGACAGCGCTTTTACAGCAACCCGTATGTAGAGCTTGGACTCTGATACTCAACAACAGTAAAGAGGAATGTTTCCTGAGATCCTCCCCGCCGCTTCTTCCCACAAACAGAAAATCTCCTGCTGGCTGCTGCAGAAGCAGAGGCTTTGAACTGAGATAAGAAAAAAACTGAGAAAGCAGGCAGAGAGGCTACTGAGAGGGAACCGGAGAGAGATGTAGACGGAGGGGAAAACGGAGGAGTGAAAGATACTGTAGGTCAAAGAAAATGAGACTGAGCTGGGAAGTAGGAACGTGAAAAAATTAGAGGGGAGGAAAAAAGAACGAGAAAGAGAGGCAGAGATCCAGGTGAGAAAAGTCCTCTGTCGTTTTTTGTTTCTCTCTTTCCCTCTTTTCCCCTCTGCCCTTCTTTTTCTTCTCTCTTTACTCCTCTCTTTAGGTTCTGCTGTCCGTGTCTTTCTGTTTATCTCCCCCATTTCCATCGCCTTTGATTTCCACCACTTCAAACAATCCACAAGTCAACATTTGATCCTGTTTTGGAACAACAACTTTTTTACACGCAGGCACACACACAGACACACACATAGGCATATTTAATGAGGAGTTGTTAGCCATTAAAGTGTCGCTCGATTGGCAAAAGAATCAAGTTAGATCTCGCAAAAAAAGCAGTGCGGGGGCAGAGTGGAATAAAACATTACATCAACTCCAAAACACAAGACGCAGATTACTGCAGAGATTAAGGAAATGGGAGGAAAAGAGAAAGTGTGTAAATGCAGAGAGGGAAACGGAGATGACGAGCTTTAAACAGAAAGAACAGAGAGGAAAGGGAGAGAGAGGAAAGGAGTGATGGGAGAAAGAAAGAGAGAGGCAAATCGATACCTGTCCCTAAACCTGTAAACACACAGGGAGGAAAGGGATTAAGCCCATAAAGTGTGTTGACTGGCTGAATTGCACCAAGAGAGAGATATCCCTAAAAGATGAAGGGAGGGGGAGGCAGCAGGGGTGTGGAGAGGGAGACAGAGAGAGGAAAGGTGGAGATATAAAAGAGCCGAGAGCTGGGACAGAAGGAGGGGGGGGGGGGTGCAGGGAGGAAGAAAGAGAAGAAGGTGTGGAGGGAGAGAGGAGTGGAAGGAGAGGATGGAGGCAGGGGACCGATGTGTAAGAGAGAGCAGAGGGTGGAGACGGGAGAGGAGAGAACAAAGGGCAAGAGGAAGGGAAAAGAGTCAATGATGGCTGTGACAGAAGAGAAGAGGAGCAGTGGGTGGAAAACAGACGAGTTCCTCCTCCAGACTAATATGAAGCCAAACAGGTTTATTAACAACAAAGCAAAGACACAGACAGAAAAAGAAAAGTTCACAAACCTTCAATTACACACGCAGGTGCTGTCTGGGCATCAGAGACCTGCAGAAATATTGGTCTGAAATATGAAACTTCTGCAGTAAAATGTTTTTAATTATACGTTTGATTCTATTTTAAGACAGCTGGAGTTTGATGCCTGACTACAAAGCTGTTTTAATAAAAGAGAAAACACTCATTCAATTATTAATTTAAATCCCTATCAGCGGCTGGCTAACCACCAGCTATCATTCCTGGACTCACACCACAAACAATGATGAATGGCACCTTTTTTAAGAAAGTGGGATTTGGCATTGCCTTGTGAGTAGGTGTGTAGAATTTTGGCTTCTTCATGTATGAATCAGAATTAGTCAAGTTAGTCAAGTGTGCCGCGTGCACACACGGTTGCCTGGAAACTGCAATGTTACAGAAACAGTTGAATTTTTATAGTTCAAAACAATGTTTTTAATAACCGCACTTTCCGCAAAAGACGAACCATTATGCAACAGAGGCAGAGAGGGAAACAAAATAAGACAAAAGATTAGCAGACTATAGCAAGTATTGTTATTTTACTGCACTCTGCACATACTTGTACTATTTTCTTGCCTGTTAATTTCAGCATGTGTTTTATTGGTGCTCCTACTGTACACACATATATTGCCTGTGTGTGTATGCCTGTTTGAGTATCTGTGTGTGTGTGTGTGTGTGTGTGTGTGTGTGTGTGTGTGCGTGCACTGTATATCATCATGGCAGAGTGAATGGTGCATGAAACCATCTGTCTCGCGGTTAGATGAGAATTACACTGACTTTATTAGATGTTTGAAACCATGCAGATGGTTATCATTATCTTAGGGAGTTGGGCGCTCACACTCGAGCACGCTCACATGTGGGTGTTTATCATGGTGTTATGAAGTTGTATGCACAGATGTTAATGCCCATGCAACATGGCGTCATGTATGAACACACAAGTGCACACAGACGAATGTACAATATTTTGTTTTTCTAAAATATTAAAAAGATGCTGTTGATTCTCTATGTATAACAGATGTAGTTTAAATGCTATAATCAATGTAAACATTGGTTATGTTCACTAGCAGCTATAGAAGATGTAGGTTTGAAAGGGATTGTTCCCATTCCATAAACAGCATGCCCACTAATTGAGTTTCAATTTAGGAATGTATTTGTTCTTTAAATCCCATTGGAGATTAGCATTTCATAACAAGACAGCTGATGGAAAAGTTGTCATGTGGATGATATTGTCAGCATTGAATTCAGTCGACTGAAGGGAAACCCCAGATTAGTCCTAGCAACCAGAGTGGAAGCAGAAATGTCACCACATGCAACGCTAAACTCCAACTGTCCTTTCACAAACCCTCCCTCCATACGGGGACCGAGCTTGGTCGTTTCAGCAACTTGAACGCGTGACCTCGGCCATGCGCGGTTTTAAGACAGTTAATGTCCATATGGTGATCACAGCTGTCTGCTGCTTTTGCTGTTCTTTGTTTTCACTCCATGTCACACCTCCATCTGTAGCCATCTTGTCATAGAACCTGCATTGACCTTGAATATGGAAGAGTCTGGCTGTGAAAACATTATGATGTAATTCTTACTCAGGTCTTTCTAATTGTGGCTTTTCTTAAGAAAGACGTTATTTTAATTGTTGATTCCAAACTTCGTCATCTCGGGTCTTCACATCCAATAAGGACATATCAATACTGCTTTTTATTTTCATGTTACCTAACAATGATCATTCAAACACATGGTGCAGCCAATAGCTTAAAGTCTAAGGGCACTTTACACTATTTATTCTACTACTACTTCTACTACTACTACTACTACTCCTACTACTACTACTACTACTACTCCTGTACTACTGCCATCTCTTATAATAATAACTATTTCCATTGCGCTTATTCTAAATCGAAACAAGTTGGGCAATTTTTCGAAAGTTGGATTAAGGAAAGCTAACCCCCCCGGCACGTTACAAACCCACACACAGACGTGTTGTCCCTTGAGCTATGTTAATTGTAATCATATTACTTTTGTGTGTGTGTTGCAGTGATCCAGTGTGGACCAGCTCCTCAGGTGGATCATGGGAAAGTGGAAGGAACGGATCACTATTGGGGAGCAAGTGTGAGCTACAGTTGTTTCCACGGTTATCAACTGTCCGCTCCGGCTGTGTTGTCCTGTGAAGGGAACGGGACGTGGACGGGAGACATACCACAGTGTCTGCGTAAGTTAGCTGAAAAGTACTTTCTAACTTAAACCGCTGCACATCACGGTTGTCGTAATGCAAGCGAGTGCGTTAACAGTCCTTGTTGTGTCTCTCAAGCTGTCCTGTGTGGAGATCCCGGCTCCCCTGGAGGAGGATTCAGAGAAGGAAACATCTTTTCATACCGGTAATATATTAATAACTGACTTTAATGATCAATATTTGCTAAATTCTATGATATTATGTGCTTCATCAGAAACATGCTTCTATGTAGAGGAGGTAGTAAACTGTTTTAAACAGCAAGGTCACCAGGCTTTGCCTCCTTTAGTTTTTTATCTGAAATGGGATTAGACAAGTGTTGGCCTTTGTGTCTACATGTCAGCTTGAAAAACTGCATGGACCAAAGAGATTTTTGTTTACGACCCCAAAAAAGGATGTAGGTCATTATTCCCTTAGATAAGTTCAGACATTATCACACTCTACACTGTCCTATAACAGAGGTTTGAAAAAAAATCTAACTACATCTGAAATGATTTGCTCATGTCTTGTATGTGTTGCCTTTTTGTATGTGCGAGATTAAATCTTTGTCTTCTTCCACAGGTCAGACGTCAGGTTCTACTGCCATGTCCCCTACTTGCTGGTAGGCTCTGCCTCCAGACTCTGTCAGGCTGATGGGATGTGGAGTGGCCAGCAACCAGCCTGTATAGGTAATTTAGAGGCAACACACAAAACTAAAGTAATGTGAACCGTCAGATACATTGAGAGAGAACGAGCCTTTGAAAACGAAGCAGCTTACTGCGATGATTGTGTGGCCCCAAAATGTACACATGGATTCAAGAGAGGTACTAATTAAAGCGTTATAATGTATCTATATATCAAACCACTAAACATCTTACTTTCATAACATATTGATCTATTGATTTATTTTTTTACAACCTCCATTAAGGCAGACTCATATTTTCCTGTGTGCAGCACGGCAGCTTCACATCCTTAATGTAAACATACTATGTTATAACCTGACCTAAATATGTCAATTCCAAGATCTGTCAGCTAAACACTGCATAATAACATGCAATATATATTTAAAGTGGGTTTTTCATCTTCATTATTTCTGGGGCTGTTTGTCGTGGTGACTTTTGAAAGTAATTGAGATGTTTCATTTTCATCAATGCTCGTCACATTAATTTTCAAACTTCTATTTATTTAGGAATCAACGTCACAAGCATTAAGAGGATGTTCATGTAAATCTTTGAAATGTTACATATTATTTTCTTTCGATAATGGATCTAATATTTGATTCACTGCAAAGGAAAACATTTCATCAACAAGCCATGAATACAATGATTAGAAAAACAGATTATTAAAGCAGATTATGGATCTTATTTATATGCACCTTGTAGCGTTAGTATTCCTGTGCAGATGGAGCTGGAGATGTTATCTTATCAGTCAGTGACACGAGTAGTTGTGATATCAGCATTTAATTCTACAATGACCTTATCTCGGAAATCAGGCCTTTGTGTATGGAGCAGAACTGAGGTTTGGTGACTGTTACGAAAACATGAAGTTGAGAAGGAAACAACTGATTGATTGTGTTAAAGCTGAAGTTTAAAGCAGCCTTGTGGCCAAGAAGTAGCCATTTAATAAAGGTTCCTCTGCTAAAAATAACAGTACATTGTCATGCAATACCAAACTGTACTCTATATACTTTATGCTCTGACCAGCACTGCAGTACTTCTGACTTTTCTCTGTAAGTTGTTTCTGGGTGATGCAACTGGTCAGACTTAGACCCAGGTTCACTAAATATGATTTGTCACACTGCTGAGGCTCTGAATGCTTTTCCATGACTGAATACTAGCTGCACTACACAGATGTAAGTGCATAATATAACGTGTGTGTTTGCGTGTGTTTGTAGACCCAGCCTTCAACAGCTGTCGTGACCCAGGAACTCCAGCCTACGGTATCCCAGTCATGGCCCAGGGCTTTCAGGTAAGAAACATATTGGTTTACTGTAAAACTACTGCATCATCTGTAAGAGTAAAAAATATTTCAATCAAAATTGTTACAACTTAATCTTAGTTGTTACAACTAATTAATTTCATTCGTCAACAAACAGACACAACTTAGTTTGTTGGTGGAAACCTGTTTCTGATCAATTTCTTAATGGATTGACGTTTCATAGGTAAATTATTTTACGAATGTTATGAATTACTTTGTAATTTAGTTTATTGATTCAGAGAATAACACATTAAATATAAGTATATTGGTGCATATTTCATTGCACACTTATTAATCAATGAAATGGTTCATCACTATTTCTATAAACATTGTAAAACATTGTCCTCCACAAGCATGTGCCAAGCAATGTACAAAAGGAGATGATAAAATAATGAAAGCACAATGACTAAATGCATAAATATTCATATCCATGGAAGTTACAATGGGCCTAAGGTTGCAAGATTCAATCAAACATCAACATGAAGGTCAACGGTAAAGGCCCAGTGAGACGTGGCACCCAGATTGTTAAGGTTAGACTTTTACGAGTGACAGGCAATATTTTCTTTTGTGTCAGGTACTGGGCCGACTGTAGCACAAATAAAAAGCTGTTGATTGGACATATTGGCCATCAAATCCTTAATGGGATTTGAGCAGGCATAATTGGACTTCATCCACACGTCAGGTTTCCGCTGACATCTCCACAAAGAGAGGAAGGGGTTACGAGCATCTTTAGAAAAACTGACACAGGATGTGTGTTATTTATTCTGACAATAATCTTTCCTTTCTTCCGCTGCGCCATGTGTTGTTGTGTGTGGCAGGTCTTCAGGCTATGTTGTTCACAGTGAATAAAGACTGTTTTGTGTGTTTCAATGTAGGTTGGCAGTAAGATTTCATTCAAGTGCCGCAAAAACTACCACATCCTCGGTTCGACCACACGAACGTGCCTAGAAAATCTAACGTGGAGTGGAACTCAACCAGAGTGCATAGGTAAGGAATAACCAATGAAAAAATTGCTATCTTATATTATTTAGATTATATACTTCTTAGGTTTTAACTGTGAATTTGACTTTATGAGAAAAAACCTTTGTTAATATTTATTCTAAAACAATAATATCTGTCTTAAATTACTTTTTTTTCTCTTCCCATAACTCAGCCCACTCCTGCAGACAGCCAGAGACTCCCAGTAATGTATATGTTCGCTCTATGGACCTGCCCACTTTGGGGTACACTCTGATCTACACCTGTCAGGATGGTTTCTATCTGGCCGGGGGATCAGAGCACAGAACCTGCAAAAGTGATGGGAAATGGTCGGGCAAGCCCCCGCTCTGTAAAGGTATTCAGCTCTGATGTCGAAGGTGCTGACCCACGCTGTGATACGATCTGATGTCAAGCCTTCAATCTAAACTGGATGTTATAATCCCATATGGTTTAAGATTAGAGAGATTATCCTCCTGATATGATTGCTATACTTTTATTTATCAGCCTCAGGCACACCATGGAATTTAAGATGGTGTCGTTTTTGTATACTGATGGCAGGGAGCTGATGGCTGTGAATGCTGTGAAGTATGACAACACAATAATAAGTTTCATAAGGGGCAACTTTCGATCTTGTTTTAGACATTGATAAATACTTTTCTAGGTTTACATTTTCTCAGTCCTGTCACATGAGGAGTCAGTCATCTATTTGAACCCCTATATCTGTAGCACATATATTATCAATGAAGCCTTAACTATCATGTGAGTTTGACTAAATGTTGTTCTGTATTTCAGTTGGAGTCAAAGTCAACCCCGTAAGCAGAGGAGAGTCAGATGTCCAAAAGAACAAGATTCGGGGTATGAAGAATAAACAGTTACAACATACACACACACACTAACACTGTACAAGGTATTACTAAACAAGAAACAAACTTTCTCTGGAAATCTTTCTCTGCTTGAGTTCTTATCTTTGTGAATTCCCAGTCTATTATGGTAATGTAGTGGAAGGTTATATTATCATGGATGGACCATGTTCAAGCAATTTGCTCAGTCTAAATATTTCTCGAATTATTTTAAATCATTAAAAAACTTTGAAACTTTAAATTTTCGTTTTGTCAGTGGCTTCCAATGGTGAAAAGAGATTAACCCCTTTGAATTAAACATACATTTTTGCCTTTACACTCACTTGCAATTTTTAGGTTGGATCAACACGTCAGATTTGTCCATGTTGAACATGTGCCACAGATGTACATGCAATACAGTTGTTACATGTGCAAACTTCCATGGTATCTTGGTTTTACAGCATTACAGACAAAGTGCCCTTTTAATAAACAGGATTGTAACATGGGATTGTATTTCCCAGAGTGGAGTGGTTACTGAGGCTGGAGTTTGTGTTGAGTCCGGACAAGCAGTTTTGTTTCAGATTTATAGTTTACTGTCAATTATCCTGTGAACAGAGTGCAGGTAGCCCGCCATCTACTTTAATAAATCAGCTAAACTAATCAATGTGCAATACCATGTGATACCTTGTAAGTTTGAAGGAGGATCTAATAATCAATATGCATTTGGAGGAAGCCAGTGGAGAGAGACCAACACACACTGGAGAAGAAGAGCAAAGTTGGGCTTTTTTTTCTGGAGCTCCTGAGTATTGAATGAGTCCTAATTATCTGCATTAGTTGTTGTTAGTTATTTTTTGTGAGTTTTGTGACACAGGGGCGTGATCCTAATCCTGACCCTTGAATGGCTATCAACCTTTTCACCCCTCCTCATTTACAGTTCCAGTGGATGTGTTCTCACCCAACTCTGAGTGGAGCGGTTTCTACGAGTATCTTGGGAAGAGACAGGCCACCACTCTGACAGTTACTGGCTTCAACGCTACCAGTGGCAGAGTCAACATCACGTTACTGGAGACCAGTGGGGTGTCAATCAGACTCTCAGGTAAAAAAACAAGGAAAACACAGTCAGTCTAATTCATTTTTCTCTGAATTTAATCTCATGTTGTGTTATATTTACATTACATTTTCCAATGACCCAGAAAAAGATGAGATGTGGAAAACACTCAATTTAATATGTTACTCAAATGATAATTAGGTAATACACCTGTGTAGATCTTCGTTTTCAGTGAGGTAAAAAGAGAAATCACATCCGAGAGATTTAAGATTGAAAGACTTTAAATGCAGTGTAAACAAAAAAGGGAGTGGAAGCACTGCTGTAGGTGTCAATACACAGCAGGTTAATAGGGATCCTGCTTTCATTCATACTCATCAGAATGGCATCACTGGTAGAAGCTTCAAATTGATTCAATTCCCCATATTGCACATATTAGAACACATAGATATTTACAGTCTGCAAGACAGGAAAATGGGGTTTGCAAGAGCTGTAGATCATACACAGATAAGAAACAGGTCATTAATACCTTACCTTAAATAGCATGCAGGTGCAATGGGGAGAATTCTTAACAAGCTGTGCATCTGCAGAATCAACACATCAGTCAGAGTAATGTAATATTATTTTGCAGCACCCATAGTGTCCATGATGTATTGTCAATTGATTATGAAATGACTGGCAGCTTGAACAATAAGGTCAATATAAACTCTAACTTTCAAAATAAAAGGCTGTGTGACTCTTTCACTAACACTCATGTATGTTTGACATTTCACTATGACATTTCTCACCAGCTTGAGCCCGGAGTCATAGACCGGAGACAAGGGTTACTGACGTCTGAAATTATTTCATTTCTTGAATCTGTGATGTTGTCTTTTACATGGTCTTGTCATATAGATCAGCAAGGGTTAGTAAACCAAGTAGTGATGTGTAGCTCAAGGGTAAATCCCTTTTTCACGTGGTTGGTGAAGTAAATAGTGTATAATTGAAAATGTCAGGGTATCTCTGTTTCTGTTTGTCACCCACCCTGTCAGTCCGTCTGTTTGCTTGTCAGTGGTCTATGTTACTTTAACCTCAATGTGTTTCTCTTTTTCCTGCCATGTGCCATCACAATGTTGAAGGGATTGTTCATCCCAAAAGGAGAATTCACTCATTATCCTCTCACCACTATGCCGATGGAGGGGTTGGGGAAGTCCACATACCACTTTTTGAGTTTGAGGACAGCGTCGGAGTCAAATCCAATACAATTGAAGTAAATGGGGACCGATTCTTTAAACGTAAAAAAAATGAAAATGCCTTCATACTGCTCCTGTGGTGTCTGTTAGCGCCAGTATTCAAATTGAACTTGATTAAAGGTCGTTTACACCAAGTTTTTAGCCTTAATGTGCGCCATTTAAGCTAAAGACCTGGTTTAAATTAACTTGTTTCAAGTTGAATATGAATGCTTCGCCTTACGGAAACCTGGACATCACACAAGCAGTATGGAGGCATTTTCTGTTGCTTATTTCTGTTTGAAGAATTGGCCAGCATTTACTTTAATTGTATTGGATTTGGCTGCATCACTGTTTAACCCTGAAACTCCAAAAGCGTTTTGTGGACTCAAACACTTCGTCCTCCCCTCCACCGGCATAGCGTTGAGTAGATAATGAGGGAATTGTCATTTTTCGGTGAACTATCCCTTTGAAAGGTTGCTCCTGATGCTCTACCAGGCACTGACTTTTCTGTGTCTCTATCTAGGCACCTATAAGTCAGAGGAAAACCAGCTGCTGTTGAAAGTCTACCAGGTGAAGGGGCCAACAGAGCATTACTACAGCAAGTTTAAAAATGACAACTGGGCGATGGATGGATACGTAAGACAAACTTCTTCTTATTTCTTTATATCAATCAAATAAACAGAGGTTTTTACTCATCTTTATTCATTAATAATCACACTATTAACGTGTATATATCTGGGAAACAGATAAATGATCATACTAATTTCCCTCCTCTGTATTAATGATGTAATACTGTCTCTACCACATTACTCACCCTGCGTCCACTGCACGCCGTGATGGCTCGAGAGAGGTGTGTTGACATTCCAGAGAAATCTTCAGTGACATTATTCAAAACAGATTTACAAACACAACGAAATCTAATTAGCAGCTTTTCAGACTGGATTAATGCGGTTTGCCAAAAAGCATTTGTTTACATCTCCTTAAAGGTGGATTAGGCAGGTATCTAGAAAAACAAATTCTGAAACTCTGCCTGCCAAATTGATGCATGTGCACTGTCATGGCAGCGGCACAGCAGCGGAACCAAGAGTCACATCGTTTGTGCCGTGGAGGGGGATGCTCTCACATGCATGAAACAAAACAAACCCCCACTATAATGTAATATGTCATTAAAGAAAAGACATGCACACAAATCCACTATCCAGATAATGACAGAGTAAAAACTAGCCCAAGTTAGCCTTCTTGCAATGTGTGTGGTTAAAAGGGAAAATTCATGAGGCACGTATTCAAACATGTAAAAGAAAAAAAAATGGTTAGGGTTAGCGTCCACAACGATCAGGATTCATGATCAGACACCATTGATTAATAACTAAATAAGTGTGAACTTCAGTTTGTGTGTGAAGATGGAAAGAGACAAGCACACACACACTCACACACACACACACACGATACTTTCCCTAGTCCCGTACAGTAACCTTAACCATCCAAACTAAATGCCTAACCCTAACCCTTACCCTAAAACCAAGTCTTAACCATCAAAAAGCCCTTTGAAAAAGTGAGGACCAGTCAAAGTGTCCTCACTTTCCAAAAATGTCCGTCCTCTTAAGGGTCCATGCCGAAAATGGTCCTAACAAAGTGGGAATACAGGAACCCACACACACATACACAGACAGATAGAGAGAGACACGCAGGCTGCAGACAGGAGAGAAGTTACACCTGCAGATCATCACATATCAGTGTGTCCACGTTTAACTTCATTGTTGCAGAAGAAGCGACGCCCCGCTGATCCAGGAACATTAATATTAATACAGCAGGTCATTATAAACAACAGGGAAAAAAGGGTTAGGGACTCTTTAACAGTGTGGCATCCGGTGAGTCTTCATGTCTGCTTTGTGGTGATGTTGACTCTTACTCGCTGAAACCCTGCTGCTCCTCCTCCTGCTCCTCAAACACGTCTCTCACCCCGAGCCTTGGCCAGCAGCTCAGCAGGACCCGTCAAAGTCTGTCTCTGAAGCTTCTAAGTCATTTTCATTGTTGGTCTCTTCGAAGTATGAGACCAACTTCGCTTATTGTTTGAAGCATAGCTTTTAAAACTTCGCTACTATCACAAAAAATAAAAAATAATTGATTTTATCTCCAGGATCTGAGTTTCAGTGAGTCACGATAGATTTCTGAGGTTCTTTATCTTAAAAACAATGGTATCATAAAAAAAACATAAATACTCATTACTATTTACACACAGAGTTGTTGCACTTCGTGTATAGATTGCCGGGCTTTGTGTTCAAATTATAATATTTTTCTTGTGTCTGGAAAGAAAGACAAAGAAAAAACATGGAAAGAAAGTTAGTTTCATGTGATGTTCAATGGAACACGTAGTTGACCTATCAACTTGGTTCGATACAGTATTTGAAGATGGGGCTTCTATACATCATTTCTACAACTGGGGAATAGATTAAAAATAATCTGATTCTGTTTGACTTGTCGACGGAGAGGAGCAGAAAAGGTGGCATGGAGAAACCAAATGGGCCGACTATAAAGGATGGAAGTAGGCAGCAATGTATAGAAGAGCAATGATGGAGGAAAGAAGGAACGAGAGGCAGGCCGACAATTTCTCATGTTGCCAATGACAGAAAGAGTGAAAGAGGAGGAGAGTCGGGCTGATAATACCCTGGGTGTGTGGCTCCCGGAGAAACAATCTTTTCACTGTTAGAAGTTGAAATTTCAATTGTCGATTTGTGGTTAAAACATCGCTGCTGCAATCTCGAGAATAGGAAATGGAGGAATGGGAACAAAGAGGTGAAGACAGAGGAGATGCCCAATGCAGGGGGAGGGGGGGGGGAGGAAGGAGGGAATAATTTGAGAACTGCTGTTCAAAGGTACAAAGCACAATCAAAATGGTTCTTCTTAAACTGCAGACTCTTAAAGATATAATAATGGTCATTTTCTGCATAACGTGAATACAACTTTAGTACATACCTCATCCCATCTGCGCCAGAGTCCCCTCAGGTCAACTTTTGTTGACAATGGTGATGAAAAAAACAACTCCCATACCCAATGCTGTTTCACGACATCGTCAAACTCGGTCTTTCCTTATTGCTTTTGATTTGAATTGGCCGAAGTCACATATTGTACCTTTAAACCAGAACACAGGAGCAGAGGAGGTTTTCAAAGGTTTAATGTCAAACTTAAAAACAAATACTGAATGTAGTGATAGAATGATTGATCAAAGAGAGCAACAGGTTGGTGAGCAGCTCTCCAGATCCAGGTCCAGAGTTCACCGAGGTTACAAAGGCTGGCAGGAGTCCAAGACAGAGGCACGGTAATGAGAGCTGGCTGAGCGTGGCAGGAGCAGGAGTCAGGTAGCTGATCCTCAGCCTGGACAAAAACACACAGATTAATATTCAGGCACAGACGGGGCAGGTAGATGGGCAGCCAACAGAAGTTTCAAAATAAGCTTTTTCTGAAAATTAGGAGAAGCCAAGCGAACGACGATCAGACAGAGTCTTGATGAATGAACCAGTGCTGAAGTACAGCAGAAGGTTGTGGCATAGATCAGGAGATGAGACACATGCATGGATGAATCGGTGGGCAAGAAGGAATCCACACAGCAAAGAGACAAATGAAGAATTCCATAATCATACCAGTACAATCCTACACATTTGGTGTCACAGTTTGTTGCGTGTAAATAAAACCAAGCAACACATTGCTTTATAGAAAAACAACATTTGCCGGCTAAGATGTGAACTTACTTCTTGCTTAGTTAGTTTAAATCTCAAGGATGACAACATTAAGCTGATTACTGTTAGCTTCAAGTTGTCATCCATCTGTAGTCAACTCTGCAGGAAGGTAATTACACATTCCCCCGTTGGTTCTTAAAAGGTGTTCATCCTCTAACCACACCTGTCGCACGCTTCTTCCTCTTGATCCGTAAGCCACTTTTTGACACTGTGATTAATATTCCGCACTGTTGTTGCAAAAATAAAATAGACTCTCCTTGAAATGTAGAAGAAACAGATCCAGTTTCTCCCACTGTCGGTGCAAGGTGTCCATAGTCAACTGTACTGTTTGTTTTTCAGGTTACCGCAGAATCAGACCAGAAGACATTTGTTTACCAGGGTCATATTCACAGTAAAGACTTTGGCAAGTTCCATCTGACGAGGCAAGGTAGGTCTGTCAGTAACATCTGCATCAATGTCAACCACAACAAACAATGCAGTCTTTATAGTCCGGTTAGACACACTAAAATAATCCGTCATTCATGGATATATTTAAATGGTTTGGTCAGTGTAGTGTAAAATAAATTCCATTTCGGATTTACATGAACAACAGAGCTGAAGTATACAGAATGAATGACTGCAGTAAGCATATATTACACATGCACAATAGGGTTTTTATATGTGTTTATTCATGCATGTGTTGGTTTATTCTTTGTGTCTGCATCCCCAGGCCCGGTAACCATGGCAATGGACCCATCCAACCCTTACACAAACAGCAGCTCTGTGGCAGCAGCCATCTTAGTTCCTTTCTTCGCCCTCATCCTGTCGGGATTTGCCTTCTACCTCTACAAGCACAGGTAAACTATACGCTCCACGTAAACCCACCACAGGAGACAAACAACAGAGCAGAATCAAAATACAGCCGTTTGCCTTTTGGCTTTGTCTGCAAGAGAAAAGAAAACACGATGAGTTCAGCCAAAGCAATATCAAGGAAAACAAGGTATCACTAAAAATATAGGAATTTACTTTATGAAAACAATATTGTTATTATAATACATTAAAAACAGCTTGACTACCTGATAAGTATAAGACAAAATCTTTTTGGGATTATTTGCTGATGAGCCGTCAATGAATTTCAGTGCATTTGAAGGAATTTCTTCATTCAATTTGTTTATACATTTGCCCAAACACTCTAAGTCATTTAAAATACGTTTTATGGGTTGAATTATATTTTGATTTGTAAACGTTGGATGTAATGGTGGGACTTTTTGTTCTGAGGGGCTGACACCAAAAGGGGAGCCTGTATTTATCAAGCTTCTCAAAGTAAGATATTAATCCTAACCATTTTTTCAGTGACATATTCATATTGACAAATACTGGGGCACATAGCTATAGATTTATTTCTTATGGTGACCAGAGGTTCAGACGCAGCCCTAGGGGCCTGCATAAAGTAGGAAGGATAAATGATCAGCAGGTGGTCTTGCATTGCACCTCCCAACCATGACGCCCAGACATTTTCTTTAAGGCGCTGGAATCCAGGCCAGTTCACCTACATTACAGGAAACCGTCCAAATAACCATTCAAATATGCATAAGTCTTAATATGAATTTGCAGCAGTCTTTCATGCTTCAATGGATGGGTATGTCCTGTAAAGATCACATTTACATGACAAAAACCTACGAGGAAGAATCAGCCATTTATCTGACCCATACAAATCTTCCTTATTGACAATAGCAACTCTATTCTGTTACAAAAATCTATACTTGAGATGTGCATTAGAAGAAAAATTCGTTACAAAAGATATTCTATTCAATACTCTGGCTTTTCCAAACTCCAAACGAAAGCACGTCTTTGTGAGTCCCCTTCTCCAAACTCAGAACTGAAACACAATGGAAATACGATGTGGAGTGAAAACTTTATTTTTACAAGGACAGAAATGTGGAAACTTAATTATAGTTCTGAAAGTACAAACACAGCCTGAGGGTGTAATCTGATTGACCTTAGATATTAATTATTGCCCCTAGAAAGTTCACAATAGACTTAAAAAGCCGTCTGATGTGAGATAATTCCACACTTTATTGAGGGTAAAATGTCATCATTGATTTTCCGTTTTTTAGACTATTGATCTTAAGTGTGATCTGAGTTCTGCACTTTATTACTCAAAGTTTTACAAAGTCATTGTGCTTTACTAACAATAATCATTATTTCATCTTAATCTGTTGACTTGTCATTTATGTTAGATTTTCAGCATTGATCCTACAGTGAGTCTTTGTGGTTTAACCTGTTAGTGATGAAACAGCCAGTCAGTAATAGATACTAACTTGTTACTATAATAACTGATCGATGCTAGGATGTGCAGTACCATGCAAATAATAAACAAGATATTTATCATATGTGCACATCTGTTATCTGAGGAGGAGAGTAGACTAGTAGCTGTGTCTTTACTTTACACTTTGTTAGCAGTTAGCAGTGTGCAAATGCTAGTCGATGTCTATTGAAGCTGATGGTTGTATGCAGGACGTTGTCTGCTGACACAGATGACAATGAAAGACCAAAAGACACCTGGGGGCCCGGCGGCAGGTAAGACTGACTCGTGTCATTCCTCTGGTTTTGAATAGCAACCAGACCTCCGCCCGCCGCCACATCCTCCGTCGAGCTTTTCATCTCTTCTTCTTAATTTTTTTCTCTTGCTGTTTAGTAAGGCTGCACAATTTAACCAAGTCATTTCCGAACTGAACTGAAACTTGTAGCCTATCACTTAAAATAACGATTAAAAAGTTTAAAGGATTCATATTCGCAAAGAGTAACTGTGGGGTGACGTTTATGCTGAGGTGTTATTTTGAAGGCAGTGCAGCCCTACTGTGTTCAACAGCAATCATTAAAACTAGACGGAGAACTTTTGTTATGTCGTCTTTTATCTCATTGTCATCTCTCTGTCAGCATGATGCCATCAAGAACAAATACAGCATATGACCTGCTCTGAACTGGCCTGATCAAAGCCAGTGATATGTCTACCTCTGTTTGCCGCCTCTTCTCATTATTATTTCCAACTGTTTTTTTATAACCAGAAAATTAGTTGCATCTTGACTTAACAGCAGGTGGTTGATAAACCTAGTTTTGCCAACACAACATAATGCCCAGCCCTCAAGCCAGCGGAAAGAGATTTATTTCTAATTATTGCTTCATTATGTGAAACACTGAAAGTAAGGTGTGAGTGTGTACGCCGCAGTGACTTCCTGCTGTGGCCCATTTGTCTGTACACTGTCTATAATACTGTCAACGCGATTATGTGTGCTGTTTCTCACTCTACCAATAAAACTAAACTATTGCACCTACAGCCACAAACAGAAACTAGTGCAGCCATTTGAACTACTGCCACGCAGCGAGGTCTGTGTGTTGGTGTGTGTGCAGTTTTGTAAAGTAATGGGTTGAGCATGTAGGGTAGGCTTAGTGGCTCCCCAGGGTTGGATTTCCACTATTTCGTACACACACACACACACACACACATACACACCCTCACACACATACACACACACACACACGTCTTAATGAGGTCAGACTCAAACAGCGTTTCTGCTGCAGCACTCCTCCCTACTAATAGTTCCACAGGGTTCGGGAGTAAGTGATTATATCTAACTGGATTATAAAGCCTGATTATCCACAAATGTAATCTGCAGCAAACAGACGAATCAGGACGGCAGCAGTCACATTTCTTCACGTTTCGGTTTGAACCTGCGTAGCAAGTTTCTTAAGATCCTTTTTCAGGCAACAGTTTCTTTTGAACCATAACTATTGAAAAGCATTTGCAGGATGATGGCAGGTTGAACGCACGCGGAGACATGAGAGCAGCAGATGGGCACTGGGCGGCCGAATCACTGAAGCAGACAGTTGTTATGGTTCATGTCCTCTAGCCTGCCACACATTTCATAGCAATTTGAAAAAGAAAAAAATAAGATTTTCTCTTCTTTTTTTTAAGCAGAAACCTGCTCTTGCAATGTTTGCCAATTTGGTCTCAAGGGTAAAAATGAACCTCAGTATGTCTGACAAGAAAAGTGACAGGACGTACCTGGTATTTTGAGTGAGCAAGGGATAAATATAGCCAATTTGTAATATTTACATTTGCGGTAATATACAGATTTCTCTTGCTGCCAGTAGTTCTTGAACCTACACACCTATCATTTCCCTCCTGTGTTTTAAAAATCAGTTAGGTTGAACAGCACTTGTTAATGCAACTTATAAAATATTATTTATTCTGCCTTATATGGAAATGTTTAAATGTTTCCACTTATGACAATCATCTAAAAAAAAATCTCTAAAAGTTTCAGTTTTCTTTTTTACATTTGAGACATGAAGACTCTATAACCAACTCACAGACACATGAAACAACACTTTCATCCCAATAGAGTCATGTTTCTGGCCCCCTGACAAACACGATGTAATACGCCCTGGCTATTTGGCTCTGCTTTGATTCACTAACTCCTGGGGAAAGCATCTGCATCGGTTGAAGCTGACTTCTTTCATCGCCGGTCCCTGATTCATTAGAACTCTTTGCTGTTTTGGTCTAGGAAAGTACCATGCAGCCGGTGGGCACTAGTGAGAGCTGAGAGACTCTACCATACACTTTATATAATAAAAGAGCTACAGCTGCATCGAGCCACATATTCCTGCGTCTCACTGGGAACAGCACTTCAAGTGACAGAGGCGATTAGAAATATCACCCTTTAAAAAGTCAGCAGAAGCAAGATGGAATATATGTGTGAGGATGCAAGGAGTAAGGTGGCAAAGGTGGATGAGTTTAAATACCTAGGGTTAGAGTGCGAAAGAGAGGTGAAGAGGAGAGTGCAGGCAGGGTGGAGATGAGTGTCAGGAGTGATTTACGACGGAAGGATGCGTGCAAGGGTGAAAGGGACAGTTTACAAGTTGGTAATAAGACCAGCTATGGCCCTGTTCAGACCTGTGATAATCATCGGGTGGTGCGGTCACAAGTGGTCAGCTCTAAGTAAAGGTGTGAAAACAGCCAAGACGTATTTGAGATCCAACACATTCGGAGGTGGTGTGGGACGCGTGGGGCCACATTCTGTCAGCTGTGTGAGTGCAAATTAGTCCTGACGTCCTCTGACCTTCCACATTTTCAGAATGAACTGAAAATGTTTTTACACTCAGTGATACATTGATCTATTTATTTGACCGGGCGACACTGTGGTGCAGTGGATAGCACCGTCTTCCTGTGTGGAGTTTGAGTGGGTTGTCCTCCCAGCACCCCAGTGAGCAAGAATGTTTGCTTGTCTGTGTTTGTTGGCCCTGTGATGGACTGTTGACCTGACCATGGTAAACATCACCTCTGGCACGATGTCAGCTGAGGCTGGCTCAACCCCCCCCCCCCCCTCAGGATAAACAGTATAGATAATGGATGGTTGGACTTCATTGTAGAGGTGCAAGCAGCACTGATTCTCTCAATCCCTCTTGGCCTCTCTTGGCCCCCTGAAAACAGACGGGTCTGTCACAGTCAAACCGTCTTCAGACATGGCCTGCGGGTAGAATCCGGAGAATTGGCTGCAGAGTTTAGCCAGAGTTTGCCTTTCACACATGCTCAACACAGCGGGAGGTTCTCTGCAAAGACGCATGTGGGCTCTTATCACCACAAGCTCTTTTGACATCTTGGTCGCTGTCTTCCATGTGAGTGATACCGGTACTTTCAACGGGAGATATGTTTTCTTTTAGTTTTTTTAATTTTTGCCTCTGTCATGCGTCAGCAGCGTCCTCAACCCTTAGGGAACACAGCAGGATCCCCTGTTGTGTTCTCACATCGACTTCTCCTGGATTTCTAGGGACATTATACTAGGAGGCCAGTAGGGAAAGTCTGTACAGACAACGTACCATCTGTTTTTGTATATAGAGAAGTAAGTGGGATCTGCTTCCAGGTGATTACTTGAAACACGGAGCTGTCCACTTGTGATCGGATCACTCAAGACTGATTATAATTCCCATATGAACAGAGCCTGTGTTTTAAAGTTTGGATATTTTGCCACTGACATTAAAACAGGAGGCGGTGCTGGAGGGGGCAGAATCTAAGATGTTGAGCATTGTGTTGGGAGTGACAAGCATGGATAGGATTAGGAATGAATATATTAAAGGAATGGCTCACAAGGGACGGTTCGGAGACAAAGCAAGAGAGGTGAGATTGAGATTGTTTTGACAAGGAGAGATGGTGGTTATATTGGGAGAAGCAAGCTTAAGATGGAGCTGCCAGGCGAGGGGAAAAGAGGATGGCCATGGAGGAGGTTTATGGATGTGGTGAGAGGAGACATGCAGGTAGTTAGCGTGACAGAGGAAGATGCAGAGGACAGGAAGAGATAGGAACAGATGATTCGCAGTGGCAACCTCTAACGGGAGTAGCCAGAAGATGAAAACTCTATGCAGGTTTACACTTAGTGTCACTGCAAGATAAGCATTACTAACCTTGTGGGGTTTTTTCAGTGTCCTTGGTGACACTTCATACATATTTTATATTCAAACATTAGCAAATTTAGGCAACTCACCCTTGATTCCCTGAAACAAGTGTGTGTTGAACTTGTGATATTGTGTTTCAGAAGCATGTGCACTTTTTTGTTAAAACCAATGCTCCGTCATTAACGCAGTTCTATGTCTTTTTTTTTTCAGGACACGTCCCAAGGTCCAGTTCAATGGCTATGTCGGCCATGAGAGCTCCAACGGTCAGGCATCCTTTGAGAACCCAATGTATGACACCAACATGAAGCCAACTGAGGCTAAGGCGGTTCGATTCGATACCACACTCAACACAGTCTGCACTGTGGTATAGTCCAGCAAACCTGCCACTCAACAGTGGTTTAGTCCAACCTGTTGTAGTCTGCGGTGTGGTTTAACCAAACAAACAAGAAAGAGCAAACACATGTTTTGGACGCGTCACCGTGAGCAGTCTGTGTTGTAGCATGCTGGTCCTCTGTCAGCATCATCTGCACATTAATGCAGCTCTGCTCGTGCTCCTGAACAATGGTATCATCCACCTCTCCCTGTAGTCCAAAAGGGCTAAACAAGATGGAACCAACAAACGAGGGAGTAGTCCATGACACCATCGAGTTAGATGAAGTCTGTTGTTCAGGAGATCAATACTGGGACCAGAAATCTTCTTTAAGCATTGTTGCAGTTCAAACATCAAGAACGATCATCTATTGTACGATTAGTACAACTTCCTCCATTAGCAACAACATAATTGAACAGGACCTATCCAGCGACCGACTGCTTAAGTTTGACCCAACCACGAAAGGGATTTGTACGCCTCTCGAATCTCCTCCCTGAAACCTGAATAGTGGTTTACCCCAACCTAACCACATACCCCCATGCCAAATTTGCACAGTGGTATAGGTTTACTGACTTCTCCTGCTGTAGGCCAGACATGAGTTTGACCATTTTCAACTTAACCCTCTGGGGAAGCACACAGACTATTCCACCTCGCAGCTCCCACCGAAATCGAATAGTAATTGGACAATTTCTATATGTCAACACAAAAACCATCACTGGTGCTGGACCAAATCCTCCCACTGGACTTCCATCACACTAGACTTGACAGGATTGGACTCTGATGTAATGACAGCTCACACAGTCTGTTTTGGTGGAACCGGATATTAAAGGCACAGGCTGCTGTAAAGCTGACAACCAAACACAGTCAATACAGTGACAAGTTCAAACAGATCAATTCCTTTCAAAGAGAGTATCCTCATGTCCAGCACTGGATACCAGAATTAAATCAGTACTGCGAGTGGTGGACTAGTGCTGAATGGATGAAATAATACTTGCAGATGAGTTTGTTTTAGCCTGGGTTCAACATAGGAGGACAATCACAGAGGTGAAGTTGTTTAAAAAAGCATTTTTAATGTGTTCCCGTGATTGAACCCTCTGCCACTTGCTGTATTGCCTTTAATGACAGTGTCTATTTACAGTATTTGGCAACAGTAAGGCCAAAACATACAGAATCAAGCATTCGCAAATGTTGTTTTGTCCAGGTTTAGTACTAGTATGTTACAAACAAGGTCTAAATGAAGTTTGGATATTATAAATATTCTACAGAGGTACTACACCCCTAAAATAAGTCAAATACACAATATTCCACACTAGCACCTGATACAAAGTGCTGGACCTGAATACCAGACATTTGAGCTGCCCGACTGGTGTACACAATGGACTGGTTTCCAGTGGCCTGTCCAACACAATCTGAGTCAGACGACTGATTCTTGCTCTTGGCCTGGATTCGCTGTGGAAGCTTGGAGGCAATAAGCTGTCAAGATCTTCGACCGCTGCATTCGGCTGCTTCTACATCGAGGAAATGATTTGTCTTCTTGTAAGTCCAGTCCGGATGATCAGTCAAGTGATTTTCTTTTCTGCAGCCGCGACATCCGAAACAGATGGACACATAGACTGGTTGACCGACAGAAATTAGACAGACGAACACAGACGAATGGACAGACAGACACCTTTGTCAATTGTGCTGGGAAAAAAAGAGACAAGGACAGGTTGCTATGGAAGGGGAGACAAATAGTTGTCTCCTGTTGTCTCTTCTAGCATTTTTCTTCAGTGAAGATATTGATGAACAGACTCTCATGTTCAAAAGCCCAGTGGCCCCATGGGACTTCCCAAACTATTGCTGCTGGGGACCCCAAAATATAAACTTTATATAAACTCTTAAACTGCACAAATTTTGCACTAGTGTGTTTTTCTGACTGGGTTATTAAAAAAACTAAGAATTTTGGGTCTGAAATGGGTTTGAAAAATGAGTCATTAAAAAAACAATTGAATTTTATTCAAAAGCTTCTATCTTTAAAGAGATGACAAAATGTCTAAATACAGGGTTACAGAGTGTTTGTAAATACACATTTATATTTCAGACTCCCTGTTATCAGAAGGTGTGACCACATGCTATGACGTTGTTTATTTTGTTGCCATTACAACACGCTAGCCAAACCCAGTAGGTTGGATCAGTTTACCTTTGGACCTCCGAGCTTCTAGTGTCACGTGCTGGCAACACACTCCTGCCGTTGATAGAGCAGTGGCTGTTTCTGAAAGCTTCTACTGAATCCTGCTACTATTATATGTGAAGGAAATATTTAGAAAGCCTCACATCAGTTATATGCAGTTTGGTCCCACTGTGATACTAGGGTACCACGCTGCTAGTTTTATTTTCCGGTATTATACCGCATCATTTTCTGACATACTCGATACAGACTCGTTTCTCTCTGTGAGCATCTTGTAGCAGCGGACAGTACAAGTTCTCAGAAACTCGACGTGACTGTTTCTCCTCAACTCTTTAAAAAGATGTGTTCCAAGTGTTCCCCACTACTCACATCATCATGCATCATCTGTCTACACGTCAGATGTACACAATCATATTTCAACACACCTTTTTAAAGAGCACTGGGCGCACGTGTGATCTGTTCTAGATCTGTCGCGTAAGAGCAGAGTACGAAGAGACACATTACTCTGACAACATGCACAATTATTGTTGTCGAAACTTGTCGCCCCCTTCCCAACACTGAAACCCCTCCATTGTTTGAGAAATACCTCGTCTGCAGACAGTAAGTTACAAACTGCTTATCAATGCTGGAACCTCACTGCAACAAATACACAAGCTTAGCGAGGGCGACCTCTCTTTGTGCTTAGTTCCTGGTAATTTTAGTCAAAACTTTGCGCTAGCACCCATAAATCTGCAGGATCCAAGATAATTCACTGGTTTCAAATCACTTGCCAAGCTTGTTATTTCTTGCAGTGTTCCGTCTAAGATATTTTTATTTTTTGAAAGATGCTGCACTTGGTTTAGATCAGAGATGTAACTGCTTTCAGTGTTTGTCCTTCACTCAGCGCATCACATTCTGGCATTAGGATTTTACACTTCAGAAGTTTTATTTTAACCTGCATGGTTTTTATTGTCCAACTGAATTTCTCTTTATGGTTTTCCATGTTTTTCAGTCATTCAACCTGTCCATCATATACAATAAATCAGAAATTCATCCATTCACACATACAATATCAAATGGTGAGTAGATCGTATGATGTCAGATAATGAAAAATGAAAATCTACTACTGATTATTACAGTGTTATACTCAAGACTCAGATCAGCGAGTAGCTTTTTCTGAGAACTCAAATACTGAAAAAAACATGTGGCATGAGAAAGTTGTCGCATCGACCTATTTTGAAAGACTGAAATAACAAGTCGGTTGTTGTTTCTATTTAAATTTTAATTGAAAATGACTCTGCCCCGGACCTGACTGCTGCAAATGAAATGTTCCGAAGCAATGTGATGATGTCTAGAGGAATGTCAACAGGATATTCTTGGTATTATAACATCCATTGTCAGTCTGGGGTCAAACAGCCACAGACATAAACAGCAGTGTGACACACAGACAGTAGAAATGTGCAGATGTGTGTAGGAGCTAATTTACTGGTGAAAGTAAAAGAGTGACAAGACAGAAGAGTCCCATTTAAAATCTCTTCACAGGAATAAACAAGACATCTGTAAACAACAGCAGAGCGTCTGCTCACAAGCTCGTACGCTTCCTCTCTTTTTATTGCTGGAGTGCACCCAGTGCCTCCATTTTAATTGATTCAATTAATTCAGAGAAGATTTCGTGGAGTCCTGGAGTCGAGAGTGCATAATGGAGCCTGAAAATTAGAGGCTGCATGGTTTCCAAAAACCATAATAAAAGGTCTAATTTTTAACACTTAATGACACAGATCTGATCACCCGCCGTGCCCAGAGAAAGAGAATTCTGACTCCTATAAATAATGGCGTGTGAAGATCAGAGAGGTGCAGAAGAGGTTAGATTTCGGATCTCACAGAAACTCAGCCGAATATAAAGCAAATATTTTTGCAGATCCTCTAAGGTTATGGTGTATAGGCCATCATAACATCTGAAGCTTACGGCAGAGCCCTAAAATTATGACTGACTTCTGAAAGCCCACGAGGATGCCAGATGAGTTAAGTTTTTATGACTGCCGGCACTGACACCCATCACTTTAAGAGAGATTGACTTTCCCCTAGTAGCCTTTCAATGTTCCTCTCAGTGACCAGCTGTGCAGAGGCAGATGTTTCTTTCAGGAGCTGTTTTCACTCACTGCTTTTCTTGTGTATCGTCAAACATGGAGGGTGTGGTTTCATTATGTCTCAAGCCTTAAGCTATCTCTGAGCCGTTCAAACATGGATAGTGTCCCTGTCAGTTTCATTTTCCTTTATACTTAGACAGAGGTTTGATAGAGTGTTGGTGGAACATGTGTTGATTAAGCTCTCGAATATCCTGTTGAAAAGAATTTATTTACATTGGACTCTTCTTATGCTGTGTCATGGTAGAAGTTCAGATGAAGTTCAGCACAGATGGAAGTACAAACAAACGAAATGTATATGAATATATAATTATACAAAGATATTTATATTCAATATGCAAGAACATCTATTTTTTTCCATTTATTTTAAATAATCATTTTAACACGATCATAAAAACATTTCCAGTTTCACCCTGAAATAGGACAGGTCTTTATGAGTTTGGATAAATACATATTAAAAAAGGATATTCTCACCTATAGTTAGAAGAAAAAAGTTTTAAGACTGATTTCTTGAGGCTCAGCGCAGGTTGTGGGTTCGAACTCTATCGTCCAGCCCCGAGCTCTGATTAAGACAGCTCATGTTTGAAATGTTTATTTCAGCAGCAGAGCATGGATAGAGTTTTCTAGGCTCCGGATAAGATAACATTCATGACAGAGCCTACAGGTGGATGCTGGGGTGGTGGGTGTGCTTAATGGAATACTGATACACGGCTGCAATAATATTGAGAAGCAAAGGGAGAGATGTGCTTAAAATTATTTTAAGTCTTATTAGAATCAAATTGTCTAACAAAAGCGTACTTCCTGTTATAACAAGATTATCTCCTCTGTTCATTTCCGTTGGAAAACTTTACAACTAGGCAGCTGTAGCTACATACTATACAGGCCTCTACTTGACTCTGTCACTCGACTTTCTAAAAGTGCAGCGTGTGTTTTAACTGAACATGACACATCCCCGCTGTGAAGATGTCCTGAAAGTTTGGATGTCTTCTTCCCTCAAACTTTTGTTTCAAAATGGTGTAAAAGTTCCAACTGTGTCCTTCGTTTGACATCGTCAGCATTTCTCAATTAAAAAGCAACAGCTGGCTGCAAGTAAAAAAATAAATCAAATGAAACTACCCACTAAATTTTAAAATGTCAAGGTTGTTTCTGCTTCTTCAGCTGAAACTTTTTCACAGTTTGGGGGAAACAAAGGTTCCACATTTCTCCCTCACTTCCTCTATAGTGGTTTTGTCAGCAGTCTTCATTGAAACAAAAGAGCCTTGGTATGCTGTGAGATTAAAAAAAATTAAATACAGGCTCAAACTTGAAATGTCACACTTTGCCTTTTCACACCGTGTCACATGGTGAGGCGAGTTACTAGATTACGTGTGGATGTGATCTAAATCACATCTAGACGGGGTCTGGGGCAGTTTAAACACTGGTTCAAAGCACACACTTGCAGGGACAACTGCAGAGTGATGGTGCTGAACTTTCCCTGCCGGAATAGTGAAGGAAAATCCAGTTTCAGTGCAGCGTGGGTAGGAATCAAGCAATCCATGTGTTCAAAAGTGGCTCAGTTGCCTATCGACCTGTAGATGGATTTTTATCTGTGAAGGTATTTTATTGCGAGATAGAAATCGGACCTTTCTGTTTTTGTCTCGGAGTGTCTTACACACACACACACACACACACACACATTGCATACTTTATCTGGGCTGCTTAGGTTTCACCTTTTAGCGTAATCTAATTAAAGTATGAAGTTCTGCAGAGTTAGTTTGCCCTTGACAGGCCTGCACCTTCTCCTCCACACTTTGGAGAGGACAAACATCTCATGCCGCACGTTAAGAATTGGAGCTTTGAGGAAAATCTAAACCCTAGTGATTTAACTGCAGCCCTGCTTCACAGTACAAACAATGACAATCGTCATTTCAGCACATGGCCGTTGTAGATTGCGATATTACATCATATTTAACAACTGTTATATCCAGAGGTTACGATGACAGGATGCAGCAACATATATCAAAATGCAGTAAACCGCTGCAGTAAAATGCAGTACACCACTAGATACATCGGAAAATGTGAGAAGTCATCATTAAAAGTTATCGTTTTAACCATCACATTCACTGTCATTATCATCATGTGCTGCTGAACTTGAAGTAGGTGCAAAAGAGAATTTTTTTTTGTACAGAAATCTATTTTTTATGGAGAATTTGTAAAAAAAAAAAAGAGAAAGAAACTTATTATTAAACATGCTGTACTTTTTATGATTAATGATGTAGGTACAAAAAATCTTGTTCATTAAAGTCAATGTTTTTACTGTATCACACCATGTAAAAATCTACGGTTCAAACTGAGTATCAAATATCCAAATGTCACATGATCCCTTTTGTCTATTTCGGCTGCTTTTACACAGGAACCTAAAACCTTTGAGGAATCTGGAGTAAAACTTCTGACACTCACCTCTGGGTCACAATGGTGAAACGCATCAGTTTTATGAAATGATGTGACACTACAGCCCAGTTTCGCTTTCCTTTAAACACTAAATCAGCATTCATTGGAAACTATGGTATATCATTTGATCATACAGAGAACGGTATTGAGTGCTACAAAAGTTCTCTGAGCTTTGATGATCCCTCATTATAAAATGTATTTTATGTTCAATTATTCTTTTAGTTGACTTACATATATACAGACACAGATGATTAGTGTCATGTGTCATGGTGGGTTTGAAAACAACACTTCCTTTTAAGAACAGTGTTCTTGTGTAACAGCAGCCCTGTAAGACTGGTTTCTAACGTCTGTAACTGGGAGAGAAATGACTTCCACAGGCACAAAAGATTTTGGATGACTTGACCCCTTTACGGCCCAAAGTACAACCTTGTGTCTAAACCAGGAGGAATGTGCTTCTCCTTGCTAAGACATTGCGGGTTTAGAATGGAAAATAAAGTTTAAAAGTTAATTCCTCCTCTAGCAGCAGCTATGGCAAATCAGCCACCATCTGGGAGGCTTCGTTGTCCATCGGTAAAATAAGACTGGTACTCAAGTTTTGAAGTGAAGGATGGAAAATCTGTTCTGTTCGATGACAGAGAAACAACAAAGAGTGTTATGAAAGGTTAAACAACAGTGTGTGAATGCAGCCTCACAGCCTGCTGCTAAAGAGACTCAGTTTATCTATTTTGAAGACATTATTTGAGAATAAAGTTTTTATACAATACTTCTCCTCTTTGTTACCATTATTGTTGTTGTTTTGTCGATTGATTTCCTTGTTTATGAATCCAAACATGAATGAATGAATGTCTTGTGATCAGGAGTCTTGCAGTTGTCAGTTAAAACTACACAACCGACGAGCGACAGGGGGTCACACACTACATCCCCTCCCACCTGGAGAAACCCTCAATTCATATGTGTAGCTACGCCCCCCTGCACTCTGATTGGCTGTAGTTGTCACAGAGTAGTCCAGATATTTAGCCTGCTAGCTATCGAGTCACAGCAGGTGAGGTACTTCTGATCCTCTTAAATTGCATCTTTGAGGAGTCGACACGCAGCGAATCGCGATTTTGAATCAAAATCAGATTTGGATCCAATCAGGGGCATTCGTCAGCGTGTTCCAAAAGATGTGTATTTCTGGGAAATTGGAATAAAAACCCTGTAGTGTGAACTAGGCAAACTGTATGTCTTTGGTTTCAATCTGACTTTCCCTGTGGAAATTTGTTGGGTTTGCATGTTTTCTTAATCTTCCTCCAGGTGCATCAGTTTCCCTGTACAGTCCAAATATCTACTTAGGTGAGTTTGTTATTTCTTCAGGTATATCCGCTCTAACAGACTGATGACCCCCCCATAGTAAAATCTGCCTCTCACTGAAATAATGATGGGATATGGATGGACAGACTCACTGGTTGGTTGGTGAATGTAAACCCGGTGCAGGCTCATCTCTTTATTGCGGATGATCTTAACTTTGACATTAATAGGTTAAGTCACCCTTTTGATTGCCTCTGTGTTGTGTGTAAAGTAGTGAGAACAATCCGCCGTGACTTATTCAGTTACTGATAGCTAACACTGTGATGGTCTATTACCTTTTATTTACTGTAGGGACTGGAGTGGATTATGTCACTTACCACATTGCAATGAGTAATGGCTACCAGTGCTTTGTAGCTTTATGCTGTTTAATAAGAAATGTTTTGCTCCAGCAACTGCTGCTACCACATGGAGGTACTTTTACAAAGGCCTTTATACATGTACAACAACCATGGGCAGATTCAGTTTTAAATCAGAGCATTTACATTTTGTATTAGTTTTCTGAAGAATTGAAAAGTGCTTGGGTTGGCAATGGGTTTGTGTCTTTTCTGGACTGTTTCCATAGTTACATCATTCGGTCAGACACTATATGGGACCAGCAGATCACATCAGTGAGAGATTGAGTATAACACACAAGTGAAGAGATTCCATCAGGGACTTATGTGAAACTGGAGGAGGAGAGAGCTGAGGGCTGAAGGAAGGAAGCAGCAGCACGTGGCCGGTCAGACCCGCGGCGCAGAAGGATGACTTGCAGCAAACTGATTCATTGCCCAATATGGATTAATACGGTTTACAGGAGAATTCAGAATTAAACATCGAGACTGAATGAGAGTAGAGAGGATGCATGGTAGATATAAGAAATGTTATAACAGCAAATAATCTGAAGTGCAATAGAGTAAAACAAAGAAGAGCAACTGGAGAAGCGAAATAAACTCTAGCACTGATAAATGAACCTCACTGATCCACCTGGTGAATTTGTCCTTTAGCTTCACTGTTTTGTGGACTGTCGCAGTTGCCCCATTAGATTACATTGTAGCCACTGTCGCCGTGTTGCTGCTGCCACCAGACACAATCCACTGGGCCGTTCCTTAAACGTTTTGTGAGAACTATTCATTTTCGCACATTTATAAACACAGGGCCCAGGTCCAAAAATACGGGAATTTTCCCTTTTACTTCCTTCATCGTCTTGATCCATATTTGTGGACTTAATTTTAACGTGCATTAAAGTCATCATAAGTTTGGTTCTTTTCACTACTAATAAGAAAATAAAACACTTACAGAGAACCTAAGAAGTACAGTTTATTAAAAGTGATCAAATTAATCTTCTTTGTCGTTTGTAGGAAAGGTCTTACTGATGTAAAGTCTGATCCATTATCGAGACGTGATTCAGATTTGCACTTATTGCAAGATCCCCCAGATGAAGTTAGCACTAAGGAACACAGACTACAGAATTTTTCCCAAACAAAAGTTAATTAACATGGATGCATTAATGAGTAATTAATTAAAGAGTCCGACATGATCCATCAAGAAACCCACCAGTTTACAATGTACAAGTGGATCAGTGGATTTCACCAGATCACATTTTATCATCATAACATGAGGGAGCTAATTATCACCATTAAACAAGGCTTTAATCCACAGTCACACCATCACTGTCTGATACCACCACTCTGTGTTGTATACTTCAAGGAAACAATATATAGAGTGCAATATCAAAATATGAATCATCCACTAATTAAGAAAGAGCTGATATGATCGGCTGTTTAAAATGAGGCATCTCTCAGAACAGTACACAGACGTGTGACGGCTTTGTTGACCACTTCAGAACATTTCTAGAAATCATTTGACCAAAATATCAGAGAGAGAGAGAAAACCTTTAATCAGAAAAACATGAAACAGAAACACAAATAAATCACTGTCATTCTAACATCATCAAATATTTGTTCACATGTAACAGCAACAGTTGATAGTTAACATGATTGCAGGCGATTGAAGGCAATCTGTGTTTCTGTGCAGCCTAATTCAACTTGTAAGTTGTCTTTCTCCATTAATATTTATGTGGTGTGTTTGCGTGTGCGTGTGCGTGTGTGTGTGAGAGTGTGACAGATGGTCTTCACTGATGCTTTATTAAACATATCTGATAACTCAAAATTATGTTATATCTGTTGGAACAGAATGAAAGAGTGAGGGAGATGATTTTAACATGCTCACATTTCCACATGCATGATTGCGCACAAACCCTCTCTCTCTCTCTCTCTCTCTCTCTCACACACACACACACACACACACACAAACCCATTTCAAAGGATCATCACCTCTTCTGCATTTCATATCAGGCAGTGATATTGTTAATTTAGCCTGGTTCATATTGTGGTTCAATCTCTCGCCTGAGGGTTTTTGTTATTACTGTTGTGCGATTTACGTCATTACTGATTGTGTCTATTATATTCGAACTGTATGTAAGTCACCAGTGAATAAAGACAAAGAAGTGAAATAAAACCAGTGGAGAGACAGGGACGTGAGACTCTCACATTATCTCACACTGTCGTGATGACGATGATTCAGATGGCAGACGTGTGTTCTCCTGACTCCTTCATTATCATCTCTATCATCCCTCATTTACTCTCAATCTTCGGATCAGCTCCTCAAAATTGCTTGTCCTTCTAAGTTTCTTCAATCGCAATCTTTTTGCATTTAACAGTCCCCTCTGCTGCTCTGCCTAAATTACAGTATATTGTGTCAGTGCCTCTATAGTTCATTATGTCATTTTCAGGTATCACACTTAAAGTATTATTAAAAATCATTTTAGCTTTCGCTCTTATCCAAAGCTATTTCCAATAAGCGCATTTCACCATGAGGGTGAAAAACCAGAACAAAAAGGAATAATTTAAGTACATTAGCTTGAAAATTACCAAAAAAACGAAGTCTTACACATAAGTGCAGTATATAATTGCAACTTGACTCAGACCATCTAAGTATGTGAACTCAATGTTGCAGAAGTCTTTTTCCAACAGTAGCATGTAGATGATATTGTTATTTCATAATAATGACACTCTCAGATACTGAAGGTTTAATTTAGGCTGTTATCTGCCTTATATCCAGCACCAGTACTAGACAGTGTTCCTTTCTCTCATTGCTGTCAATCATTGAGAGAGAGAGAGAGAGAGTGGAGGGGCCACACCTCAACCTCTGGATGTGCATGTTTGTGTTTTCATGTATTTAGATTGCTGTGTTTCCCCCCTCAGGTTTCAGCTTTCAAATCTCCTTTAACTGCACTGGGCTCAGTTATCATCATAATACAGACGCGACAATCTTCAGTCACCACACAGAACAAACTCTTTGTTTGTCAGTGTGGGAATCGGGAGGAGGGGGAGTTGAACAGGAGGTCAGATTCCGGTTATCAGCTTTGTGGGAGCTGCGCCGATTTGTCTCGACAACTATTCTAATTTCCATCACCACTACTTCTACAGAGTAGAAAATAATATGTCCTTGTTTTCTTAGAGTTGACAGTAGTTGATATAAATGAAGACAGTTCATGGATTTTTCCTCCATCATTTTCACCATCATCAACTGCTTTAGCATTAGTTAAGCTATTACTAAGAAAAGTTAACATTATACCGAGTTTATTTATAGGGCACATTTAAAATCAGCAAATCCTGATGGAGCAACTGCACCACAAAATGTAAGGAAAATGAAAATCGACAGGTAAATAGATGTAATAGACATTGAATTCAGAAATGGTGATTGATGGGTAAGACTTGACAGTGAAGACTAAACTTTTCCGCAGACCTGACAACCTGAAAGCAGCACTGCCAACTTTTAGAGCAGAGTCAGCGTTCTGTACTGTTGTTCATCAATAGCACGATGTTCCACAAATCAAACCTGAGCCCACATTTGTCTCAGGGGCTCAAAGGGTAAAAGATAGATAGTGCAGTCTTTATTTATGTCCCAAAGGATCCGTCAGTATGTCTTCAACTCTTGTCACCCGCAACGTGGAACAAGTCCAAGTGCAAGCACACCGTGAGGTCACCCATTGCTTTGTGAACGGCTGATTTGAAGCCTTTATTAGCCACCGATCACACAGTTTCCACAACCCGATGTATACTGTGCTTTATCTGTATTTTACTCTAAATGGGGCCATTTTATTAGTATTTTTTATTATTCTGCTGAATTGACAAAGACTTGAAACTAGTGATTGAGACCATAAAATCAAAGGTTTTACTGTTAATGGACTTCTTCACACGTGTTGAATGTGACATTGCGGTTATTCAATATCAATATGCGGGTCAAGATCTTCTGATCGCAAGCAAACAACAATGGCAGATCCTGTGATTTCATTCACCATCACGTATTTTTTAGAGTGGCATCAATTAAGGTACAACAAGGGACGACATATATATATTTTCTCAGCCGAGGGGGAGCACACCACTTCGAAGATCCACAACTACAGCAAGAGACATGGCACTGCAGCCTTTTATTTATTTTTATATTTATTTATTAATTTATCCCAAACACATGCACAGGCACACTCATGCAATTGTAGGGAAATTTAACCCATCTGGTGGACAACACACAGAGCAGTGAGCGACCATGTACAGCGCCCGGGGAGCAGATGTTGGGGGAGTAAGGTGCCTTGCTCAGGGGCCCTAGACAGGGTAGGGCGAATCCTCTTGGATTTTTGGACAGATCAATCCAGGTTCGTGTTTTTGTTGTCTCTCCGTGGAGTCGAACCAGAGACGGACCAGAGACCTTTTCTGCCACTAGTCCACCACCACTAGTCCACTTCCTCTCCATCTTGACCAAACCAGAGCTTTGACCTGGAAACAAGTCATGACTTAATATCCAAGTAGCAGAGTTGCCTTTTGCTGTTCATGTGAGAGAATACTGGTTTCGGGCACTTCTGCGAGTCCACGTCCATTTTCACATTCAGTCTGTGGACAAGTCCACAAGCTGTGTTCCATGAAATTCATCTTTCCTCGTGTTTTATCTGATCAGGCCATTATCAGGCTGATATCATGTCATGGTTTAAAAGTGACTAGAAAACGGTCTAAACAAGCGTGAGCCAGTGTGTAGCTCATTATCAGGGAAGGAGCGCCTGCGTCTGTCTCCCGATAGCATCACAGATTAGAGCCTTCGCTGCTCTGCGTTAATCTTTTTCAGACAGCGGTGGAGTTAACAGGAGAACTTTATCACCACGTGGTCTCGCTGCCACCGAATTTTCATTATTAGCGGTTTCAGTGGAGAGTTTTAGTATTACATCTAAATGCTGTTTCGGGGGCCTTTTCACGCTGCCATAAAACATATCTTGGGGAAACACTGAAATGCTATTATGTGTTATTGTGTTGGCCAATCGCCTAAACTGGGAAATGGCGATGGATTTTGGCTTCAATGCTGGGATTTGGGCATTATTATCGTTTTGGCTTCATCCACAGTTGGCAGCACGAGTGAAACATTTTCCATCGTTCGTGCCCTCTCTGCCTCGATCTTTGTGTATACGTGTTGTGTGTCTGTGACATGGAATGTAGATTTGCAATTCCTGTTGTGCAAATACATCCTGAGTCTCCTATCATCATCGACTCTGCTCTGCTCCATCTTCACATCCTGTCGTTTTCTTCACGAGCCTTTGCTGCTCACTGCTCTCGCCCTCTCTCTTTGGTCTTGTGGGGCGGTCTGCGAGGGTGGATGTTCAAAATGACAGCCTGGTAGGGGAACACACACACTCACGCTAACCGATTGTACCATGCTTTTAAAAGCCCAAAATGCTGCGTGTGTGTGTGTCTCTGTGTGAGTTTTTGTGTGTGTGTGCGCGTCTGTGTGTGTGTGTCTGTGTCTTAAACTACCTTTGGGGACAAATTTCAGACTAGAGACCAACTGGGCCACTAACACACCTCAGCCAGGTGGGCAGGACATTAGCGGTTGCCAGCTCTAATAAGGAACTTTGGATATGAGCTTTCTGTGTAAAATCAATTCCAACCATCCAGAGACGTTGGTGTGTGTGTGTGCATTTGTGTGCATGTGTGCATGCCCGTACTATGTGGGTGTCAGGTGTTATATTCAGGAATCTGTAGAGGTTATTATGACCTACACTCACACACACACACACACACACACACAGGTGTTAGATCAGGAGTTTTGTGATAGTGTGGCCGTAATAGAATCTGAAGAGACAGAGACATACAGAGATTTATAAGTGTACGTCCTTTCCTCTCCCCTCACCAGCAGCTTCATTCTCTGCTGCTTTATCAAACACCTCCATCCCTGGAATTACACCAAAGACTGGTCTTTAAAAAATAAAAAATCGTATCCCATCTGTAGCCTGTTCATTTCCCCCCGTTCTTTCATTTCAGTCTCCACTCCTGCATCTAACATCCATAAGTACGGCAGCCCCCTCTGCCTGAGCAGACAGTATGGCCTTATACACTCCTTTACTATCTAACATTTTTTTCAAAAACTTTTTGGTCAAACTTTCTCTTTCCCAAAGGAGAAGCTGTTCGCTAAGTAGAAAGAACAGGTTGTGATTGTTGAGCCAGTTATTAATGATTTGGACTCAATGACTGATTGGACAAGTGGACGGAGTCTGTTCCAGTCTGGCTCAGATGATATTTGCAGTTGGAAGATAAATTGTACATTGTGTGGCGTGGCAGGATTCTGATCAGTTGCCTTTCGATTTAGCTGAAGTGTACAAGTGAAATTAGTTATGTGTGATGTACTGTGTGGGCAGGGGAAACAACTAAACTCACTGAAAATGGCAATCAAACGGCCGACTCAGGCTTTGTGATGCAGGTGGAGCTGCATGAATAATCCCATTCTCCTTCGTCGGTTCATTTCCTCGGTCCGTTGCAACACCTGACATTTTGGAGTTTCAAATTAAACAAAAAAGATTAAATAGAATATTATCGTAGAGATACATGTTTTACTGAATACAATAATAAATAACATGATTTGCTTTATTATTTTCTCCCTTTTCTTTCTTTTTTATTTTTTATGTTAATGTGAAAATCCATCTTATTGTACGATTTTGTGGAGAACATTCTATTCAATAAATGTTGTTTGTTTTCATGTTTTATTTATTCCGACAGATGGAACAAACAGATTTAAAGGAGGGAGGATTGTAGTGGGAGCTCTATGGTGTCAGGTGGGACTGTTGTGGCACTGGCGAATGGTTTACATGGCTCAAGGGTCAGGTAGAAGGGCCACTTAGCAGACTTCTATGCAGGGCCCAGGGAGCTCAGGTTTGGCTCTGCATGGGGAAGAGAAGTGCAAATTCAATGAAAACTGGCAAAGATTTGATGGCGTGGCTGAAACTGTGGAATCCCACGTGCACTGACAAATGCAAAACAGATGCCAGGTATGTTCAACTTCATTCTACCTACAAACAAGCGTGTTCAGGTGTCACTTACACTGAAAGCAGATAACATACTACACACCCTGACAGCACCAATCAAACAAGTCAAATGTGGTTGTAGGAGGCTTTTTATGCTAAATTTTCCTGGAATCCAGATTTGTACTTTTGAGGGCAGCTCTCTGTTACTCTTAAATTTGTATCTGTTTTGCAATTTCGAAAAGTTTTAAATGTAATTAGTCTTCAGCTGCAGGAGCCGTGTCTAAACATATCCAGTTCGAATCAGTGCAGCTGTTTATCTTATAAATACAGCTCCACACTTTCCTCCGAAATGAAAAACATAATCTGTGCATCCGTATATTACCATATACTTATTTCCATAAAATGTATATGGATGTGATAAGGGCAATAAATTGAAATGATTATATCTACGGACAACCTGTTTGCATTTCTGCACATTTGCATGGACGGATGGATGGAAAGACAGAAGGACAACAATAAGCAATATGTTAACTCTAAGATCAAGAATATCCGAATATAACGAATGACAAATATAAGAACTGATAATATACAAATAGTACTACTACTTCTACATGTCGTAGTTTCATAGAACTTGTAACCCTCCAATTGCTTTTCTATCAAAAATATTTAGAACAGATATTGGAGCCACGAGAAGTTGAAGCAACCAGTTTTTCTACCTGCTCCAGCGGATTGTGCAGTGAAGCAGAGCAGAAACTGAGACTCAGGGCTGCATGAGCAGCTGCCGAAATCCATCCTAAAGCTCAACAAATATTTTCAATTCAGTTTGCCAGTACAGCCGGGAAAATATTCTGACAGACAGTAGGAGGCAGAGAGGGAGAGAAAGAGATTAGAAGGGTTTGGGAAGGGTAGAAAGAGGTTGCATGAAGGGACAAAGAAGGAGATGAAGCATGTTTGGCTCTAGGTGCTTGGGTAAATAAAGCAGCTTTCCTCACCTGGCATTCACACACACACACACACACACACATGCACACACGAGCAGGAGGAACACCATATCTGTACTTACTGTATCTACCTCCTCAGTATTATGTAAGTGCTCCACATGCCTTTGATTGGGAACTAGGACACAAGAAACAGAGTCAGAATTCCCCCACACAAACCCAAAATTCATGCAACCCACCGTTTTTTAAACCTCTATACAGTTTTTATGATTGTGGGTGTGAGAGTGTTAAATCATATCGTAGTGTATATGTATATTTTTTGGTCATTCCATTTTCTGTATAGCCTGTGAGCAAAGGACATTGTTCACACTTGTTTTCCGATGGTGATATACCATATACCATGATATATCTAAGGCATATCAAATAACATCAAATTAGATATAATAATTATCAAATAAATGCTCAGAGGGATTGACTGCAGATTATATACAGTTAATGATGTGGTTAAAAATATATTAAGATCATCAGCTGGTGCAGCAGACAGCAGAGCACATACTGTACCTCAGCCAAGGCCATGATACACATGGTTGTCTAGTTCTTATAGTGGAACAAAAGAAAAGACAGCGGTCTGATTTTTTTTATAAAACATAGCTGAAGAAAGTGAAATAAAAATCCTGGGTTTGTCCCTCAATCCACATTTGCACAAAATGTTAATGGGTGTTTCTCAGATCCAGGTCTCAGTTTTGTAGCTTTTTTCATAATTCTGCTAATAAATAAACCAACAAACAAATAATCAATAAACAAATAAAGAAACAGATGAAAACACAACCCAGTTGGTGAAGGTAATAACGGACAGATCAAGATCCTGCATCCCATCAATGCAACAGCTCCATCAATCAAAAATGTATCTGTAGGAGACTTATCATTGACATGCAACACAGACCCCAGTATAAATAGTAATGGATGTTAACATGTTGCAAAATTTACATTATGTCACTAGATATTTTCACCCTCAGCTACACAAACTTTTCAGATATCCACAACAAAAACTCCATTAACTAATTGTGTCATTTTAACTAAACCATGCAGAACTAACTAAGGTCAGACATCTGTTGCAGGATAATATGATGAGTTTAAATCCTCATGATATGTTTCTGCTGACAACCTAAGTGAATTATTACCCGAACCTTGTCTTTACTCTGCCTCATGCTGCCAAAAAGCAACCACTGCACTCTTTTCAAATATTCAATATGAATTCAGCATCAAAATCTGGAAGCTCCCCTTGCTTCTCTGTCTGTTTCCTATACTGTTGCACATCTTCACTCTGTGTGTCATTGGATTTTCTCATAATTCTACAATATCCTCTTTGAACAAGGAGTGATTTAAATTTCCTCTGGACTGGAGCTCCCATGTGATGTAGATACACATTCTATATATAGTCAGTAAAATGTTTTGATTATCTAAAGGACCAGTGAGTATGTTTGTCTTGAGGTTGACATGTATTAACACGGTCCAGGCCCTGCTATGTACAATTTTATTGCAGATTGTTTATGTTTTCCACTCTGTATAAAAGCAAAAGTATTAACAGGAAAGGGTGACTGCTCAGCTGACCCTCATAGAAAGCAAGTTTGTGCATGTGTGTGCGTGTGTGTGTGAGTGAGAGAGAGAGAGAGAGAGAGAGAGAGAGAGAGAGAGAGAGAGAGAGAGAGAGAGAGAGAGAGAGAGAGAGAGAGAGAGAGAGAGAGAGAGAGAGAGAGAGAGAGAGAGAGAGAGAGAGAGAGAGAGAGAGAAAGCTTGCAGAGGAGCTACGGTTGTCTTGATAATGATTGACCATGACAGGGGAAGTGTACAGAGCAACCGCAACCTGATATTACACACACACACACACACACACACACACACACACATACACACACACATACACACACATATATACATGTACATATATATGTACACATGGCTTTAATAAATGATGTAGAAACATATGAGATGCAAATGATCCCATTAAGGGCACCGTGGGTCAGCGGATGTTTTGATGAGTATAATATAATGTGCCTCATATGATATGGCTTTCACTGCCATAATATCACAACCCAATTAAATGCGTAGGGCAGAACACGGAGCACCAACTTGATCAACGCACAAAGTGAGAGAATGTCTATGGAGAGAACAGTGTTCGAGCCCTCCAGTAAATTTACAGACTGTTTTATAATTCATAAAATGTTAAATGTCCTTTCTCCTTTAATTTGTCACAAATCCATCATCCTCAGGACATTTCTTAGTCAAGGCCACAAAGCACCAGCATCCTGACATCTCTCACAGTGATTCACATAGGGAGTAGAGTTGCTTTTAGCCCAAACAACAGTCATAAATATAAATAATTGCATAATATATAATTGTATAACATTTTTAGTGGTTAGCAGATTCTGTAGACCCTTTGTTTATAAAATATGTTATTGTTTGTCTGCTGGACTGTATGTACAATCTAAGGTGCAGTGGGAAGTTAGAACATTTTCCATTCATCCCACCTGGTTTATCTGGCATCAATGCTTTATAGTCATTTTTCTGTATTAGCTCACACGTGTGACCTATATGTAATTTAAAAGTTGAGCAATCAACAAAATCTTCAGACCCAAGTTCATAACTTTTGGATATAAACGCTCTGTAATCCAGCTCAATTTGAATCATTACAGCAACAAAGCAAATGTTGTGCTTTCATTTTAAGGACAACTTTCTGATATTTTTGGCCACAGGCTGCCATTACTGACCACAGCTGTAGCTTATCTGAGGACAGAGAAAAAAAGACATGTTCAACTTGGCCCACCGACTGCAAGCACACTTGTGCTTTTTACCTGTTTATTTAAATTTTAATGAATCTAATGTACCAAGCGTCAAAATCGCTAATCGCTAACTAATCTGACACTGCACTTCCATGGGCCCTGATCAAAACACATGTGAAGTATGAAGCTGATAAGATAAAGGGTTTGTGAAATATAACAGACAGACAGACGTTTGTGGAATTGGTAAGTAAATTAGTTGGACTTGTAAAGAAAACCCACAACCATTCCACACCCTGAACTTGCTTTATTAACACAACGTTCGGTCGTCGGACCCATGTAGCAACTATTTAATATAAACATAGTTCATACTTTTTAGAGAAGCAGCGCATGTAGCTTCAGACTGATCAAAATCATCCAACTAAATGAATGAGTCTTAGAATCAGAACAGAAGTAGTAAACCATCAGTGTAGATAATACACAAAACGTCAAATTTTCTGTTCTTAAGAATGGTACAATAAAACCATCAGTTAATTTTGCAATGGTGGAATGGAGAACCCAGAAAACAGTGGGTAACTAAGACGAGGAATGATCCTCTCTGGGGACTTTAAAAATCCGAATTCAGAGCATTATCCAGCATCAACTTCTATCACAGACAGCAGAAGGAAAGTTTGCCTACCTTTGCCGCGTGGTCCCAGAACTGAATCCCTTTCAGTTGGACACAAAGTTGTTGTTTCAGCATTGGCTTTCCTCGCAGCTCTCCCAGTGAGGTGACGCTCCCCGGGATGCAGCAGTTGCTGAGCAGTGAGGGTCAGACAGAAGGGCTTCTCAGCTGATCTGGAAATCTCACTGCATGGTTGACTGAGCAGAGTTTCAGGGCTGACGATGATTCCTGCAAGCAGGCAGAAGTTGGTAGTACGGCCTTGACTGGCTTCTCGGCTTGGCAATCAAGTGAGGCAGCGGCTCAAGTGGAGCAACAGCCTCGACTGACTTCTTATTCGAGACTCCCTCTTCAGTTGCATGTCACCACATGGAAACATTGAAAAACAATACTGAAGTGTAAAACACTGTGTCACCTCTGAGGGATAGAAATCGTTGGCCACACACTCACAGCAAACTGCATCTTGTGTTCATTCTTTGGATGGGTTGTGTGGGAATTGATTCCAATAAATAACACATTGTTACTTCTGCCAAGGAGGCTATGTTTTCACTTTGTGTGTCTGTCTGTGAGCAGCATTATGCAAAAACAACTGGACGACTTACCATAGAACTTAGTGGAAGGATGTGGTATCAGTCAAGAAATAATCCATAGAATGTTAGGGATCCAGAGCCAGCAAGCACGAGGCAAATTGTGCTGCACATAGAGCGGCCCACAGCTAGACAATACTGCAATGGAGCAAAACACCAAGTTAGACATTCCTTATTTTACAATGAGAAGTATAGGAACAATATTGTTGGTTCATCACAAAACCGTGGCAGGACAAAGTCGAATAAGGCAGGCTGCCGCCACAGTCTAGATAATTAATGGTAAACACTGTTTGACACGGTGAGAGAGGGCATTAGCCTTGGTAGAGGTACGCACTCTCAGAGCAAACTAGTTTCAGATTGGATTCAATTTTAATATTTGAATTTGCTTTAATCGTTTGTTGCATTTGCATGTTGAGATTACTCGATTCGTCACTCGACCCTGGAAGTGTGGGTGCTGAGGGGGTGCTGAGGCAGGGAAAAAGAGTTTTCATTGATGTAACATTTTGAGTACTGTTTTATTCTGGTAAATCATTTCTGTTTCAAGTTAAAGTAATTTGGAGAACATTCCGTTTATTTTCTTTGTCGCCATTGTACACAAGGCTCAAATGTGCAGAAGAAAAATAATTAACCTGTACTACATATGTGAAACAAGTAATTATTGTAATATGCTGCTTTGAAATGTAAGTTTGTGTTTAAGTTGGCTATTTGTTGTAATAGTGTGTGAGTAATATCTTCTTTACCTGGATAAATATGTTGTTGAGCATTTTTCTGCCCAATCAGTCTAAAAAATATGCGTTATAAAATTTAAAATCAATTTCCGAAGTGTCAAGGAGATCAAAAAGAAAGCAAATGGATCACCAGGGCAATAAAAGATAAAAATTTAAGCTGGGATGTGTTTCCTGCTTGGCACCAGTTCAGAAGGTGGGAGAGTGTTAGCTCTTTAAAGTCTCAGCAAGGATTTTTAAAGTTAATTTAATACCGCACAGCAGACTGGAGCAAAGGTTAAAACTGCCACTGGTATACCTTCTGTCCTGGCTCTGCACTGGTAAACCCGGATACAGCTAAGATACGTTTTCGATGGACGAAATATGGGAGAAGATCTCAGCTGCAACAGGTGAAAAAAGTTCAAAGTAAATGGTTTTCTTTAATATTATGAGAAAAAGGCAGATCTGAGAGAGAGGACACGACCCGGGGGCTTTTATCTCGAATGTTGTAACTTTTAAGTCATTTCTTGTTTTTTATTTGATGATTCAGAGCCGTGCAAGATTAAAGCGATTAAATGAGAGAGCGAATGACTTTGACCGCGGGGTCGACTACAAAGAACAGAAGTTTACCTCGACCGGCTGCTTTATGAGCTGCATGGTATATAATACACCAACATGTCGCCGAAAAATAAATTTCACTTAAGCAGACATACAATGCAGGTACTGAGAGCGGCTGTGTCACAGATTTGATTCTTTCTCATTAGGCTTCCTTTAATCCTCAGGAGACTTGGTGGGCAGAAGTCCTCTCATCTAATTGTAAGGTCACAGCCACGACCGCTGCCCTCTCATGTCCGTGCATGCATATTAAAACGCTGCACAGCTATAATAGCTCCCTGCTGAAGTTAAACGGCTCACTTCACTTAACCAGAGGCTGGATGTGACCCTGAGGGACTTCTGACCTCACACAATGTCCTTCATAAACAAGGAGGCAACTTTACAATGAAGTCAGCTTACTGTAGGCTTATATAGCTTCAGAGCAGCCGAGAAGATATTGATGTGAACCAGTTTCCATAGGAACTACTACAATAAATCATATCTATCATATAAATGAATTGCTAATTGAATGCAAGTAAAGAATTAACTGATTTAGAATGTTAATATTAAAAACAATAACAATGATATGATACAGGTAGACTAATATTACTTTAAAGCCCCTTTCACACAGGATAAAACAGAAAAACATCTGGATTTATATTAATATTTATAGGTTTAAAAGGAAAACTTAGATGTGCCGGATATAGCCACGCAGTGTTCCATGTTGGCTACAATATTCATTCCCTGGTCAAATTACTCTCCAGCAGTTACAGATATTTATCAGCTCTACTTTGTATTGGCTCCAGTTCCGTCTGCAGAGACGTAAACATGTTACCCAGGTGGACATGCACATTTTCACTCGTTCTCTCTCTCTCTCTCTGTATGTATGTGTGATTGTGTGTGTGTGTGTGATTTGTCTTTTGGAGCACACAAACACTAACATCTCATAACTACGCTAGCGATGCTCACCGTGCATATTAGCTGTGAGTCGCCATGCAGGCCAATTGGGGCCAACTCAGGCCAACTTCACTTGGGAATATCCGCAGCCCCAAAACATACATTTACTGACCCAAACTTGCATGAAAACACCGAAACTGGAAGTGGAGCCAAAGCTATGCAACCAGTCTACAGGGCAGCTGGCAGCCATCTCTCAGTCTGAACATGGAGGCAAACTCATCCACTGCAAATGTGAAACGTTGACTTTTATAAAGAGGTTTACTTGTTTTAAATAAAACTGCAGTTGTGGCGTTTTTAGTATAAAAGGTGTATAATTGGAGAGCAGTTTGTGTGTGTGTGTGTGTGTGTGTGTGTGTGTGTGTGTGTGTGTGTGTGTGTGTGTGTGTGTGTGCGCGTTACTGTTCCGTCTAGAAAGCAGCTGACTTCATGAAATCCTGAAGAAACCTCTCTCTTAATGAGGCCTTTCAGATGACACCAGGGTTGAGCCGTTCCTGGCTCTGGTTTGGACTTCCTCTCTTTTTCCCTGTGGCACATATGCTGTGAGATACACTGTGAGATATACAGTAACACTGTGACAAGGTTCCAGGTTCAGTACAACTCCGCTGAATCTGCTTCACTGTCGGTCTACTATGCTGCTGTTTTTTAATGTAATAAAAAAAAACTGCACATCATGCCTATAAAGAAGTCAGAGTAAAAGCACAGCTGGCCAATGCAAACAAATGCAAGAAATTTGATTGTGTTCAAAAATTCTACGACCACAAATAGGATCAAAGATATATTATAAGACTCGTTGCACTTTATTCCATCTCCACCCTCTCAATACCTGCCTGTTTTACATATATGGTCATTTAAAATACATGTTCTTTCTTTTGTTTTATGGAGTAGCCCGGTTAGATTTACTTAAAGAAAAACAGATTATACATTTCTTATGTATTACCACGTGATAAGGTTGGGATGAGACTGTCCTTATGACTCCCTCCCAAGCACAGTCAGACAGCAAATGGTTTCCTTTACGGGTCTTTAATGAAGACTTGTTCTCCACATTAAACCGTGAAAACTGCGCCACACACGGCAACAAAAGACACAACATTCAGCGTTAGCTAGTTAGCAAAAACAGTATCAATAATAAGAGTCAAGGTTAAAGTAAATAACAAACAGACAAAATACCTCGTTGGCTGCATTCTCTTAAAAGGAATCTTCTTATATTCTCTTTACAACTTAACATAAGTCCTTATCATATTTAAAGGCATTAATATCTCTCTTAATCAACAAATGACTACATGCTACATCTGCTAGCTTCTCTGTGTCTCTTCTTTGTGTGTTTTTTCTCTGTGTTTCTTCTAGATCTGTGAGGATTGTGTGTACTGTTGTTGTTTTGTTGTCTTCTCTTTCCCTTCTTCTCCCTGTGCAGGTTGGTTGTGGCAGGGGGCGTGGCTGGCTCTGGGTGCTACAGACGAGACACACCTGCAATCAATCTCTACTCGAAAGCTCTAACCTTTACTGCCTCATGATATCATCTAACCTGTGTTTCACTCCTACTCAGAATCTCCTGGTGACTCTCCGCTCAACAACACTTCCTGGTTTCATCCCGGATCATCCAGCCAGCCAGCACCCGGCCGCTCCGACCTGCTCCTGCGTTCACATTAATAGACTTTGTTCTTCATTCAAATATTTCCACGTCTGTGTCTGCTTCGGGGTCCGAACCTGACTTCCACCCTAACAAGATCCTCGGTTCCCAAACTGGGGTACATGTACCCCCAGGGGTACGCAAAGTGGTTCAGGGGGCACATGGGGAGAACATTTTATTTGCGTTTTCAAAGTGAAAAAGCCCATTACATTTTCAAACTGAGCTATAAATAATCATGCATTATTAAATAGTCTAAATAGCCAAGTCGCATTGCCAAAAATACTCATGTATACCCATATTCAGCAAAATAATTACACTGCCAATAAAAGTTACAGGTAGGTTAGTGACCGTTAGTAAAAATGAGGGATGGGCATAATTAATCGACAATCGATTAATTGATCCTTAAGAATTTCCTAGATGACATTTTGTCATAGACGTAATTCTGTTGCGTTCAATGCCAATACTGCAAAGCTATATGTCTCCATGAGCGCCTGAGGAGTCCACTGAACTCTTCAAGTAGGAGGTCAAGCTCCAAAGCTAGCCCCTTCGGACCCAGACAGAGCCGGCTCTGGGTGAGGGGTGACAACCACCGGACTGAGAGGTCGAGAACTGTATAATCCAGCTAGCTCACAGCGGCTAGCTGCACTCTCATCAGGGCTTAAGAGAACAGCAGCGCATATTTTCAAGTGTAACCAGTGAGCGGTTCCCGTTTAACTGCCACAAGAGTTGTTCACCTTGTAATAAAGATCTATATTTTCACTGCGTTTTATCAGAGCCTATAAATAGGGCATTTTAATATAAAATATTAACGATTAATCAAAAATCAATCGTTAATTCTCCCGACAATCGATTAGGAACTGACAATCATGATTAACAACTGATTGATAACTGACAATCGATAGATAAACTCAAAGTTTCAAGTGTTATATGCTGTATATGTGCGTCGGGGGGGGGGCGGTACGTAGCTGGAGATTGAATGTCTGAAGGGGTACGAGACTGTAAAAAGTTTGGGAACCACTGCTCTAGATGGTTCTTCTCAAACATGCAGCTAAGCGGAGGCTTCAAAATAAAAGTCTTATCTCTAATTACACAGCAATGCTATATAAAACACAAAATAAACATTGGAAACTTTTATAACATATTACAGGAATATAGTAGCAACAGTTACAGTCCTCCTACCTCTATTTGCCCCTCCCCTCAGACAGGCGTGTGCCAGTGGCAGGTGTGATGAGAGCCTTCATCGTCTTGGTACCACTGATAAAAACATGGTTGTTGAACAGTCCTTATTGTTCAAAATGGGAAATAAAGTGGTTTCCGGTGTGTCAGGCCTGTTTGTTTTGTCTATATATTATGTCAACCAACTTCCTCCATTGCTCCAATCATTAGTGTTGACCAAACAATAAAACGTAACTAATGGTCATAATAAGTACTCTTTGTTGAGCTTCTTCCTGTAGCATGATAAGTCTTGTACATATCTCCCACCTACTACCAAGTAGTTGTAGATATTACACTCAAATAAACCAGTTGCAGAGCATAAGAAAGGTTTGCATAAAATCAATATATAAGTAGAATCTTACTCTGTAGCTCCGCCAAGGCCCAACAGTCCCCTTATGAAACCACATTTAAATTCACTAGATCCTGATTAAACCCTCATAAATATCCGTCCCCTAAACAAGCAAACATTTTTCAGAGAATTCAAGGAACATTTTTGAGCAACACTGTATCTTAGCTGAAAAAAAATCCTGGATCTGCCCCCTGATTTTGATCCACACCAAAATGTAACGGGTTCTTTCCTGAGCCAAATCATAATCCTTTAAGCAAGTGTCGTTGAAATCATTTTGGTGGACTTGTTTAAAGGGCTTAAACTACTGGGCAATAGAAGGTAAAGTTATCTTTCTTGGACCATATTGCTCATGTGATGTCAAAGATGATAAGAACTACAAGGACAAGAGAATCTGGGCAGGAACCGAAAGATGTGTAGAACCAGCTGAGATAAGGCTGCAGAAAATATTTTAGTGTCTGACGCCAAGAAGACAATGAATGCTCGAGACGCTTGGCGGTTGCTGCCACGGCGGAGGGCTTGACGGTTTGCGAGGCAGTGAGAAAGGTTGAATTTGAAGTGGCTGATTACAATATAGCTTTCCTCCTCAGATTCTGCACCCCTGCCTAAGAAAGCGGCGACACCTGTTCGCTGTGCCTCGACAGTTTGAGGCAGAAAGTCAAGAAGAGCATGTGATGTGCGGGACAGACAGGTGAGGAGAAGTCGCTGTGCTGCCATCACATAATAATCTCAGTGAGACAGCTGGCCCCCACATATCAAGAGGGAATAAAATGAGAATTGCCAGCAGATTTGCAGCTTCCTTTGTCTGTGTGACTGCGACATGTTGACGTGCATCATGTTGATGGGCTGTTTCCAATCAGCTCCAAATTCACCCGCACGCAGTTTGTGAGGGAATAGGACACGCTATTGTGAGACTGTGCATAATAATGCAACCTGCGACACAGACACACACCAGGATAAACATAGTGTTTATGATTTAATGACACTTTGGTAAAGGGTCCTGTCCATCCATCTGATTTCTCATCTGTCTCTGTGCAGCTGCAGCCTCTCGTCTTTTGTCTCTCGTCCTACTAAAGTCACTGTATGGGCTTCTGCTCGTTGGTACGTCACCGGTGACACCTCCAGGGTGTTAATTGTGTTTCGCATGTGCAGAAAGGGAGAAAGAGAGAGGGAAATGAGTAAGTGAGTGTGTGAAAAAGAGAAAGAGAGGGGCGGGAGAGTTGCAGATTGTCAGTGTCTGGCTGTCTGGGTAGGTGTGCCTGAGAGGCTGCAAAATCATTTAAATTGGGGGAAAGGAATGCAGGAATGCTCAGTGGTGATTCTGATCGGAGCCAAATTTCTCTGTCAGAAAAGTCCCCAACCAGCCGCCTTGCAATTTCACAGTGATTGGAGAAGGAGAGGGGGGGAAGGAAAAAAGAAGAGAGTGAGGTGGGAGAGACTAAAAAAGAGAAGAAAATAGAGGAAGGGAGAGGGGTAGACATGAATAGAGAGTGGGGGGAGAGGAGTTAGAGGGAGATAGAGGCAGAGCAAAGAAGAGTATGGTAATACTGAGTTAATTTTTGTTGGCAATTCAGCGGGCGGGGGGAGAAGAGGAACAGTGGTGTCAGATGAGTTTCCCTTCTTTAAAAAATAAAAAATGAGATTGCCAGAAAAAATCACCTGAAGTTCAAGTCACTCGTAAGTCTCATTGTCTCCATTCAGACGACCCTGGAAACAAGTTTCTTTAAATTATTATCCATGTTCTTACTTCCCCGGAGTGCAGGGTGACATATTATCAGACAAGAAGATGAGTCAAATTCATAAATGTGGACAATTTGGACACACCGGTCGGACTATACCTTCAAGGTCGGAAATGTTACCAGAAAAAGAACACCACGTGAATATGCAGGCGAGAGCTCACATGCGCTTTCGTTTTTTTTCCGACAGAACAATGAGTCGCAGTTACTTCCAGTATGGCTCTACCGAGAGCAAAGCACATCCTTGCGGTTCTTGATTTATTACACGGTGTTGACACAAACAATGCGTCTGGATTTAATGTGTGTGAGGGCCCCACTGTATCCCGGGAGAGAGGCATTAGGCTACTGAGTGGAATGGCAAGTAGGCGCACTGTCCTTGGACCAGGGATCCAGGGTGTAAGCCCCTACGTTATCAAGCATTTGTCCCGGTGAAGCCTACAACACTGAGTCACCAGACACGGGATCCAGGGAGCTGCTGTGGCGCTGAGCTACCTGAGGTCCCTGCACAGACACACTATATTTCACTGCAAAGCCCTGCTTAGTATCAGTGGAAATATACCAAAGGTGAACGTCAAGCATACTTCCTTTTTTAGGATGAGTAATTTTCCACTCGAGGCAGGCAGTGGGCTTTGAACACGATGGGGATAAAACACATATATTTATGTCAAATAATGTGCCTGAGGAAAATCATCTGAAATACAGACAGTATTAATATGCACAGTATGAACTTGGATTGCACTCAGGAGAACACGTACCTCTGCTAAGGCCCAACAGCCACATCAAATTACACACGCGTAGATATGAGTTCCCTAAATATGTCTGATCATTTCTCTCAGGATTCATGAATAATTTCTATAGAAAATCAGAAAAATTTTTTAAAGTGCCCTATCTCACAATGTTAGAAATTGAATGGGTTCTTTCTGTTTAACCATGCAGCATTCTCCAACAAACCAACAGCAAACACACCAACCAACAAGCTAGCATGGCACTCAGAGTCTCAGTCTCCCTAGGAAGACTCATTTAAATTCTCTAGATCTGGATTTTGATATGGATCTGCACCATGAATGTCATTCCCCTCAACATGTTGGACTTCTTCCATCAAGATTAGTCCTTGCTAAAACTGTGAAAATGTGGTGGATCTGGACCCGGATCTGGGTTTCCTCGGAGTTCAGTGATGACCTGACCTGGACCCATCACACAGACTCCATCACTAAGACGGCCAGGCAGCGGCTCTTCTTCCTCCGCCGGCTGCCGAAGCTCCACATGGACTCCAGGATTCTCTGCAACTTCTCTCTCTTCATCTGTACAAATATATTTATATATGTATATTTTATTTTCTATTTAAAATGTTGATATTCTATTTTATACTATTTCTATTCAATTTTTTGGGTTGTGATTACTTGAGCATTGCTAGAAAAGAGCCTGTGACTCAAGCATTTCATTGCCAGCGAATCTTGAATCTTGAATCTTGAATCTTGAATCCATACAAAACGTTGTATGGGTTCTGCATCCTTCCACCAAGTTCTGTGTTAATACGTCCGTTATTTTTTATCAATCTTCCTTACTAACAAACAAACCAACCAACCAACCGACGGACAGAGGTCATAACATTGCAAGATGCGAAGGCCATGTACTTAGACTTTTGATGTTCCTGAAGAAAATCCTCCAAAGACTATCGGTCGTATCAATATGAATCTAATCTGCTCACGAATCGTGGAAACATGTGTATAGTCAAACCTCAAAGAGCAACTCACCTGCTTTATCCTTCAAAATCTTTCAAAATCCTAAATCTTAAGGTTTAATCTCCCTCATGTTTTGCTTCCCTCGCTCTTCTCCTCTCCCTCTGTTTCCCTCCTTCCTCTTCCCTCTCACACTCCTTCGTCTCCCTCGTTGCTCCCCTCCAGGTCTCTACTTCTCGGACTTTACTCCGGTTGCTGTCCTTCTGCATTACAGCGGAATAAAGACGTGATCATCTGTGCTGAAACGGAGAGAGACAAGAAAGCTAAACAACCCGCTTCTTGTTTCTCTCCTCCCTCCTCTCTCCTTTATTAGTTCCTCTAACCTCTCGTTGCTCCTTCCGTTGTTCCTCATATTCCTTCTCTTTTCATATTCCCCAGTGTTTTTCTCTTTCTTTCTCTGTCGTTTAGGCATAAATCAGCATAATCAATATCACTATCATAATAATTATCCTCATTTACCCACCAAAATGCTGAGCACAAACTGCAATGTTAAAAAAGGGGTACGTGTGTGTGAGGTTTGCTATAAGTGTGGGTGTGATTGTACTGTGTGCGTTCAGTATATTTGAAATGTGGTTGTGTGTCAGTGTACACCCACAAAATGTCTCTGCTCCTAGTTTATCTCATTGTTCAAACAGCACTGCTTTAATTAGGACAGGCCTTTCTAACTGTGTGTGTGTGTGTGTGTGTGTGTGTGTGTGTGTGTGTGTGTGTGTGTGTGTGTGTGTGTGTGTTTGTGTGTGTGTGTGTGTGTGTGTGAGAGTGTGAGTGTGAGAGAGAGAGAGAGCGAGCAAGTGCGTACAAGAGCCTAAAAGTGAGTAACACCGTCTGTGTGTTTGTGTTTGTGTGCGTGTGTTTGTGTGTGTGTGTGTGTGTGTGTGTGTGTCTGTTAGTGTTACCATAGTGCCCCCATGTGGAGAAATGTGGAAAAGCATACATTCTCAAGTCTTGTTTCTCTCAACACACACGCAGACACACTCACACACTCCAATGACACGGTGTTATATTTAGAAACACAATTTCATGCTATCAGCACTGGCTAGCTATTCCATTTAGATAGCAGCCGTCTACATGTGTGTGTATGTGTGTATGTGCATGTGTGTGTGAGTAAGCGCTTTAGCGTGTGTATTGCAGTCGTGTGTCTGTATGTATGCATCTGTTTGTGTGTCTGCGGGTGCACAGGCTATCGGTGTCTTTCCCAGAGAGAAGCCCTCTCCCCAAGTTTGTTGCAATTGAAAGTTTGTCGTCATGGTAACATTTGGATTCTCTGTAATTATGTTGATTAAAAATGTGAAAATTAATTAAAAAGTCAGGGAAATGATCTCACAGCAGATGATCAGCGAAACATCAAAATGATTCAGATCTCTGTGTCTCCTCCTCTCTCTCTCCCACTCCACCACTCTCGTTTTCATCCACTTCAGAGGTCCTCGAACGCCACGCAGCGCTGAATTATCTACGTTCATCTCCCGCACTCCTCCTCACTGTTTATGTCCAGTTGGAATTTGTGTACGTGTCCATAAAGGCGGTGGCCGAGACACCAATGCAGAAGCCACAACACAACCTCGAAAGCCACAACACAACCATTAAAGATACAGCACCAATGCAAAAGCCACAACAACAATGCAAAAGCCACAGCAGCAATTCAAAAGTCACATCACATCGTAAAAGACACAACACAGACGTTAAAGATACAGCACCAATGCAAATGCATAACACAACCGTGAAAGCCACAACACAACCATTAAAGATACAGCACCAATGCAAAAGCCACAACAACAATGCAAAAGCCTCAACACAACCACAAAAGCCACAACACAACACAAGTACAATAGTCATAACATCAAAAAAGCCATGACACCAAAGTGAAAAACCATTACACAATGGTAAAAGCTACAACACAAAAGTAGAAACCGTAACACACCCGTAAGTACAATGTGACTTTTCCGTTTGTGTTACTTCCATTACTGTGCTTGTGTGAGATGTCTGGCCACTATACATGGAGACACTGGTGCCCTCTCCCTCACTCAACTCATTCCCAACTTGTTAACAAGCATGACAACACTCATCTCATGCTGCCAGAGCCGACACATCAGCAGCACAAGTGACACGAAACAACAGTGTCTTCACAGTTCTCTCTCTCTCGCTCTCTCGCTCTCTCTCTCTCTCTCTCTCTCTCTCTCTCTCTCTCTCTCTCTCTCTCTCTCTCTCTCTCTCTCTCTCTCTCTCTCTCGCTCACGATGCCTCTCTTGTTCGCCATCTCTCTTTCTCCCAGACAGACACAGCGAACAAACAGGCTCAGCAAATTATAATCTCTTTCTTTTATTAGCAACGGCAAACACAGAAACAATGAAGTTACCCTGCTACCCTCCCGCCTCCCCCCCCCTCTGTCTGCTGGTCTCCTCTCATCAGCTTTAATGAACCACAAATCTCATCAGCCATCTTTTCATCAGTGCTGCCATCACCACTTCCTGCTCAACTCTTTAAACCCAACTCCTGGCCTTATAGCAGCGTGTGTTCCTGCTGTCGGCTGCTGACCAGTAGGACTGTACATTCTGGGCGGGGCAGCTGTGGCTGAGGGGTAGAGTGGTCGTCCTCCAACCTGAAGGGCGGCGGTTCGATCCCCAGTCTGACCCATCTGCATGCCGAAGTGTCCTTGGGAAAGATGATGAACCCCGAATGGCCCCCCATAGAATAACAAAGTGCTGCTATTAGATGCACTGTATGAACGTGTGTGTGTGTGAATGTAAAACTGTACTGCAAAGTGCTTTGAGTGGTCATCAAGACTAGAAAAGCGCTATATAAATACAAAACCATTGCCATTACATTATTAATATTTGTTTGTAAGGTAGAATACATATACATTTCACAGATACGCATTAGTTTGAACTTCCTAATCGTCAGGGTCAAAGGATTGAAGTTGAGACGGTCTCAAGTGGCAGAAGAGTTGTTGCTCCAAGACTCTGTGCTTCACTGCCAGCTGATCGTCAGCATGTTCAGTATCTCTCCATGGTGATGTCAAGGAGATCGTGGCATTATATATTTGCAAGGAGATCAGTTTTTAGAGCTGAATAGGCGGCAGCACAATGACAGCTTTGTACAGCCTAAGATGTTTCTCCCTGTGTACCTGCGCATAACAGGTTCTTTGTGAAAGCCTGCAGTCTTTCTCCCAAGCAGGTGAAAACATTATAACGCATTCATCCGTCTTGTTGGGTGTTGTGTAGTCACAACGTCCTCGACCTCCATTTTGTATTTTGTGCTTCATCACGCTTAGAGCTTTTTGGAAACATGTGAAGGAAATCCTTCATGTGTAAATCATGTGTCCTGACTGTGATACCAAGCCAACTTAATGATCATATGCAGAGCCATGCCTCCCTATAGGCAGCGCCAGCCCACCTCTCTCCACAGGAGCACGATGTGGCTTGGCTCTGTCTTCAAAGTGTGTGTGTGTGTGTGTGTGTGTGTGTGTGTGTGTGTGTATTTGTGGGAAATTAAGAAATTCTGCCAACGGTTTCATAAAAGATGCAGGAATCAATGAGTAATAAGAATTTCATTATAATTTTCTGCAGGGAGGGGAACAACAAAGCTACCATTTTTAATATATTGGTTCCTTTTTTATTGCATAGTCAGACGTGACATATTGGTAGTATCCTGTAACTCTGACATTCACTCAGCATTCTGAGCAGACAGCTCCACAGAGGTGACTGACATAAACTCTATATAATGTCTAATAATAGGGAATTTATTCAAAAGTGGATTTTTTTTACATTAAAACATTTGTACACGAGGTTGTCTGTGAAAACTATGATTTTATTTGTTCTGTTTGGTTTACATTCACGATGTCAATTCAAAACACATTTCATTCTTTTTCCAGCAATAGTTTTATTCAAATTTCAGCTTTAGTCAACTTTCATTTCAGTTACTTTTCAGTTCAGTTAACTCAGACTTACAATACTCATCACATAGTATCGCAGTTATTTTTTTCCCTGTCTGGGTTTTCTTGACGCTCCATTTCATTAAATCATTTTAATATTTGTTTGAAGGAAAGCTTCTATGTGTGGTCTATGTGTTTGAATATGAGAGTATTTTTATTCCTCTTATATCACTCATGCTTTTCTACTTCCTCCTGGTTGGAGTGGGGCTCTTCGCACCTTTTCCTAGTGCTGGCTTGGGAGGGGCGGGGCTCGGAGCGCTGGGGGCAGGGCTTGGAGCCGCCTGGCTCTTAGACTGAGGGATCTCAATGGGGAGTTTGGGAGGGATGATGGTTTTAGGAGTCAGGGTCGGTTTCGCCTCAGGGATTTTCTCTCCATGGCGGTACACACTCACCTGGAGAAAGAGAGAGGAGGACATGGTGTCAACAGTATGCAGACATTTCCCATCCACACATTTACTCCACTGCATATATGTATGACAGTAAAATAAACTAGAGTAAACAACCTGCTCTGCCTCCGCCAACTGTTATGCAGTCTCATCACTGCGACCTTTGACCTATGAGATCTAATCAGTTCAGCTTCAAATCTGTTGAAAGATCACTGTGACCTTGACCTTTGACCATCAAGTTCTAATCAGGTCACCTTCAAATCCAAGTGAATCTTTGTGCCAAATTAAATAAAATGATCTCTTGGTATTCCTGATATATCAGGTTCACAATAGCATCAGGACTTTCACCTTTGACCTTTGACCACTAAAATCGAATCAATTCTTCTTTTAGTCAAAGTGCGTCCTCTCTATTGTCGTTCTTGAGATATCCTGTTCACAAAAATGGGACGTATGGATGAAGAACTTCCAAACATTCGCTGTCATGCAGGCATAAAAGAGGCCTAAATATGATTTGGTTTGGAGGATGTCTTTTCTCGTTCCAAACATTTAAACCTTTCATTTTGAGTCTCGAAAAAGGAAAATCACAGGTCAGGACCGTGCAATGGTTTCAACGTTAAAACTGTGAAATTGGGTTGTGAGAAAAAGTCACAAGGTCAAACATCAGCTCTTTTACAGCCTCCTGAAAATGAACAAGTGTGATCACGGAAATATCTCACAGTCGGGTCGTGATGAAAAGCCCAGATTTGTGCCACAGATGGTCTGAAAATGTCAACAGCTTTAAGTAAATCCAGTCATTTGCAGTAACACAGCAGTGACACTCACCACTATGTCCACAGATTCCCCTCCGTATTTGTTCTGGACAATCATGGTGTATCTGCCGGAACTCTCCATGGAAACACCTTTGATCGTCAGGCTGGCAAACCTGCCCTGGTCCAGGGAGACCACGTACTGAAACAGAAAATCAAAGGTGGAACTAAAAGATGGAAAAGAGGCAGCAGAGGGATTTGAGCATGATTTAACATTTACAAAATGCCTGCCACTTCAAGTTTTATTTAAAAATGGATTTGCATTTGACTCAGCGCTGCAGTCGGCGCTCTGATTGGCACCTCTCTTTAGCAGAAGTGGAGCACTGCTCACTCTGGGCTTGGTGGACATGAGGACTATTGATTTGTTTCAGTCTCTCCTCTGTTCAGAGCCATGTGAGCTCAATCAGAACCTTGCGGTTTTAAATGACAATAAAAACATGTTCCATCGCTTCTTCTTAAGACCACAAAGACAAAAATATCTAGGATTAAAGTCTCCAGAGGTGGAAGACACATCTATCATCATTTTTCAGACTCCTGAAGATAGAGTCCTCGTATTCTGACTGATGAGCCCCCGCTCTCATAGACCTGCCCACTCATTTTCAAGGTCTGGTTATTACTACAATTAAATGGAGTGGTGCTTGTAGCAGGCTAATCGCATCATTTAAGAGAAACACCTTTAGTTTATGAAAAAAAAAAAATTTAACTACTGGCTTAAAAAGAAACTTTCCACTTATCTAAATTGTGCAATTTCTTTTTTGTTTTGTTGGAAGTAAGATTGGTTTTCATAGCACAACATGTACCGTCTCCTCCAGGTCACCTCTTTTTCAACCTGTTAAGCTTTACAGTCACACTCATTTCCATTCTGAGTTTCAGTGCATTAGTCTCTCAGTCTGTATTTAGTTTGTGTTTTTTTTTTTTCTGTTAGTATCTTCAGTAGCCAGTGTGCTAGCTCGGCAGGGGAGAGACAGGGGAGAGACACACCTGAGGTTTGGGAAACACATCACCGAGGATGTCAGTTCTTGTTTTAGACAGATTATTAGCAGGTGAGGGAATGAATAAAGACTCAAGTGTAAATTCCTCCTGGACCGGGGGTTTCTCAAACTCTAATCTTCAAAGCTGAGAGGAGCCGCAGGATGCTGATGCTGTTGAAAGAGCCTCCACTGACAGGGGACAGACTGTAGACTCATACTGGTTGGCAAGTAGGTCAATGAGTTACGAGAGGCAGAAGTGATACCGATCCAGGAGTGCCCAGCTGATAACACTGTCCTCAACTCGAGTGTGGAGACCCCTGCAGAGGGGGACTCTGACTGCTGCTGGAGTCTCATCAAAAAGCAAGTGGAGTGTGTTTTACTTCCTAATGGTCAACTCAGCAGCACAGAGAGGACATCGAGGCTCTATCGGGAGTTAAAGGGCTGCAGCGGTGCAATCAGTGATTCATTCAGGATGTTGTGTATCTAATATTCAATTGAAACATTGACTATAACAACTAAGATAATACTTTATTGCCCCCTCAGAATCTCCTCCAATATGTCCTTAATTTTTCCTTTACTTTATATAACTAGTTTGGATGTAATGTTAAATAAAGTGTATTTTTCCTTCAAGAAAACATATCAAAGCCATTAGTGTATTGTAGCAGGGTTGTATTTTGCATTTTAACAATACTTGTTCTTCTCAATAGGGTATTTCCTGTATAAATCCAACTTATACTTTATTATATTATATTATATCATAATATATAATTAATATATTATATTATATAATATTATATTATATTATATTATATTATATTAAATTATATTATATTATATTCCTGTACTTCAGTAGTATAGATGATGATTGGGTGGGGGGGGGTGGATGAATATTTTATTTTATTAAAGTGATTTGTACAAAGTGATATATGTATGTATATATATTATTATAAAACACAGGGAGAGCCAATAGAGGTTACCTAGCAGAATCCAGTTCACATGCCACTGTGGGTGTGGAAATTCCACAGTGTCTCTTGACAAGTTAATAGGATCATACTATTGCAATTGTGTGTGATTAATAAGGTAATTAATCATGAGCGAGGGAGGCGGAGCTGAGTTTCTGAGGAGGTTAAACAGCTCAAAGACTCAGCAGTAGAGTGTGACAGGTAAAAACCAATGAGTGCAGCGTGGCATACCAGTTACAGTTTAATTACGTGCACGCTTCAGTGAGCGTTAAAAACAAGATTAGAGAAATACTCTGATCCCCAGTTTTCCCCCACAATGAAAGAGGTATTCACCTGATCATCGGGTTCAACCTCCGTTCCGTTCTTCAGCCATGAGACCTGCGGCTTGGGGTCCCCACACACCGTGCAAGTTAAACTCAGGGTCTGTGTGGAGCAGAGACACAAAAACGTGTTACACAAACCTGTGCAAATATGCACACAGAGATGAAAATCCCGCTCACTGTCACACATTACCTTCTTTTCCATAATGGTGACCACATCAGGCAGTCCTCCCACCACCATACCACGATCTGAAGCAAAGCACAGATGTCATCGGCATCATTTCCATTGATTGTTTCTGTGTATTGATGATGGTGTCCTAAGCAGGCTAGATTTTTATTAGCATTTTTTTATGGTTCGAAGAATTAGGCTGGATGAATTCCCATGAAACATAGTGAAATGGTGAGGTATGGATCAGAAATATATCCATATCTTTACATCTTGAGAAAGAGCTTTATGAAAAAATAATGATGCATGTGCATATATCTGCAAACTAGTGTAGATTCAGATTTTATGAACATCAACTAAATAATTTCACTAGGGGGGTAGGGTTGATATTTATTTAGTTAATGTACATTAACAAATACTCCTTTCAAATATTTCAGAAAAAGTATATTCCCCTGGGTTTTGTGTGAGCAGTTTGCAGCAAACCCTGCAGCCCACCTGGTACATGAACCTGAATTCAACATGCAAAATGGTGATTAAGTGGTCAATTAAGTGGAAGTAGGCGCCCTCCAGGTGTCCTTCATGACGTCTATAACATGCACAGTTGATCTATGTTTTTAGAAAAGTACAGGATAATATGATGAGGATCGTTTTTATCAGCCCGTCTATGAATGGAGTGTTGGAAAAAAATTAAAAAATAAAGCATGCACTCACTCTTTTCAGCGTAGGCCTCTGCCCTGAAACACAGAGAAGAGAGAGAAGGGGGAAAGTTAACATCTTTACCTCATCTTTTTTTTCTTCAGAACCAACCATGTACATTTCAGCAAGGCCAGTAAAATGTACTGTTCACTGTGTAATTAGTGATGATGAACCTCGGTTCCTACAGGAGTTGGGATGATGTGTCGGATGATCGAATCTTTTTCCGCTGCCTGACAACACACATGATATTGTCTCCATCTCTGGGTCAATAGCTCCGGTCAGACGGCTCGCCACGAGTTCTATCTGGAGCCAAACCACATTAAGCTGTGGGTCACTGTGGCACTTTCAGAATCTTCTCATGAGAAAAAATGATATTGCTTTGTAATAACTAGGCGAGGGCTGTCGGAGCAGCGTGGGAGGAGCAGAGGTCAGGCGCAGGACCAGATGGCTGGGGGGGGGGGAACTCTCTGCTCTCCTCTCTGCATGTTGATGCTCAATCAAAAGGGCAACGTGATGTCACTCGCTTCGATGTGTTTGTAGATTGTCCTGCTTTGAATGTCTTTCTTTGAATTCTAATTAGAAAGGGGATTTGGGAGGTTTCCACTCGGTGTGCAGGGTTGAGTATTTGGAGGTTCAATTGATTTTTTTTTCCTAAATGGTTCTAAAAACAATTTAGCGAGTGGGGGTTTCATTTTAGCCTGAGTAGCTAAAGGACCTTAAAAGATCACTGCGGCCTAACTGCATCTCTTTTTAGCATTGATTCGAATCTCAACCAGGTTTGTTCGGACAGCAGCGTTTATGGACTCGTGTTCAAATATTTGATTTGAAAATGGAGAAGAGAAATCTTTACTTAATGCGACCACTCTATCTCATACAGAGATGTACATAAAAACCTGGTCTAATATCTGAGTGAGTGTTTCAGCAGAACATTGTGAAAGAAGCAGAACAAAGATGTGCGTAGTTGTCATCTATAGACTCTGACCTTGTCTCTCCCCACAGGCATTTACCAAGCTCATCTTGGTTTAGTGTTTGCTTGAACAGACAGATCTGTTCTATAATACTCAACAGAAGCATCAGTGTTTGCAAACAGAACAGTGACACAGCATCGTATTGCAACAGCCTACAGATCCTTTACATTGAGCATCTTTTTGTAAAGGTTGTGTTCTACATGTCAGTGTGGTAAGTTGCGTGTGTAGATGCTCAACTCACATAAAGTGTGTTCAGGTTTAACTTTGTGCTCTACATTTTTTTGAAACAAGGATGAGGAATATGAATTTCGGCTGATGAACAGGAAGTGTCATGGCAGATCAATACACATTTCCTGACCCCGAACCCTATTTCTGGAGAAGACTCATGCTACCAGATGCCAAACTCGCAGTGATCAAGCTGGCTGAGTTGAAAGGTTATTAATCACTCGCAGAGGAAGTCTGACTAAAATATAAACATGAAGACAAATATAGAAAAGAGTTGAGAGTGGATTCTTACTTGAGTCTCCGGAACTCAGCAAAGGCCTTTTCAAATACTGTGAAGACAAAGACACAGTTTTATTTAGTTATATTGACGGTATGATTCTCTCCTTAGAGTGATCCTCTGGACCCTGGTTTGAAATGTGGCTTTAAACAGTGTTTGTTACTCGCTCCTTCTTGCAGCCTGGCAGATTTGAGTGTAAATGTGAATTAATCATCTTCTGCCGTAGCTTTGGAATTTGAGGAGAGAAGTAATGCAACTGGAAAGCCGTGCAGACTGGGTGTTATTCGATCACGTTTTTCTGTTACAATCCAACACGACTGGATTCCATTAAAAACCAAAATGACTTTAAGGTGACCACAGCTGCAGGTGTTTGTGAAGGAGCAAACTTTTTAGAAACCCTTTTTTTCCGAGCGTACAGGGATGAGGGTCTGAAATCAAAAAATAGATTTTTGTTTGGAGCATCTCTCCCTGCACGCCTCAAACCACAGATTGGATCCAAGCGCTCCATAAAAACAAGTCACTGAGTAGTCTCTAAACCTTTCTTTACGGTGCCGTCGTAAAAAAAAACAAAACAGTGAGTGACACACAACAAGAACAGAATGAGAAAAGTGAGGGACATAAAAAGTTACTGACCGTCCCCGCTGAGGTCCAGTGTGCGTTTATGTGAGGTTTCAGGGTCGGCGATCACGATGGAGTACAATCCTTTATCCCTTCCCTCGGGCTCGATCACCTGCGATGAAGTCAGTGCATCAACCGATTAGTTATGTGATCAACAAACCAATCAACTAATCGGCTGTTTATCTCTCATTCTGTATCCTGACAGTAACAATTACAAAGCTATTTGACAAAACGATTGCCTGATTTAATTAATTAGGTATAATGGTTTTAAAAATGCATGTGTGTTTTTATTCATTACTCCTTCTGAACATTATCTATTTAACTCCTCTCAACGTTGCCCTGGTTTCACCTCTTGTGAGGATCCCTTGAGCAGCCGTGCAGCACCCGAGGTGCTTGACTGTCATAAAATCACCTGTGTATGAATCACCTAACAAGCACGTAGGTGTACTGCTCAGCGCTGTACAGGAGACAATAATACCTCCATTGTTGCCATAGCAGGGGTTCCTCCAATCACATGCTTGTCACTGTGGGAGAGTTTAGTCTCACTGCGGAGAAGAGCGGAGGAGAGAAGTTAGTGTAGAGAATGACTGGGTGAAGTCGGTTTCAGAGGTCATGGAAAATCCTGTTTACATGCCTACCTAATGTCACCATGGCTGCCTATGGGGTGCCAATTTCTCTCTCTTGCTCTCTGTCACTCGGTCTCTCTCTCTTGCACGTGCACACACACACACACACTCACACAGAAAAGGGCCGGGCTGAGGTTAAAAATCTAATCTCCCTCATTTTTTGTTCTTTGAATAATTGATTTAACTAAAAAAGCCGCTACTCTTTGTCATTGTTCCCTCTCCCCCCCCCCCCCCCCATTTTCATTCTTCTTACTTCTCTCCCTTCTGTCTTTCCCTCTCATTCAGTGTCCCCTCCCTCCTCAATTTATAACCTCCAGGGTGTTACAGAGTGACTTTAAGTGCAGGAAAAAAACAACATTGCTACTTTAAAGAAGAGGATGGGGGGGTGATTCTTGTCACAAAGCAGGGCAATTTGACTGAAATAAGCAGGATAATGAAACACTTGCCGAAAGCCATCACAAGTTTTATTATGTGTGGCTTATTGTTTTTACCGCTCCCGGCGGTTTAACTTGAGAGAAAAACAAAATCATATGTTTGCCGTCAGCATGTTTAAGACTTAAAGGAACTTTGGTATTCCTCCTAGAGCCGCCGCCATGACTGCTAACACTGGAGTTCTCGTTATTATTATTTATTTCCCCTTCGTCGTCTCACCAGTGGCTCTTGTTGTCATGTTAGTGGTGACAGTAGTGGTGTTATTTGTATGAGTATTATAAATGGAACATCTTACCCATTAACCCAAGTGATGTTCATCTCTGAGGTGTAATACTTCAAGTGACACTGGAGCTGAATGCCTGTAGCTGTGCAGTGAATCACCAGCTCAGCTGCACTGGCTCCTGGAGGACACGCCGAAGGGGACAGAGGTTGTAGAAGACACGTTTGAAAGCAAAATCAGATTCCCATTTATTTTTTTACATCTGCTACTGGATAACCCACAAGATACACCCCCCATTAATAATTCAAATACAAATAAAAAACATCCATCTACAGTCATTTGTAGTCCTGATTTTAAGACTTCCCTTTTTTATGTTATCCTAAACCAGCATGGAGAGCAGTTATACTAATAAAGCAGAGTGTAGACTATTCTAGAAAGCTTTTCTATCTAAAAAAGTTACACACTTCACCACGTCTGTGCTGGACTTTACTCACTGCACATTACAAGTGAACAAGTGTGTCATCCACCTGGTCACATCACCATGGTTTCCCATTATCCCAGTAATGAACCCTCTTCTCCTCTGCAGCCACTGTTGTAACAGAGGCTGCAGACCTGTCAAGTGACTGTCTCTTAAAATAGGAGTGAGACGCTCCTCCACACTGTCACTGTGACAGAGCAGTGGAATTTTAAAGTGATTTCACCACACGATGGTATGATGGCCAAATGCTTCCAGCACGACAACTTCTGCCACATGCTGATAAGTGTGTGTGTGTGTGTGTGTGTGTGTGTGTGTGTCTGTCTGTAGCGGGAGGGGGGGGGGGGGGGTAGAAACAGAACTGTTTCAGCCTGGTGATGAATCTACCGAATCTGTCTGAGCCGGGCTGTGATTGTGTCGTGTTGAATTTAGATAATTTGCACTTGAATCAGACGATGATGGTGATATTTGGGACTGTTTTTAATATGGTTAGATTATTCCCATTTGGGTATTCAAATCTATGTGTGTGTGTGTGTGTGTGTGGGTGTGTGTGTATGGGTGTGATACATACCTGCCAGTTGGCTGATCTTATTTATGGCATCGTCAAAGACTGGAAGAGAGGGAGACAGTGAGGGGGTCAGGAGGAGAACCAAGAGAATGAGAGTCGCAATACTGTCCTCTGGTGGCTGCTTTTTAAAGGTCAGAATGGTAATGTTGAAAAATACACACAACATATACTGTACATGCTATAAATACATTTACATACGGTACTTGATATATATCTGGGTGTGTCTTGCTCCCTGGGTACAGATTTGAACTGACACTATTACCATTAGATAAACAATTAGATGAATATGTCTATTCTCTGCAGCCAACTTTAAACTCTTGTAGAAAGCTGTATCTGTTCACTAAACTCCCTTCAAGGGCTGATTAAACACCAACACCCTTCTAATACAGTGTGGATTAGAAAAACTGAAAAGCAGAGTAATGCTCAATCCTGCCATCAAAATAAGTACAAGCTTAAAGGACGGCAGTGGAGCAGCTTATGTCGACTCCACACAAACATTTGCAGGAAAATTAGAAAGGATTTTCTCAGGAATAAACACAGCCAGCAGGTCAACAAGCCGTCAAATAGCAAGAACTGTGTTAATGCCGACATGAGAAAAAACAGGTTGGGGTTAGAGGGTTTGTTAAAAACTCATTAGTTTGCCATGTACAGATACACGATATATAAATTGTTAAGCTGTTTTTCAGTCGTTCACTTTAACAGGCCATTATGCTGAGGGTTATTATTATTTATTCTTGCTCAGTCAAACGACCAGTCAGCGAGTGATTACTCCCATAATCCCTCAGGCAAGATGTGTGTACCTTTTCCGGAGATGTCAATTTGACTCATGTCTTTTCCTCTGTCATCACTGATGGTGGCCTTATAAACTCCTGTTGTCTTCAATGAAAACTGGAGAAGCAAAACAGGAAATACATAAAACAGAGTGAGGAACAATTGGGAATAAAGTGCTTTGAATATGAGCACATTATTGCGGATGGCTTCTTTCCTTTCTTCTCTAAAAAAAAAGTGCCCCTGTTTTTAGATCCTCAGAGAAATACGAAAAATGTGTAACTTTCACTGAAGAAACTAGAATGGCACTCAGGAAGGTGCCAGGGCCCAACAGTCTCCTTAAATTCAATCAAGCTGCACCAAATTTCACACATTCATAGATATCAGTTTCCTAAATGTGTTTTCATCAAGCTCGATGAATTGTTTCCTGGGGAAACTAAAAACTGTTTAAAAACACCCTATCTTACAAACATGCAGATAGGGGTGGAAACATAACCCCGCTGGTGGTGGTAAAATGTTGCATTGCCTTGACTTGATATCCCCTCTACACAACACTACCTCCTGATAAACATCACCAACACTGGTTTATGAGCATACAGAGGACCAGTGGCACCAATTACCAGTTTAATTGGCAGTTTGCAGAGTCCCGATCCGAGGTCAGGCTTCACATCGGGGATGATCTCTGTGTCTTCTCTGTACCAGTGGAACTCCGATTCCTTCTTCAAATTAGCAACCTGCAATGAAAAAACGTAATCAAATATAATTTTAAAACATTCCGCGTAATTAATCATTAACGAGGTTTTAGCTTCTTTTATAGAGGATATAAAGCAGATCATAAAATCCCAACAACACAGAGTCAGTCTCAGACGCACCCAACCCCAAAACTGCATGTTTGCTTTACTTCTATTAATCAGCGTTTACAAGACCCTCGTCTGTCCTGAGTCTCAACTCAGAGAGCAGAGCGACAACTCCTCCCCCCCAACTAATCACTGGCATCAACGACTGACGAGTCTGTTTCTACAAACTACGACAACGTGCACTTATATGGACCAATCAGAATGACTGGTACGATACCCAATTTAAAATTCTGCTAACTATATTCTTCATGATAACAAAGCCAAGACAAAAGAGACTATAACTCTGCTTGTTTTCAATGTGGACCTCATTATTACAGAGCTTTGTCAAATCCCGGGCTCAGCCTCCGCGGAGCAGCTAATCACGAGTCAGCCTCCCTTTTGTTTAGAGTGTAAATATTCAATAATTATCGACTTTGACTGTGTTTACCTTGCACACCAAAGTGACAGAGCAGTCGTCTCCAACCTGAAGGGTCAGGAACTCACTGAAGTGGGGACCTGTGGTGGATTAAGGGAGGAGAGAAACACCCAGGGAAGGAAAAGGAATTTAAAATAAATGACTTGTGGGCCCCGATTGTTTGCGCTCTATTAATTGCCCAGTGGGTGATTCTTGCTTACTGTGCTTAAGTACAGTTCTCAAGTATCTGTGCTTCACTTAAGAATATTCAGGTACTTTTCTCTTTACTACATTTTTACAAATTCAGCGTTACATGTTCAAATTTTTTTACATTTTCAAAAGTAATCAATAATCAGGGGGGCACTGATCCAATCAGAGCAGGCAGGTACGATTAGACCCCGCCTCCTGCGGCAGTAGCATCACTAGTGAAGAAACCGCACTGGCGAGACCAAGCCATAATGATGTAGTAGACCGTAGCATTAGGGAATAGGCTACACAGCAAGTACTGTTACTTTAACAGTAATACTTTACTTGAGTACATTTGGGTCTATTTATTTGTAAAATGTTTAATTACCACCTTCACCTTTGTAATTACCTCATGTCTGAGTATTGTTTAAAAATTAGAAATGCAAAATGCCTTCTATGCTCAGCCAATGGGTTCATTTAGAATTTTCAGTTTCCAATTGCCTCTTTTGAGGAAACCTTGGTCACCATCCCCCCACCCCCCGCTCCTGTGTA